>NC_143258.1:54742615-55049384 GCF_984573655.1 Nuphar pumila
TTCAAATCGTGGAAGAAATGGCTCTGGGTTGCTTCTTTGGCTTCGAGCCTTCCTTCGGGAGGTCTGACTAAGTCAGATGAAGCTGACTTAGTTGAGAAAGAGGCAGAGTAGGTCAAGCTACTCAACCTAAGTGGTTTGAACCAAACAGGGTTCGATCCAAGTCAACTGGGTTCAGCAGGTTCGAACTCAGCTCAAGTAGGCTAAGTTTGGGTTCAGAAATCCAAACTGGAATCTAGACCAGGTCAGGTGGGCTAGGCTAGGTAGGGGAGGTTTAGGAGAGAGAGAGAAGGCAAGAGAGAGAGGGGGGGTCGATTTTTATGAGAAGAGAGAGAGTGGGGAGGGCTATTTATAGCCCAAGCCCACCTCCTCTTGGGTTTTTTCATGCCCCTTCTACCCCCTTGGCTTCTTTTTAATTCCAAGAGGTTCCTTGGTGTGGGGCCCACTTGGATATTCCATGGGATATTTTTGTGGGTCCCACCAGATATTTTCTGAGAAATATTTTTGTCGGTCCCACCAATATTTTCGTGGGTCCCGCAAAAATTTTGGGTTTTCAGCGATTTTTTTCCGAAAAATTCTGAGTATGCCATTCTCTTCGTATTGATGCAACTAAGAAAGTTGGCTCGCAGGAATCCTTTGATTTCGTTTAGGTAGGAAGTTATGGCTTCCAGAGTGTTTGAGCATATATTCGCGATTGAACGAATATCCTAAGTATAACTGGCTCGCAGGAATTTATTTGTTTCGCATTCTGAGAAAAATGCTATTTTTATCGATAAATGCCTCATGAATTTTATTCAGATATTTTCTGAAAAATTGCGGGTCTTACAAGAATGGTCCCAATAATTTGAACTGCTTGCCATAAGCGTATGTATATCTGGGAGGAGATAATTGTCGATCAAAGTAGTCCCAAACTATGTCATCTTCTTAAATGTTGTCGATTATGGATCAGTACTGTGGCACTGGGAGGAGTTCTTGGCCATTGTATCTAAAAAAATTTGCTCAGGCTGGAACATGTTGGAAGAACCAGGATTGAAGTGCGTAAATGCACCCTTCGACGAGAATAGACTCTCCAAGTGAGAAACGAGTCAAACCCTGATACAGGAAAGTAAGTGCTGCCATAGCTATGGAGAGACGGTTGGTCTGTTGACTTCCCCATCTTCTCATGAGCTGGATTATTCTGATATCCATGTAGTTTTGTCCATCTGGGAAGAGGGCTAATCCTACAGTGCATAAAACCATTACATTCTGAATTCTTTCTCTAGATGTCCTTGATAGTGAACTGATTTCGACGAAGGTCACATATTGGCGGTACAACTCGAGTAGATTGACGTATTCATTTCCATCCATCTGAATCAGGGACCAAGATCGACGGCCTGTCATACGAGCTAAAGAGTCTCGGGGGTCCAAACCCTTGACATTGATCAGGAACTGAAGTTCTAACGGATCTCTTGGTTGGCCGGCTGGTTCTGGTAATCCCATAATTTCTTAAAATTCATCCATTAAAATGGAGATCTCTCCCCATGGAAACCAGAAGGTACAGGTTCATGGATTCCATCGCTCTGCCATGGCGTGGATCAGGTTGCCATTGATGGTCTGCTTTCTGACTGCTGACGCCAATTCTAATCCGCACTCGCTCAAATGGTTCGAGAACATGCGAGAAAAGCTTTTGAGACATGAATAATACCATCGGTGAATGAAAGTTCTGGTGCTAAGGGCCCGATGTTTGGGACGACCATGTCGCACTTCGTAGGAGATGTGACCTTCTTGAAAAATAGGATCGATTTCACTAGATGCCATCGGACTGAAAACAAAGAAAGACTCAAAATCAGACTTAGGAAAATATAGGAAATTTTAAAAAATTTGCAGGCAGGATATAAAATGCAGTTGGAAGTTCGAGATCCAGTAGAACGATAGAATGGAAAATCACCTGGAGTTTTGAAAGAAATTGGATATTTGGGAAAATCATCCAGGGTTTGAGAAAATAAAATAAAAATATGAGAATATGGATATTTGAAAAAAACATTTTGGGGAAAATATGAGAGGAATAAAGGTAAATTACAAACAGTCACATCCTGCACAAACATTTATGCACACACAACACTTCCTTAAAGGCCGACTCTAAGATGCATCATTTTAAAAACAGCTGTAGGGCCCTAATCCTAACTCTAGGTTCAGATCATCTTTGTCCAATCCAGTTATGCCGATATACCTGAACTGAAATCCAAGGTATGTGGCATATAATTTCAACTCTGATTCTAAGGTAAGGTTTTCCAACATCCTTGAGCGCCTATCGATATACTTCGGACTGTGGCCTGCGGTACGTGGTAGGGGGGCGTTAACCCAAATAAGTGGCCCAGTTGTGAGGCTCTGTCCCGAACTAGGGTTCTGAAAGAGAGCACAACAACGTGAAGACTGGGTAAAGATAGGTAAGGGAGGTTTGAAAAAATGAGCACTTGCAAGAAATAGAGGGCTCTAAAACCTAAAGAGATAGATTTTGAAAATCTTTGAAGAAGCATACATTATTTGCATTCAGATCCTAAATTGAGGAGAGTTGTATTTAGACCTAAGTCTATGTGAGCATGAAAATACCTTCTCAATATAGTCCTACCAAACCATGCCTAGGTTATATGCAATCAATGTCAGCTAGGTCAGAATCTAGGCTTCTACATTTGCATGATATCAGAAAATAAAGAACTGACATTTTGTGAACACAGTTTTGATGATTGAATTAAGTTAAGCACACTTTTCATCAGACGAGGACAGGTCCCATCACGGTCGCCAAACCTGTTATCATCGCAATAATTTTCTTCCCTTCCTTGCGGGAGAGAGGAGAAAACGTTTCCGCGAGTCAAACTTGACCAGAGTTTTGAAAATTGTTTTGAAATACTCGCCTCCGTTTTGAAAATAGCGGGAAAATCCATGGGATGGAGCTCGACCTGTCGGTACAAGGTTCGACCGTTCCTGCCGCCTTTAACAGGGGTAATCAAACCAAGGACAAAAAATGTGCTTGACTTAGTTAAATTATCAAAATCGTGTTTTATCCTAAATGCACAAAGAATTCAAGCATGTGCTATATAATTTTGTAAAATGCAATTTGAAAAATATGATGCATGCTTGGACAACATTTTGGAGTTGGAAAATATTTCTCAGGAAAAAGATGGGAATCAGTCTCTCAGGAAACTCTGATGAAAAGATTTGAAATCTCATGAAAGTTTATAAAGATTTGGGAAAATCATGAATGGATGAAAATCCTGGGAAAATGGAAAGAATTCTTGAGAAAAGATGAACATTTGAAAAGAAAAATATTTGTCAGGAAAACTCTGACTTTGAAAATTTTCTTTGGAAACTGATTGAAATTTATTGCGCAACTGGCAAAAGCTTTTTTCCATTGTATCTGAATGAACTGGCTCGGACTAGCACATGCCGGAGGAACCAAGACTGCAAAGCATAGGTGCACCCTTCGACTAGAATTGATTCTCCGAGTGTGAAACGGGTCAACCCTCGGTATAGAAAGGCGAGTGCGGCCATGGTAATGGAGAGGCTGTTGGTCTGTCGACTTCCCCATCTCCTTAGAAGCTGAACTATTCTGATATCCATATAATTTCGTCCATCGGGAAAGAAAGCTAATCCCACCGTGCACAGAACCATCGCATGCTGAATTCTTTCTCGAGCTGTTCGAGACAACGAACTGACTTCTGTAAATGTCCCATACTGTCTATAGATTTCGAGGAAGTCCACATATTCGTTTCCATCCTCCTCTATCAATGGCCAAGACTTGCGTCCTGTCATGCGAGCTAAGGCATCCTTAGGGTCCAGACCCTTAACATTAATCAGAAACTGTTTCTCCAATGGATCTCCAGGCTGACCGGCTGGCTCGGGCAATCCCATAATCTCTGAAAATTCATCTATCAGCACCATCATCTCGCCCCATGGGAATCAGAAGATAGAAGTGCTCGGATTCCACCGCTCTGCTAGTGCATGGATCAAATTGCCGTTGACTGTCTGCTTTCCCAATGCGGACGCCAGTTCTAACCCACAATCGTCCAAGTGGTCCGGAAACATACGAGAGAAATTCTTGAACCATAAATAGTACCACCGGGGAAAGAAGGATCCGGTGCTGAGGACTCGATGCTCGGGAAGACTTTGTCGCACCTCGTAGGAGATGTGACCCTCAGGGAAGACTGAATCAAGCTGACTGGATGCCATCAGACTGGAAAACATGGAAAATTGAACTAAGACTTGAGAAAATACAGGAAATTTGAGGGAAATGCAGGCAAGATAAAAAAATAAAGTAGGAAATTCGAGATCCAGAAGACAGGAAAGATGGGAAATCACCTGGAGTTTTGAAGGAAATTAAGGGAAATTTGGAAAATCGTCCAGGGTTTGATGAAATATGAAGAAATAAATGGAAAATAAAGTATTTGGAAAATTGTCCAAGGTTTAAAACATGGACAGTACATGGACATAGATTGGGGAATTTTGAGAAAATTGTCCAGTATTTTAGAAAATTGGGAAAATATGGAAAATAAAAAGGAAATAACACATTCTGCATAAACAAGTATGCACATACAACATTCCCTAAAAGCTGACTCTAGATGCACAAATTTTGAAATAGTTGTAGGACCTTAATCCTAACTCTAAGGTTCAGATCAACTGTATCCAATCCAGTTATGCCTATATACTCAAGGCAAGGCTCGATGTACGTGGCATAAAATCAATTTCTCCGGTTCTAGGTTCAAGTTTTCCAACATCCTTGAGCACCTGCCGATATACGTTGGACTATGGCCCTTGGTACGTGGCAGGGGGGTTTTCACCCAAATAGGTGGCCCAGTTGTGAGGCTCTGTCCCGAACTATGGTTCTGGAAGAGAGCCCAGCAACGTGAAAACTGGGACAATATAAGTAGGGTGATTTTTGAAATATGAGCACATGCAAGAAAACAGAGGGCTCTAAGTCCTAAAGAGATAGAATTTTGAAATATTTGAAGAAGCAAACATTGTTTTCATACAATTCCTAAATTGAGGAGTGTTGTATTAGACCTAAGTCTATGTGAGCATGAATAATTCCTCAATATGGTCCTACCAAATCATACCTAGTCTATATGCATTCCATGTCAGCTGGGTTCAAGTCTAGGCGCCTAGGTTCACATGATATCATAAAGCAAAGCTGACATTCCATGGAAATCGATTTTGACAATTTGAACTAAGTAGAGCATTAGATTGATCAGGCAAAGACAGGTCCCATCACGGTCGCCAAACCTATCATCATCGCAAAATTTTTAACTTTTGCGAGTCAAACTGACCTTTGAAATAGTTTTTGAAAATAACTTGCCTCCGTTTTAAAATGCGGGATTATTCCGAAGAATGGGACTCGCCTGTCGGTACGAGATTCAACCGTTCCTGGCGCCTTTACCAGGGGTAATTGAACCAAGGATCAATCTACTGCTCTGCTCTATTCAACTTGTCTAAATCATATTCTAATTTCTAAATGCACATAGAATCAAGCATGTGCTATGAATTTTCTGAAAATGCATATTTGAAAACATGATGTTTGCTTTGAATAACTGAAACACTTAGAATAGATATCACATGGAAAATCGTGAATTGGGATTTGAAATGTACTTCTGAGAAAAGTAAAAATCGATTTCTGAAGAATCTAGAGGTTTTGTGAAAATCGATTTTGAGAAATATGAAATAACTTTGAAAAACTTGATTTCTTTGAATTCAAACTTTGAAATTGAAAATATAACTTAGAAAAATCGAATTTGGAACTTGGGAAATACTTGAAATATCATTGGCAAATCAATATTTTGAGAAAATCAATTTTTGAATAAGACTTAGAAAAATTTGAGAAAACTGATTTCTCTGAATTGAAATATGAATTGGAATTCGCAAATGCATGAAATGAATGAATATGGATTTGAGGAATTGAGAAATACTTTTTGTATTTTTTGAAAAATGCAGTGCATTTTGAAGTTAGCCTAAGAGTGTAGGCTGAATGTGGCTAATGTGAAGATCATAAATCTAGGTATCATTCGTATTCTGACTATGGCCATAAATACAAATTCCATAAAGTTTATAAACTTCATAAAAGCTAGTGTATGTGTCATTTGTGTAGACCATAGTGAGTTTGAATATGCATGAATCATCATCCATCACACATTAACATTATTTTAAAAAAATAAACTATATGCAATGCTGCCTAAGCTAAGCAGGAAATGTAAATTCTTATTCCAAAGTTTAATTTAGTTTACATCACTATTAAAATTTAAATACATGAAAAATAAAGTCTTCAATGTACCTGCAAAACTAGAAAACTTTGTTAGTGATGATATGTTGACTTTTCTAGATTTATCCAGTAATATCTAGAAATTACTGAATTTTGCTAGACATAATCCTTTTCCTTTTTACAGATCTGAAAAAGCCTTTAAAACCAGGGAGATCCCCATCCGACAATTCAGACTTGAATATATTGATTTTAACTTTGGTCCTGACTGATACTTTCAATTGAAAATTCCGGGATAAAAAGCAATACTCATTAAAAATATCTGATATTTTAACAGTCGACAGAAAAATAACAATACTCACTTTTTACATATCATGAATTCGATCTGTAGTTTGGGATTTATAAACAACACAAGTCTGATTAGGGTTTTGGTAAACCCTAACGAGTTTTAAATTGAAAATCAGAGTCTCTGACAGAGGAAAAATACTAAAAAGTAATCAAAAATTCTGAAAATTTCACAGTAGATAGATCTAATCCACATGAATCCATAGCACTTTACGGATCTAAAATCGGATATAGGATGAGAAAAATATCATAACATCAACTTACCCTCTTGATTTTAACAACGATTTTAAAGTTTTAAAAACCCGATTTGATGTCTGATTTTTCTGACAGGGTTCCCGAAGTCCAAAATCTTTGATTTTTTTACAGTAGTTTAATCACATATGCATGTATCACATATAAAAAAATAAAAAATTAACAACACATATTTCAATCCGAAATAGCATGCTCTTTTCTGTTCTAAACTAAAAACACACAGAAATCTAAGAAACTTGAGAAAATATGCATTAACCAATGAAAACAATAAAATAAACCATAAAACAGTAAAATAAAATTGATTTCTATACTGGAAAACGTGTAATAAACATGAATAAGCAAAGAAATAAATAAAATACAGGGAATCCATGGCTGGAGTTTGCTTTCACCTTTGAAATCATGAATTTAACCCATTTAACGGGTAAATCTCACGTTTCGTCGGTTAAGAACATGAAAAACGTACCTCTCATCAATTCTAATGGATTAGAATCCTTGAACTCACCCTAAAACTGAGTTAGATCATCTTCTTGGGTCGATTTTGGGGTTCTTGGATGAAATCCATGGTTAAATCCATGAACACAAGAGTTTCCATGGTGAAATCTATTGAAAAATCGTAAAAACTAATAAAAAAATAATAAAATAATATTAAATAAACTCACCTTGGGGCTGCAGCTGCAATGGAGGAAGGTAGAGGTGCTGGAGAGGAGAGAGAGGCCACGAAAATTTGAGAGAAAAAGAGCCCCTTTTGGCCCCCTTTAGGTCCCCTATTTATAGATTTCCAAAACCCAAGTAATTAGGACTAATTAATACCTAACTTTGACTTTTTCAAACTCTATCTAAAACCACCAAGGGAGGATGATTTTTTATGGTTTCCTAACCCTAAATGAACTCTAACTAAACCCTAATTAACACCTAATTAAACCCTAAAAAGTCCAAATGTGACACCACCTAGTATGGACCCACATTTGGTTTTTAAAACCTGAATTTAAAACCTTTAAAAACCAATGGTTTAAAACTTAAATAAAATGGATTTTTAAAATTGATTTTGACTCCTCTAAACCCTTAACCTAACTAGGACAATGACTAACCCTAGTCTAGCCCTGACTTACTCGAATATGGCGCCACCCCGAGTGGGCTTTACTTGAGTTTTTCAAAAAGCGATTTTAAAACCTGAAATTGAAAGCATTTTCAAAAGGGTTTTCAAAAGCAATCTTGAAATTAAAAGTTTTGAAATTGCATAGGGTTCTAACTGAGTCAGAACTCCTCTGGATATGGTGCCAACTGAGTGGGCCCACATCGAGTTTTGAAGAATTTTGAAACAAACACTGAAAATGGTTTTGAAAAGGGGTTAAAATCAGTATTTGAAATTCAAAGTTTTAAAAATAGAGTTCTAAGCAAACTGGAACTCTAGGCTAGAGTCTTGGATTTATAGGACTCTGAGATTTTGGTTTTTAAAAGCCAAATGAAGGGTTTTTTGAAAGATTTTATCAGAAATGGTGAAACAAGTCAGAAAATACTGTTAGGGTTAAACTCCTAACTCGATCAGGACTCTGAAATAGAGTCCTGGATTAACTGGACTCTACCAAATGACCTAATTTTTGAAAACAAACGGAGAAGATTTAAAATGGAAATTAAACAGACTTCAAAACAGACTCCTGACTGGACTAGGACTCTGGGACAGAGTTCTGATCGGACTGAAACTCTAGATTTTTTTGGTATTTTCTGAAAAACAGACGAAAGAACTTGTCAAAATAGTGAAAACAATAACGAATACTGGAATAAAATAGAGTTCTGATTCAACTAAGACTCTGAGGACAGAGTCCTGATTGAACTAGGACTCTCAGATTTTTGGATTTTCTTGAGAAAACAAATGGGAGGATTTTGAAAAATAGTTAAAACAGGATGAAATTGAAGTTTTGGTTCAGAGTCCTGATCTGATTAGGACTCTAAAAAAGAGTCCTAATTCGATCAGAACTCTAATAACTTTGGTTTTCTGATGAACAAATGATGAAATTTGGGCAAAGCTTTTTGAAAACTAGTGAAAATGAAGTGAGAAAATCAATTTTGGATAGAGTCCTACTTCGATCAGGACTCTGGGGTAGAGTCCTGATTGGATCAGGACTCTGAGATAAAACCTCAGAATTTTGAAATTCTTTGATAAAAGTGTAACAAATTTGATAAATATAAAGATTTTTGAAAGATTTTCTCAAAATTGAAATCAGGATCAGAGCCCTGATCCAACTAGGACTCTCTGAACAGAGTCCTGTTTTGACTAAAACTCTGAGTTTCTGACTCTTTTTGAAAGATTTTGAAAGATTTGATTGAAATAGATAAAATAGCTGTAAAGATTAGAATCCCAATCCAATTGAAACTCTAAAGAAGAGTCCTGATCCGATTGGACTCTTTAGAAAGAGTCCTGATCCAACTAGGACTCTAACATTTTGGCCAAAACAGAAGATTTTAAAAGGTTTTCTTCAAAGACAGGTAAAAAGGTAGTGAAAAGTAGAGTTTTGATCCGACTAAGACTCTGGAAAAAGAGTCCTGATCCAATTAGGACTCTAAGTTTTTTAGATTTTTGATAAGTGAAGGAATCCAGAAGTGACACCACCTAAATGGGCCTCATCTGAGAATTAAAATCAATTGAAATTGAGTTTGAAATGAATCCAGATCGTTTTCTAAGAAAGTATTTCAAAATATAAGGTCCCGGGGATTGGAAAATGACAGAATGTTGAATAAAAACCCAGGTTTTAAAATTGTTTTTGAAAGAAAAGTTTTAAAACTCAAATCTGGATTGAATGTTTTGAAAACAGGAGTGCTGGATCTCGAAAATGAGATGGGATGACATGCAATGCAATGAAATGGTATGTCGAATGCATGAAATGATATGCAATGACACATGAAATGTACAAACACTGGATGAGAGTGAAAATTTGGGGTGTTTACACCAGTCCATCACAGCTTCCACCTTCGTAGGATCCACTGCGATTCCATCTTTTGAGATCACATGGCCAAGGAACATCACTTTATCTAGCCAGAATTCACATTTTGAAAACTTAGCATAGAGTTGGTTATCTTGAAGGGTTTTCAAGACGATTCTCAAGTGCTCCATGTGTTGTTCCTTGTTCTCAGAATATACGAGAATGTCATCAATGAAGACGATGACAAAGCTATCCAAATATGGTCTGAATATCCGGTTCATTAGATCCATAAAGGCAGCAGGCGCATTAGTGAGTCCGAAGGGCATTACTACGAACTCATAATGGCCGTATCTCGTTCTGAAGGCAGTCTTGGGTATATCCTCTTCCTTAACTCTGAGCTGATGGTACCCAGACCTGAGGTCGATCTTGGAGAACACCCTCGTTGTTTTGAGATGATCGAACAAGTCCTCAATCCGAGGCAACGGGTACTTATTTTTAACAGTTGCCTGGTTAAGCATCCGATAATCGATGCATAACCGAAGGGATCCATCCTTCTTCTTTACAAACAGCACCGGGGCTCCCCACGGTGACACACTAGGACGGATAAACCCTTGTTCCATCAGTTCTTCCAACTGACACTTCAACTTACTGAGTTCAGCTGGCGCCATTCGATATGGGGCTTTGGATATCGGCGTTGTTCCAGGTAAGGATTGAATTCCAAATTCAACCTCACGAAGTGGCGGAAGTCCTGGCAATTCCTCAGGAAACACATCAGGAAACTCCCGCACCACTTCCAAACTCTCAAGGGGTTGGTCGTTGGATTTTTCCACCGAGAGACTCAACAGGAAGGCCACACAACCCTTCCTAAGGTATTTTTGTACCTTAAGTGCTGATATGAGCCTTTTCTGTGGAACTGGTTTGGATAACCGGTATTCCATCTTAGGCAATCCGGGTCGAGATAGAATTACTCTGCCCTCGCGGCACAGAATCTTGGCATTATTCTGAGCCAACCAATTCATTCCCAGAATGACATCGTACTGTATCATATCGATCAGGATGGCGTCAGTAGGCAAGTGTTGCCCTGCTATCTCAATATCCAAAATTTTCACACACCGGATACATTTGGTGCGTGAACCCAACAGGTTATATACTTCGATCATTTTATCAATCGGTTGCACCGAGGCGTGGAGTTGTTCGGTGAAATCGTCAGAGATAAACGTATGAGTAGCACCACAATCAAAGAAGACGTAAGCTGCATGTCCATTAACAGGTACGGTGCCTTCAATCAGGTCACCATTTTTGACTTGTTCAGTCGTTACAGCATATACACGACCTGCAGCAGGCCTTTGTTCTACTCTAAGTGGAGGTCGTTGAAACTGAGAACATTGTGGTGCTGGTCGAGAGGGTCCGGCAGATCCGGCATTACTCCTCTGTTCATCTGCAGCCTTCTTGGCGCATTCCCTTATGAAGTGACCCATCTTGCCACAATACAAGCAATCACCCATGTCACGAGGACATGGTTTTCCGGGGTGGTTCACACGACACCTTGGGCAGCTGAAGTTGGACTGCTGACCGTTCGGAGTTGTGTTTAGTCTTGGCCTCACGACTTGTTGAGTGTTGTTCCCTCCTTGGAACTTCTTGTTTTGAAAGGGTTGTCGTGAACCCTGGCCACTTGGGAATGTCCTTTTACGATTCCCCTCATTCACTATGGGCTTCTTTGCTATAATCACTTTAGATCGCGCCCAATCCTCTTGGATTTTTGAAGCTGCTGCTACTGCAGCCTGAAAAGTCGAAGGCATGCTTGTTATCACTCGAGATCGCAGCCCTTCGCGTAAACCATTCACATATTTGTCGGCCATTTCTTGGTCTGTTTCGAACAATCGAGAGCAATAGCGCTCTAGATTCTGAAATTTAGTGGTATAGTCCATCAGACTCATACCGCCCTGTTCCAACTCCAGAAACTCCATCTTTTTCTTGTTTCTGGAATACAACGGGAAGTAATTATCCATAAAAGTCCTCCGAAAGTCAGTCCAAGGAATGACTTCGATTTGTGAGAACTGGATAAGTTTAGTGGTATCCCACCACTTCCGTGCATTGTCTTTCAACCGATACATGCCAAAGTTGGTCTTTTTCTCTTCTGATACTCCCAGTACCGAGAAGGCATGTTCTGTCTTTTCGATCCAACTCTCTACGAGCTTCGGGTCGGCTCTGCCAATGAAAACTGGCGGGTCAAGCTTGAGGAACTTCTCATAAGTCACTCCTCCCAGGTGCTCGTTTCGTGGTGTGACTGGTTCTGGCCTTGTTTCACGGATGGCTGTAACCAGGTTGTTGAGTGTTTCCAATAGGAATCCTTGCGTATGGGACTCCTCGCTCGGCATGGTTCTCCTTGTCGTAGGAGCCATTTATCTATGCACACACAAGCACTTGTCTTTAGTTTCTCGATGTATATGAGGAAGTAAAAGCTTTATTTACTTAATATACATCACATTTACACAAACATCGCCTTAAAACAAAACGTCATGCCGCACTGGCAGACTTTAGGCGTTGAGAAACTATATACATGAGTCTACTGACTCCAAAACATCACCAGTCTCTTTAAGACCTGGATTTCTTTGATGAAGATGAACTAAAAAAAGTCCATCTATTGCCACATGGCCTTGGTGCAGGCACTACTAGCTTTGGCTTGGGCGGCACTTCCGCACTTGCAAGCGAATCTTGGGGATACATGAGGGACTCCAGTCCACTTTCCCAGTCAGCAAGATCAAGACTCTGGGAGTCTGGAATAATGATCGGCGAACAGAAGGAATCCCCTCTTTTGTTCCTGCCATTTAAGCTCGGCGTATGTGATGCCAGATGGTAGCTTGGCGAGTAATAGACCTCCGCAGGGAAGTTTAAATCAAAATCCCTCAACCTTGGTAATTCATCAGAAGATGTTGGGGTATGGTTGCTCCCAACACTAGAGTGATGCGGTCTACTGACACGCGAAGTCTCATCCTTGAGACCCTTTGATGCCCGCCGACCCATATCGGCGGTATATTTCCTTTGACATTCGTTGGCGGAATGCCCATCCTCGCCACAGTAGACCGCATCACTCACCTCCCCGACATTTTCACCAAACATCATCATCCAGCTTTTGAATCGCCGGAGGGCAAAATGATCATTTTCTGAGCTCAGAACTTGCAAAAGTCCAAATTTCATCTGCAACTCTCAAAGTTTCTCTATTTTAGCTCAAATGTTCAAAATTTTATTCCTGACAAGAGACAGGCATCTCCAAGTCTTGGTTCAAGATTCTATTGCATAAGACATGACATTGCATATCATTGCATATCATTGCATGTCATTGCATGAGCATTTCATATCACTGCACTGTACAGCATGTCATTTCGAGGTTCAAAACTCTTGATTTCAAAATTTTCAATCCAGATTAGAATTTCAACTATTTTTAAAATTGATTTCAAAACCCTGGGTCTTCAAAATTATCAATTCTTCCGATTTTACCCTCAGGGCTCTGAATGTCAAAATATTTCCTCAGGAAAACAATCTGGATAAATTTCATCTCAGATTTTGCCCTTTTGTCAAACAATTTCAAACATCTTCCTTTTACAAAATCGCCCTACAGGGGCCAACTCTTTTCAAAATTTCTGTTTTACCAATTAGTCAAAATTTTTATGAAAATTCCAAAAAGAGGTTGTTGTTTTGTTCTTATTTCAATAAAGAAGCAATGTGGGACCCACACTGAGGTGGTGTCACATAGACTTTTCTTTTGAAAAACTTGAATTTTGAAAAACCCAAAAATATAGGAGCCTTGTCCCCTGGATTGGTGCCACTTGTCCTTTCTCTCTCCTCTCATTTACCTGCCATGTGTCAGCATAGGGTTCACCTAGAGTTGGCGCCACATGTCACCTTCTCTCTTCTGCCATCTTTTGACACATGTCAGTGTGGGGCCACCTTAAGATGCTGCCACATGTCATTAGTCATCCTCTTTATTTTATGCCACGTGTCAATGTCTACCATCTTCACCCTGTGCCAAGTGTCATTCCAAGGTCACCATGAGATGCCACGTGTCATGTGTTGTCCTGTTCAGAAAAAGTAGAACTTGTCTCCCCTGAGGTGGCACCATTTGAATTATGTCTCCTGCAGGTGACACATGTCACTCTCTCCTTTCCTCAGGAAAAGCAAGCGACACGTGTCAATCTCTGCTCCTTTCAGAAAAAGCAAGGGACACGTGTCTCTCTCTGCTTTCTTCAGAAAAAGCAAGTGACACATGTCACTTTCTGTCTCCTTCAGAGAAAGCTAGAATTCAAATGTTCAAACTCCAGTCTGACGTGGCGCAAATCCTGAACTTCACCTTTTCTATTTTGTGTGAGATGGTGCCACGTGTCCCTTTTCCTCCCTCTTGCCACATGTCATTGTGGGAGCCACCCTGAGGTGGTGCCACATGGCAGTCTCTCCTTTCCTCTAGAAAAAGCAGAAATTTAAATTTCAAACTCTCTCTGAGGTGGCACCATCTGAATCCTCTGCCTTTCCTTCTGACACATGTCAATGAAGATGCTATGAGATGGCGCCACATGTCAGTCTCTCCTTTCATCAGAAAAAGTAGAATTCAAACCCCTCTGAGGTGGCGTCTTCTGCTTCCTCTGCTCCTACCTTCTGACACATGGCAATGTGGATGCTCTGAGATGGCGCCACATGGAAGTCTCTCCTCCTTCCAGAATAAAGCAAAATTTGAATTTCAAACTCCAAGACAACACCCTCTGAGATGGCGCCACATGTAGGGCTCAGATTAAGCTTCTTTGAATTTCAAAATTTTCCAAAAATCTCTATAAATACAAGGCCCCATGCCCAGCCTAGGGGATCTTCTTTTGGATTTAGCATTTTCACTCTGAGAGCCCTGTTTGAGAATTGAACTTCAGAATTCCATTTTCATTCTTTCTTGGTTTCCTCTGGATTCACGCCCCTCTGGAGCCCATTATCAAGGTAGCCACTCATTTGGGAGTTCCAAAACCGCTGGAGAACACAAGGTAAGCCTCCATTCCTATTGATTTCACTATGATAATTCTTTTGGTTTGATTCGTGTTGTCGTTTGAAGAAAGAGCTCATCCGAGAGATGGATTGAGCTATTCTCATAAAACGACATATATAAAAATACATAATTATACTTCCTTGATGATTTTTAACATGCATGTAGTTAGCTAGATTTAATTTGCATTTTATTTCATTCATTTAGTACATTTCATGAATTAATTAGGATTAATTTAGCATTTATTTCAATTCTGCTTATTTTCAGTAGGTCTCTGTTTTTGTCAGTCAGTCCACACGTCATTTCATGCATTTATTTTTTATTAAAAATCCCAAAAAAATCACTGAATGCGCCCTTAGGTGTCCCTGAAATTTTCACAAAAATTAGGAGGCATTTGAATTTGTGTTATGCGGTAAACATTCAAAATGGCAAGTCGGGTTGTTTTACCCGGGATGCGTTTTGAAAATCCTTTGCCGATTTGTAAAATCGAGATATCCCTCATGGGAGATCCGATTTTCGATCCGAAAACTGTTATGAACTTGAGAGAATGTGTAGTTTTTAATATGAGTTTTTCAGATTTTTCTGAGTTTTTTTATATCTGACAAAAATCCGAGAGTTCGGGACACGTGTCAGAGCCTAATTTGGGCCTCTGAGATCTTGGATCGACTTAGGGATATGGTTTCTCTTTGTGTGTTGCTCCAAATCCAAAACTGTAAAAAGTGAAAGTAGTGTCTGAGATGTCTTCTGTTTGAATATGAAAGCCTGTAATTTTTAGAACAGTTTTGACCCCTTCTTCGGATTTTTATTGTCAGTCCCCTGTTTTGCTACATTTGTCTATTCTGTTAGTTTAGGCAGGAATAGTTATATTTTTCTATGTGTTTCTGTTGATCAAATTCCGAAGTCATAAACATGAAAGTTGTTCATGTAGTTGTCGTGCATAGCTCTGATTAATTTCATAAATTTCCATGGCTGTTTTATATTTTTTTGGTATTTTACATCAGATTAGGGTGATTTTTACCTCTGTCAGAACTAAACCCCTGTTATTGAACTCACCATGACTCAAATCCCGAGGCTGTAAAAACCAAAAATGTTCCATTTCGGGTCTTTTAGCAGTCTGCAAAATATCAGAAGTTTCCATGGTGTAAATCTTGCATTATCATATTAGGCATTGCATTTGGTTCGGATCCATAGGCAAAATCCACCATTTTAGGACTTTCTTTGAATTTTAGCATTTAAATCATATCATTTCGTAATTTTTAGCATTCTAAGTTGTTTATCAGAGTAAGTAGATGCTTCATACCGAATTTGGTACAATTTGGAATCCATTTGAGGTTCGGATTAGCCACAATACCAAAACAGGGTCCCGTAGGACCCGGATCCAAGTGAAAAACAAGCGAAATTCGTTATTTTGAGTAAATTGCAAAATGCCAAATTCTGATTTTACAGTCCTAATGTGTTTATCAGCATGTCATACTGCATTTCATCATCATTGAATTCAATTTGATATTCGAAATCCCAATTTTACTAAGTTTTCCTTCAAAAAACCCTGATTTTAAAGGTGTAACTTTAATTTTAGGGGTATTTTGGTCATTTTGACCCCAATTCCGAATTTCAAACTGTTTTCCACTGAATTCCCTGCATTTACATCATTTCAAATATCAAGGAAGCATGATCATAGGGTTTATATCCAATTAAATCCAATAATTTCATAATATTATTGGAAAATTTTGGAAAAACCCACATATTTGAGCTAACCTTATTTCAAGTTTGGCAGGGACATTCAAAAGAAGGAGCTGAAGTCTGCAAATTTCTTTTATTTCCTTTATTTAGTGATGTAATGATGTAAATTTTGGAATAAAAGAGTTAATTTCCTGCTTAGACTAGGATGCATATCATATAGTTTGAATTTATGCAATATCCTGCTTATATGATTCATGCATTTTATTTCAAAAGCACTATGGATGTTCACGAATGGCACATGCACCAACTCTTAGGGAGTTGATGAACTCGGTGGAATCCATATTTACGGCCCTAGTCGGAATATGGACGAGACCCAGATCCATCATCTTTCTACTAGTCACATTGAGCCTACACTTTTAGGCTATCTTGAAAATGCACATCATATTTCCAATGTTTTCAAAATCTTGTGCATTAAATCAATTAAACTCGGAACATATTCATGGCCACAGTCAGAATATGTGAAGGATTTACTTTGACTTAATACACATTTTTCCAACAAATTTCCCTAGAAAACCTTTCAAAGTGCATTCTTTCATTCATATCATTTGCATCATGAAATCATTGGTTTTCTTATGATTTTCTTAAGAAAATTTCATTCTCAAAAAATCGATTTCTCAAGAAACTCTAAGAATCTTTCAAAATCGGTTTTCCCAAGTCAATTTCCCCATAGTTTTCCCTGGAAAATGTTATTTTCTTAAGAGCTTCAAAAGAGTTTTCCAATCTTTTTCCAAGATCAAAATCGATTTCCAAGTATTTCAAGGGTAAAATTCCCAGGATTTCAATTTCCCAAGTTTTGAATTTCCTTCTCCAATGAGTTTTCCTATGAATTTCCATCATTTTCCTAAGAAAACTCTCAAAGTCCAAGTTTTCCTAAGAAGTGTTTCCCTTTTCAAAGGTTCACCTTTTTCTCAAGAATCACTTCTATTTTCCCAAGATTTTCAACTATTTCTGATTTTTCCACACCTTTATGAACTTTCTTGTGATTTCAAAACCCCTTTCATTTGAGTTTCCTGAGAAATCGATTTTCACCTTTTCCCAAGAAATGCTTTTCAACTCCAAAAGTTTTCCTATGAATTTTCAATCCTCTTTCCAAATAAAATTTTCAGAGCTGGAGTTTTCCTGACAAGCATTTCCCTTCAAATGTTCACACTTTTCCTAAGAATTACTCACATTTTCTCAGGACTTCCAATCATTCATGATTTTCCCAAGTCTTTATAAATTTTCTCAAGATTTCAAATCTTTTCATCTGAGTTTCCTGAGAAATTTACTCTTTTCCTGAGAAATCTTTTCAACTTCAAATATTTTCCAAGCATACATCATGTTTTCCCAAGTTGCATTTTCCAAATCTCATAGCACATGCCTAAATTCTCTGTGCATTTAGGATAGAACATGATTTTGATGATTTAACTAAGTCAAGCACAATTTTGGTCCTTGGTTCGATTACCCCTGTTAAAGGCGGCAGGAACGGTCGAACCTCGTACCGACAGGTCGGGCCCCATTCCATGGATTTTCCCGCAAATTTTCAAAAACGGAGGCGAGTATTTCAAAAACAATTTCCAAAATCCGGTCAAGTTTGAAGCGCGAAAGCGTTTCCTCTTTCTCTCTTCCGCAAGGAAGGGATGACGGGGGAAAAATTTCGCGACGATAACAGGTTTGGCGACCGTGATGGGACCTGTCCTTGTCTGACCCAAATTAAGCTTGACTTAGTTTAATTATCAAAATTATGTTCACAAAATGTCAGCTCTTTTACTTTCAATATCATGTGAGCCTAGGAGCCTAGATTCTCACCTAGCTGACGTTGACCGCATATAGCTTAGGCATGGTTTGGTAGGACCAGATTGAGGAGAAATTTTCATGCTCACATAGACTTAGGTCTAAATACAACTCTCCTCAATTTAGGATCTGAATGCAAACAATGTATGCTTCTTCAAAGATTTTCAAAATCTATCTCTCTAGGACTTAGAGCCATCTATTTCTTGCATGTGATCATTTTTCAAAACCTCCAATTACCTATCATTACCCGGTCTTCACGTTGCTGGGCTCTCTTCCAGAACCATAGTTCGGGACAGAGCCTCACAACTGGGCCAACTATTTGGGTTAACACCCCCCTACCACGTACCGCGGGCCACAGTCTGAAGTATATCAGTAGGCGCTCAAGGATGTTGGAAAACCTTACCTTAGAACCGGAGTTGAAATTCTATGCCACGTACCTCGGATTTCGATTCGAGTATATCGGCATAACTGGATTGGACAAAGATGATCTGAACTTAGAGTTAGGATTAAGGTCCTACAGCTGTTTTCAAAATGATGCATCTAGAGTCAGCCTTTTAGGGAATGCTGAATGTGCATAAATGTTTGTGCAGGATGTGATTGTATGTGTATGATTTCCTTAATTTTTTTATATTTCCCAATATTTTCCAACTTATTAGGCCTTTTTCAAAACATCCTTACCTTCCACAAGATGTTTTTCTCAAACCCTGGATGATTTTCTCAAATATCCAGTTTCTTCCAAAACTCCAGGCGATTTTACATTCTACCTTTCTACTGGATCTCGAATTTCCAGCTGCATTTTTATCCTGCCTGCAATTTTTCAAATCATATGTTTTCTCTCATTGGATTTTCAATCCTGTTGTTTACTTGCAAAATTTATCACCGCATTTTCCTCGTGCATATCTTGATTATTGTGGCGGAAACTGTTCACCCACTTGCCTTCTTCTTATTCTAAATCTGTTTGCGGATTGTTTTTCCAAAAGATATCTCTTTCCTTCAAAAATGGTGTTTTACTCGTGGTCGACGACCTCGCCTAGGTAACAAGGCACATTTTTTGTTGTTTATTTCTCTTATAAAGAATGACAACACATATGTCATAATCCTTATGACGACTCACTCCCTAGTAATGGGATAATCTTCCAATGGTCTACCATATTTTCTTCAATATTTCCTTCCAAAAATCCAAAAAAATTTCCTCAAAATTTGCTCCTATCTTTGCCCTGCAGAGTCCCGCAGAGAAAGAGAAAGAGAAAGAGAAAGAGAAAGAGAGAGAATACAAGAAAGCCTTCACAACATTTGATGGTTCAGACAAGGTCAGGGAAGAAGACCGCACCAATTCAGCGTATCAGTTACTCATCAACATCAGGAGAGATGAATTCGCCAAGGTCAGACAAAGACCAAGAGCAGCCAGAAGATGATGGTATCGACCCTCAGATGTACGCAATGTTTCAGAAGATGATGAAGAGGATGATGAGTGAGCAGGCTGGCACCAGCTCAGACAAAAATCCATTCAGTCAGAGAATTAGAGATCGTGTGGCCAAGAGGTCAACCAAGTCCTCTGAGGAGAATGTTCAAGATATTTCAGACGAAGATGATACCGATGAAGAATATGAGGTGCCTCCAGCATTTCAGAAACGTGGCCAAAGGAGGAGTCACAAATCAAAAAGTCAGGTCGCAGAAGAGCCCCTGCAAGCACAATTCAGGGAAATGGCCAGAGTGGTCAAGGATCTGCAAGCCCGCGACAAGGGCAAGAAAGTCTTCACCAGCGAGGACTTCTACGACGATTTAGAAGGGGATGATGATCTGGAGAATCTTCCCCGAAAATTCATCAAGTTCGATGGTTCTGGCGACCCAAAAGCCCATCTCGCCATGTTCTTCGCTGAATGCTCTAGGTTCAAGAGAGACAACAGAGCATTGTTCTTATGCTTTCCTCGCAGCCTGGAAGGAGTCGCGGCCAAATGGTACGCGGAACATGTCAATCCTATAGAACTGAAAGAGTTCGACAAAGTCGTGAATTTGTTTGTCGAGCGATTTTTGTTCAATACTGAAGCGCTCCCAACATTGAGCCATCTCTGCAACCTAAGGCAGAATGAAAATGAAAAGGCAAGGGACTTCATTCGCAGATGGAGAGAGACCTGCAACAAAATGAGGGATCCTATATCAGAAAGACATGCTTTATCATTGATCCTCAATAATTTTTTGCAACCTCTGAGAGGATTAATTTCTACCTCACCATCCAAATCTTTCGTTGAACTCATTGAACGAGCAGAATGGCTCGAGTTGAGTGTGGAGAATGGAGTCTATGAAGGCTTCACATTTTCCAAGAATAACTCTCAAGGTGAACAAAAGAAGAAGGCTCACCTCACTTTTGCGGCTAAATCTTTCAATAATAGCAAAGGCAACAAGAATGATCATAGTTTGGAGAGAATCAAAAAGCAAAGAGGAAAGGACATCAACAGTGATAAACCTCTCCAATCCAGCCCTCAGCATCAAAAGAAAGATCAGGAAAAATCAAAGCGCAAGGACTGGAGAACTGATCGAGAATTCACCCCTCTTGATCAGACACTCGAGAGTATCCTCGAGTATATGCTTGAGAAAGACCTTGTCCGGTTGCCTAAAGCCAATGATCCTCCAGCAATTATGGGCAGATTCAAAGAACAATTTTGCAAGTTTCATCGAGCAATAGGGCACGATACAGAAAACTGCTTCGTCCTTAAGAACATTGTTCAAGACTGCATTGACAAGAAGCTCCTCGTTGAAGATGAAAAGGAGGACTAGTCATCCTGACAAAGATTTTTCTACAATCATTCAGGAAGATGACAATGCCAACAATTTCCCATTTCCCATCTTGCTTTTTCAAAAGAATAATGTAATCCCATTCTCTTTCCTTGATTTTAAAGCATCAATAAAGTCATCAAATTTTTTTCAATAGCTTGGTGTCGTCTTATTTACTTCCTCTTCCTTTTCATAATGTCTCTCTTGTGAGGAATGATCTTGAGGACATCTATCAGTCAAGAAACTTGTCGCCTTATTCATCAATTGTCCTTCTTCTATTCAAAACTTTCTCCCTAGTTACACTGGGGCATTTTTTTGAAAAATTTATCTTTACCTCAAAACATCCTGTATGCAGGCAGGATAAACCATTCTCTCATTTTGCATATATATGCACTCATTTGCATTCATTTGCACTTCATTTGCATTTCATGTGCATGTGCATTGCATTTGCATTGACTATGCACCCAATTTCATTTCCCCTTCAGGTTAAGGGATAAACCTGAATCATTTTCCATAATTCTTCAATTTCGACCCTCGGGTCATCCAATTCTTCAATTTCGACCTCCGGGTCACCCAATTCCCAATTTTAAAATCACCAAAATTCTCAATTTCGATCGCCAGGTCGTCCAATTTTCATTCCCCGTTCAGGATAAGGGGATAATCCTTAAACCATTCATAGAAGCGATTCAACTCTCTATAATGGTCCTTGTTCTTCATTGAACTGATAGTGTTCCAAACGAACTCATAGTCGTTCTTCATTGAACTGATAGTGTTCCTAACGAACTGATAGTCGTTCTTCACTGAACTGATAGTGTTCCAAGCGAACTGATAGTCGTTCCAAGTGAACTGATAGTCGTTCCAAACGAACTGATAGTTGTTCTTCATCGAACTGATAGTGTTCCAACCAAACTGATAGTGTTCCAAGTGAACTGATAGTCGTTCTTCATTGAACTGATAGTGTTCAAGTGAACTGATAGTCGTTCTTCATTGAACTGATAGTGTTCCAAGTGAACTAATAGTCGTTCTTCATTGAATTGATATTGTTCCAAGTGAACTGATAGTCGTTCTTCATTGAACTGATATTGTTCCCAGTGAACTGATAGTCGTTCTTCATTGAACTGATAGTATTCCAAGCAAACTGATAGTCGTTCTTCATCGAACTGATAGTGTTCCAAGTGAACTGATAGTCGTTCTTCATCGAACTGATAGTGTTCCAAGGGAACTGATAGTCGTTCTTCATTGAACTGATAGTATTCCAAGCAAACTGATAGTCGTTCTTCATTGAATTGATAGTGTTCCAAGCGAACTGATAGTCGTTCTTAATTGAACTGATATTATTCCCACCGATGGTTGTTCTTAATTGAACTGATATTGTTCCCAGCAAACCGATGGGCGTTTTTAATTGAACTGATATTGTTTCCAGCAAACCGATGGTCGTTCTTAATTGAACTGATATTGTTCCCAGTGAACTGATAGTCACCTCCTTTGAGGAAAAGAGAGGAGAATTTTCGTCACGGATGCGTTAAGCTGGACCTCATGTGCTCTCTTTCATCAAGGATTTCAAGAAAATTTTGTCAATTTGTCAATCAATTGTTGATTTTAGAATCTTTATTGCACAAATCTTTATTTCAGTTTACCTTCAGCATTACTTCCAAAAGAGTGAAGCTTCTGCGAAAAGAGATTCAAACTTTAAATTCTTTCTATTGGCTAACCAAAAGGATGAAGGATAAATCCTCGATATGGCCAAAAAAAAGAAGATTCAATGTTATTGAAAATTCATAGATGATCGATATTGATCGCAGTCAATGGCGCATCTTTAAAGACTATTCTTGTAAAATGAGGCAGTGGAAATATCCTGAGTGCTGGAAAAAGAGAGAATTCATCCAAGCCCTGTCTCCTTAAAATCACCTAAGCTGCAATTAAGTATCCGCAAAAGGGATCTCTCACCTGTCGTCAAGATGAAGGTGAATTAGGCGAGTAGACCCCCGGGGCCAAAGAAGATTCGAAACATCTCCAAGATGACGGAGTTTGTGACGGATCCTTCCAGAGAAAGTCCAAAGCACTGTCGAGATGAAGGCAGATGCGATGAACCTCTTGACAATCCCTAAAAGGTATTTAATTTCAGCTATCATCCAAAGAATCCCCAGCCAATTAGCCAATATCATCAACATGAACCCATCGTCCAAGAAGGATCGAAACATCTCCAAGTTGAAGGAGCTTGTGACGTACCCTTCCCAAAAGAGAGCAAGAGAGGAAAAAGACAGAGAGAAAAAGTCAGAACATCTCCAAAATGAAGGAGAATGTAGCCAAAACACCAAAGAGTAAAAAAAAAAGTGCAGAAAGATTATCATGAGAGAAGCTCCCAGGATATCAAACTGCCAAATTTATCAAGAATCCTCTTTAACTTTGTGAAATTCTATTATCAATATTCTTTCATCAATTGCTTTCATAATATCAAATTCTCTTTCTTGTTCATATCAAGGAAATTGATAACTTCCTTGAAGAAGGTCAATTGCGAGCAATTTGGGTTTCAAATCTTGATTCTACGAAGTGAACCCTGTTTGGAGGTAATGCTTTGGGTAGAAAAGAAAGAATATCTTTGCAGCCATGTGCAACATTTTCAAAAACTTGGAATCAACAACAAAATTCTCAATATTTTGACAATATTTTCTAGCTATTCTGACGTGAAGTGAGAGCTTGATATCTGTCTTTGATACATCCAGACACCAATTTTAAATCCCTCTTAAGGACTTGATTCCTTCCCTTCTTTGGGAGCATGAACTCTCAGATTTGCACACTTCCCTGTGTCCCCATTGTCCCACCATAGACAGTCCCATTTCGGTTCGAGGTCAAACCACCAATCATTTCCTGCAAAAGGCAATTTCAAAAGCTGATTTTAGTCTCAACAATGAGACGCCCAAGATCAATCCCTTTTCAAGCTTTAGGGACCCCATTTTCCTTCCTTTTGCAAAAAACCCTGTCGGATTTACTGTGCAAAATCCAAAGGTTCCATCATGGTCTCTTCCTTCGAGAATTTCATTCATTTTCCGCCCGATCAGGATAAGGGTACAAACCTGAGCCTCCTTTGATGAGGTATTCCATTTTACACCCAATCAGGATAAGGGTATAAACCTGAGCCTCAATCAAAGAGGTATTTCATTTTCCGCCCGATCAGGATAAGGGTACAAACCTGAGCCTCCTTTGAAGAGGTATTTCATCTTCCGCCCAATCAGGTTAAGGGTACAAACCTGAGTCTCATTTCGATGAGATATTCCATTCCCCAATCAGGTCAAGGGTCAAAACCTGAGCTTCGTTCCATGCGAGGTATTTTTGTCCCATCCAGGTTAAGGGCAAAAACCTGAACTTCGCTCTCATAGAGCAAATCTTTCCTCTTTATTCTTCGCTTCATATCTACCATCTTCCTCGGGCTAATTTCTTCACACCCAGTCAGATCCTTCTAACTGGGGCATTTTTTTTATGTATAGCCCAAATTTGGTGTGTTTTTCTTTGCCACTAAGCTCGGCCATGAGCCGGCTTAGCAGCAAAGAGGGGCATCTGTAAACACCCCAAATTTTCACTCACCTCCCCGACATTTTCACCAAACATCATCATCCAGCTTTTGAATCGCCGGAGGGCAAAATGGTCATTTTCTGAGCTCAGAACTTGCAAAAGTCCAAATTTCATCTGCAACTCTCAAAATTTCTCTATTTTAGCTCAAATGTTCAAAATTTTATTCCTGACAAGAGACAGGCATCTCCAAGTCTTGGTTCAAGATTCTATTGCATAAGACATGACATTGCATATCATTGCATGAGCATTTCATATCACTGCACTGTACAGCATGTCATTTCGAGGTTCAAAACTCTTGATTTCAAAATTTTCAATCCAGATTAGAATTTCAACTATTTTTAAAATTGATTTCAAAACCCTGGGTCTTCAAAATTATCAATTCTTCCCATTTTACCCCCAGGGCTCTGAATGTCAAAATATTTCCTCAGGAAAACAATCTGGATAAATTTCATCTCAAATTTTGCCCTTTTGTCAAACAATTTCAAACATCTTCCTTTTACAAAATCGCCCTACAGGGGCCAACTCTTTTCAAAATTTCTGTTTTACCAATTAGTCCAAATTTTTATGAAAATTCCAAAAAGAGGTTGTTGTCTTGTTCTTATTTTAATAAAGAAGCAATGTGGGACCCACACTGAGGTGGTGTCACATAGACTTTTCTTTTGAAAAACTTGAATTTTGAAAAACCCAAAAATATAGGAGCCTTGTCCCCTGGATTGGTGCCACTTGTCCTTTCTCTCTCCTCTCATTTACCTGCCATGTGTCAGCATAGGGTTCACCTAGAGTTGGCGCCACATGTCACCTTCTCTCTTCTGCCATCCTTTGACACATGTCAGTGTGGGGCCACCTTAAGATGCTGCCACATGTCATTAGTCATCCTCTTTATTTTATGCCACGTGTCAATGTCTACCATCTTCACCCTGTGCCAAGTGTCATTCCAAGGTCACCATGAGATGCCACGTGTCATGTGTTGTCCTGTTCAGAAAAAGTAGAACTTGTCTCCCCTGAGGTGGCACCATTTGAATTATGTCTCCTGCAGGTGACACATGTCACTCTCTCCTTTCCTCAGGAAAAGCAAGCGACACGTGTCAATCTCTGCTCCTTTCAGAAAAAGCAAGGGACACGTGTCTCTCTCTGCTTTCTTCAGAAAAAGCAAGTGACACATGTCACTTTCTGCCTCCTTCAGCGAAAGCTAGAATTCAAATGTTCAAACTCCAGTCTGAGGTGGCGCAAATCTTGAACTTCACCTTTTCTATTTTGTGTGAGATGGTGCCACGTGTCCCTTTTCCTCCATCTTGCCACATGTCATTGTAGGAGCCACCCTGAGGTGGTGCCACATGGCAGTCTCTCCTTTCCTCTAGAAAAAGCAGAAATTTAAATTTCAAACTCTCTCTGAGGTGGCACCATCTGAATCCTCTGCCTTTCCTTCTGACACATGTCAATGAAGATGCTATGAGATGGCGCCACATGTCAGTCTCTCCTTTTATCAGAAAAAGTAGAATTCAAACCCCTCTGAGGTGGCGTCTTCTGCTTCCTCTGCTCCTACCTTCTGACACATGGCAATGTGGATGCTCTGAGATGGCGCCACATGGAAGTCTCTCCTCCTTCCAGAATAAAGCAAAATTTGAATTTCAAACTCCAAGACAACACCCTCTGAGATGGTGCCACATGTAGGGCTCAGATTAAGCTTCTTTGAATTTCAAAATTTTCCAAAAATCTCTATAAATACAAGGCCCCATGCCCAGCCTAGGGGAGCTTCTTTTGGATTTAGCATTTTCACTCTGAGAGCCCTGTTTGAGAATTGAACTTCAGAATTCCATTTTCATTCTTTCTTGGTTTCCTCTGGATTCACGCCCCTCTGGAGCCCATTATCAAGGTAGCCACTCATTTTGGGAGTTCCAAAACCGCTGGAGAACACAAGGTAAGCCTTCATTCCTATTGATTTCACTATGATAATTCTTTTGGTTTAATTCGTGTTGTTGTTTGAAGAAAGAGCTCATCCGAGGGATGGATTGAGCTATTCTCATAAAATGACATATATAAAAATACATAATTATACTTCCTTGATGATTTTTAACATGCATGTAGTTAGCTAGATTTAATTTGCATTTTATTTCATTCATTTAGTACATTTCATAAATTAATTAGGATTAATTTAGCATTTATTTCAATTCTGCTTATTTTCAGTAGGTCTCTGTTTTTGTCAGTCAGTTCACACGTCATTTTATGCATTTATTTTTTATTAAAAATCCCAAAAAAATCACGGAATACGCCCTTAAGTGTCCCTGAAATTTTCACAAAAATTAGGAGACATTTGAATTTGTTTACTGCGGTAAACATTCAAAATGGCAAGTCGGGTTGTTTTACCCGGGATGCGTTTTGAAAATCATTTGCCGACTTGTAAAATCGAGATATCCCTCATGGGAGATCCGATTTTCGATCCGAAAAATGTTATAAACTCGGGAGAATGTCTAGTTTTTAATATGAGTTTTTCAGATTTTTCTGAGTTTTTTTATATCTGACAAAAATCCGAGAGTTCGGGACACATGTCAGAGCCTAATTTGGGCCTCTGAGATCTTGGATCGACTTAGGGCTATGGTTTCTCTTTGTGTGTTGCTCCAAATTTGAAACTGTAAAAAGTGAAAGTGGTGTCAGAGATGTCTTATCTTTGAATCTAAAAGCCTGTAATTTTTAGAACAGTGTTGACCCCTGCTTCGGATTTTTATTGTCAGTCCCCTGTTTTGCTACATTTGTCTGTTTTGTTAGTTTAGGCAGGAATAGTTATATTTTTCGCTGTGTTTCTGTTGATCAAATTCCAAAGTCATAAACATGAAAGTTGTTCATGTAGTTGTCGTTCATAGCTCTGATTAATTTCATAAATTTCCATGGCTTTTTTATATTTTTTTGTCATTTTACATCAGATTAGGGTGATTTTTAACTCTGTCAGAACTGAACCCCTGTTATTGAACTCACCATGGCTCAAATCCCGAGGCTGTAAAAACCAAAAATGTTCCATTTTGGGTCTTTTAGCAGTCTGCAAAATATCAGAAGTTTCCATGGTGTAAATCTTGCATTATCATATTAGGCATTGCATTTGGTTCGGATCCATAGGCAAAATCCACCATTTTAGGACTTTCTTTGAATTTTAGCATTTAAATCATATCATTTCGTGATTTTTAGCATTCTAAGTTGTTTATCAGAGTAAGTAGATGCTTCATACCGATTTTGGTGCAATTTGGAATCCATTTGAGGTTCGGATTAGCCACAATACCAAAACAGGGTCCCGCAGGACCCAGATCCAAGTGAAAAACAAGCGAAATTCGTTATTTTGAGTAAATTGCAAAATGCCAAATTCTGATTTTACAGTCCTAATGTGTTTAGCAGCATGTCATACTGCATTTAATCATAATTGAATTCAATTTGATATTCGAAATCCCAATTTTACTAAGTTTTCCTTCAAAAAACCCTGATTTTAAAGGTGTAACTTTAATTTTAGGGGTATTTTGGTCATTTTGACCCCAATTCCGAATTTCAAACTGTTTTCCACTGAATTCCCTGCATTTACATCATTTTAAATATCAAGGAAGCATGATCATAGGGTTTATATCCAATTAAATCCAATAATTTCATAATATTATTGGAAAATTTTGGAAAAACCCACATATTTGAGCTAACCTTATTTCAAGTTTGGCAGGGACATTCAAAAGAAGGAGCTGAAGTCTGAAAATTTCTTTTATTTCCTTTATTTAGTGATGTAATGATGTAAATTTTGGAATAAAAGAGTTAATTTCCTGCTTAGACTAGGATGCATATCATATAGTTTGAATTTATGCAATATCCTGCTTATATGATTCATGCATTTTATTTCAAAAGCACTATGGATGTTCACGAATGGCACGTGCACCAACTCTTAGGGAGTTGATGAACTCGGTGGAATCCATATTTACGGCCCTAGTCGAAATATGGACGAGACCCAGATCCATCATCTTTCTACTAGTCACATTGAGCCTACACTTTTAGGCTATCTTGAAAATGCACATCATATTTCCAATGTTTTCAAAATCTTGTGCATTAAATCAATTAAACTCGGAACATATTCATGGCCACAGTCAGAATATGTGAAGGATTTACTTTGACTTAATACACATTTTTCCAACAAATTTCTCTAGAAAACCTTTCAAAGTGCATTCTTTCATTCATATCATTTGCATCATGAAATCATTGGTTTTCTTATGATTTTCTTAAGAAAATTTCATTCTCAAAAAATCGATTTCTCAAGAAACTCTAAGAATCTTTCAAAATCGGTTTTCCCAAGTCAATTTCCCCATAGTTTTCCCTGGAAAATGTTATTTTCTTAAGAGCTTCAAAAGAGTTTTCCAATCTTTTTCCAAGATCAAAATCGATTTCCAAGTATTTCAAGTGTAAAATTCCCAGGATTTCAATTTCCCAAGTTTTGAATTTCCTTCTCCAATGAGTTTTCCTATGAATTTCCATCATTTTCCTAAAAAAACTCTCAAAGTCCAAGTTTTCCTAAGAAGTGTTTCCCTTTTCAAAGGTTCACCTTTTTCTCAAGAATCACTTCTATTTTCTCAAGATTTTCAACTATTTCTGATTTTTCCACACCTTTATGAACTTTCTTGTGATTTCAAAACCCCTTTCATTTGAGTTTCCTGAGAAATCGATTTTTACCTTTTCCCAAGAAATGCTTTTCAACTCCAAAAGTTTTCCTATGAATTTTCAATTCTCTTTCCAAATAAAATTTTCAGAGCTGGAGTTTTCCTGACAAGCATTTCCCTTCAAATGTTCACACTTTTCCTAAGAATTACTCACATTTTCTCAGGACTTCCAATCATTCATGATTTTCCCAAGTCTTTATAAATTTTCTCAAGATTTCAAATCTTTTCATCTGAGTTTCCTGAGAAATTTACTCTTTTCCTGAGAAATCTTTTCAACTTCAAATATTTTCCAAGCATACATCATGTTTTCCCAAGTTGCATTTTCCAAATCTCATAGCACATGCCTAAATTCTCTGTGCATTTAGGATAGAACATGATTTTGATGATTTAACTAAGTCAAGCACAATTTTGGTCCTTGGTTCGATTACCCCTGTTAAAGGCGGCAGGAACGGTCGAACCTCGTACCGACAGGTCGAGCCCCATCCCATGGATTTTCCTGCAAATTTTCAAAAACGGAGGCGAGTATTTCAAAAACAATTTCCAAAATCCGGTCAAATTTGAAGCGCGAAAGCGTTTCCTCTTTCTCTCTTCCGCAAGGAACGAATGACGGGGGAAAAATTTCGCGACGATAACAGTACGGGCATATCCACTCATCGTGCATGACCTTGCAACGATAGCAATATCCTCGGGAGTCATGAGTTGCCATCTATACAAAGATGCACCCAGATTAGAACAAAAGTATAAAAACATATACTTACAGTGCGATATCGGGACCATGACGGATCTTGAACCAAGTTTCTCAGACACATGCTCTGATACCAATTCTGTAACGCCCCGGATTTCCAAAACAAAGCTAAGTTAAAATTTTCATGAATTTCTTTTTTTTTTCTTTGCAGCGGAACTTAGAAAAGCTTTTAGCAGCGGAATCAGACGACAATGAGTCGTCAGTTTTAGAAAACTCCGAGCATGTTGCAGGAATGTGGCCAAGTCACTCATTGACCACCGAATGTTCCATTTTATCGTAAACCACATGGTTATTACAACATCACTGCTTGAATAAGCAGCATGGGTTTAATAAAAGGAAGCAGTACCACCCTGTCTAGAGAAACCCTGGAACTCGATGCCGCCTTGCTCCGCATATCGCCACGCAGGTCCAACACCTGAAATCTCCATTAAACGGGGTCAGAACCACTGATGGTCTGGTAAGCATGCAATCATGTAACCATTTAACTCAAGTACAATAATGACCACTCAGGGTCGTAATGCGTAATAACGACGCTCAAGTCTTCAAGACTTAGCGTATATCGCAAGAGCCTCCGCAGGGCTATGAGTTGAGCATCCGCTCGAGTCCTCATGACTTAGAGCAAGCCTTTTTAGGGTTGTGGTTTGAATAACCGCTTAAGTCTCCACGACTTAGCCATGACCTCTTCCGGGTCTCAAAGTGATGTCTAGCTCAAGTCTTCATACTTGGCACATCCATATCCCACGCATCTAAGGACAGCTCCTCGAGCTTCGCTTAGTCGTGCGGATACAACATGGGTCTTTGCCCAATCGGTCCAGTAGTATACCGAACATGACACATTCACAAAGGTTATGCAGGACTGACTCAACACGTCATCCACTCATACATTCAAAGCATCGTTGTACCTAGAACTAATGCATTGTTTGATAATTAACCGCTCCCGCCTTTGGTATGCAGGTAGAGCTATTGTCCGGGCATCAACGCGATGTTCTGGGGGTTGATTATTCTATGTATTTTAGATACCTCAGAGGCATGTTGACCCTATCCATAGTAGAGCAGTGTGTTTCAACTGGGAGAATCCTACTAGGCCCATATTCGGATGCATCCTCTACTTGCAGTAGTTGGGTTCAATCCTTAGATCTTAAGGATAACCACGACCGCAAAACCCATGAGTGACTGAGGCCATCGTGGACTCTATCAGGTCCAAAGTAAAATACATGTCACTCAAGGCTGTACCATCACTGTCATTCCATAGTGAGCATAATTCCTGAAGGGGTCTGCCAGTCTTATAATTACTTGGACAAAATCTGCATGCCATTTAGGCAGCCCGTGCTTTTAGCACTACGGGAGTATGTACCGGACCCCATTCAGTACGCCCCAACACAGTCATTACTGAGGGGGTACCCCTAACACGATTTTCAACCGCGGGGTATGTGCGACCTTAAGTCTTATTCATATGCATGCAGAACACGGCTCTTGGCACTTCGGCCACCATGAGCATCACACCTCTTTGGGTGGAAACAACACACTCTGGCTCTTCGGCCCTTACGAGTGTGGTTGCGTAACCGTTCTCAATGAGCATGCATATGACTCGATCTAAATAGATCGGCTACTCGGTGTATTTTTACGCAACGAGTCCAAACCTAGACAAGGCGCAACCTCTACTCCGGCTCAGCGGCCCTTACGAGCAAGGTGCCCTTGCAGGCATAAGGATACAAGCCGATCTGGCATCGTTCCATCAACGGACATCATTATGCCGTTCCTACTGGTTCCGGCAGCTCTTCTGCCAACAATTTCGTCAGCACCTCCCCTGCTCTACTGGCAGTGGTGCGACGCACCCTTCTACGTTTGTAGAAGGCAATCCATGAACCGGGTAGCACTCTGCTATATGTCAGAGTATCCTGCTACGTTCTTTCTGAGCTATTCTTAGCTTCTTCAGAAATTTCAGCAGCACTTCCTCTCTTTTACGGAGAAAGTGTGCGTTTCTTTTATCCATTTCAGCGGCATCTCCCTTCTTTGGTAGGAAATTGCCACGCTTAATTCAAGGAAATGGATGTGCATCGTTGTGCGTACTTTGCATCCATCAAGGTTGCAGAAACCCTGGGCCATAGCCAGGCCATACATAATTGACTTATTCTTTACGTAAAGAGCATTTTGCCAAAAAGTGAAGCCTTTCCAATAGAGGCTTCATTCGTCAAGCAGAATCTTGAACGAGGAGCGGTAAGGGAATCGCATTGGCGATTTGGAGTTTGGTCTCCATTTTGAACGCTCATTTATGCGCCATATATGTAGTATAAGCAGAAGCCTGTGCTTTATACAGCGGCGGTGTAAAGAAATGCATATACTATTGTTCAGGGTGTGTAATTGAACGAAATATTCAACATATATAACAAAACAGAAGCCTTGGCATCGTTCGACGCGACGACGTAAATAAATACATTGCAGAAAGCAGGAGCCTTGGCATCGTTCGACACGACGGCGTAAGTAAATGCATAATCGGAAGTGCAGAAAATAGGGAGCCTTGTTATCATACGACGCGACAGCAAAGGTAAATTATATAGCCTGTGCGATATAGGATGCGTCGGCAGAATCAGCAGATATACACCTAGATCCGTATCCAACGATAGTTACGAGGCGAGCGGGTGAACACCAAAGTGTTCTGAAGGGCTCAACCAAGAACTAGGGCGAGATACCATTTTAAAAACGCATATACTGCGTATTTGAACATAGATATATCCGACAATAGTTACGAGACGAGCGGGTGAACACCGAAGTGTTCTGAAGGGCTCAATCAAGAACTAAAGCAAGATACTACTTCAGAAAGTATATGCTATATACAAATAATCAAATACTTGAGAGAGATGGATCAACGAAGCGAACTTACTTCAAATCGTGGAAGAAATGGCTTCGGGTTGCTTCTTTGGCTTCGAGCCTTCCTTCGGGAGGTCAGACTAAGTCAGATGAAGCTGACTTAGTTGAGAAAGAGGCAGAGTAGGTCAAGCTACTCAACCTAAGTGGTTTGAACCAAACAGGGTTCGATCCAAGTCAACTCGGTTCAGCAGGTTCGAACTCAGCTCACGTAGGCTAAGTCTGGGTTCAGAAATCTAAACCGGAATCTGGACCAAAAAGGACTTTGACTTTGACTTTAAACCCAACTAGGTTCAAGTCAAGTCAACTAGGTTTGGACCAGGTCGAGTGGGTTCAGACCCAGGTCAGGTGGGTTAGGACCAAGTCAGGCAGGCTCAGGCTAAGTCAGGCAGGCTCAGACCAGGTCAGGTGGGCTCAGGTGGGCTAGGCTAGGTAGGGGAGGTTTAGGAGAGAGAGAGAAGGCAAGAGAGAGAGGGGGGGTCAATTTTTATGAGAAGAGAGAGAGTGGGGAGGGCTATTTATAGCCCAAACCCACCTCCTCTTGGGTTTTTTCATGCCCCTTCTACCCCCTTGGCTTCTTTTTAATTCCAAGAGGTTCCTTGGTGTGGGGCCCACTTGGATATTCCATGGGATATTTTTGTGGGTCCCACCAGATATTTTCTGAGAAATATTTCTGTGGGTCCCACCAATATTTTCGTGGGTCCCGCAAAAATTTTGGGTTTTCAGCGATTTTTTTCCGAAAAATTCTGAGTACGCCATTCTCTTCGTATTGATGGAACTAAGAAAGTTGGCTCGCAGGAATCCTTTGATTTCGTTTAGGTAGGAAGTTATGGCTTCCAGAGTGTTTGAGCATATATTCGCGATTCAACAAATATCCTAAGTATAACTGGCTCGCAGGAATTTATTCGTTTCGCATTTTGAGAAAAATGCTATTTTTATCGATAAATGCCTCATGAATTTTATTCAGATATTTTCTGAAAAATTGCGGGTCTTACAAGAATGGTCCCAATAATTTGAACTGCTTGCCATAAGCGTATGTATATCTGGGAGGAGATAATTGTCGATCAAAGTAGTCCCCAACTATGTCATCTTCTTAAATGTTGTCGATTATGGATCAGTACTGTGGCACTGGGAGGAGTTCTTGGCCATTGTATCTAAAAAAATTTGCTCAGGCTGGAACATGTTGGAAGAACCAGGATTGAAGTGCGTAAATGCACCGTTCGACGAGAATATACTCTCCAAGTGAGAAACGAGTCAAACCCCGATATAAGAAAGCAAGTGCTGCCATAGCTATGGAGAGACGGTTGGTCTGTCGACTTCCCCATCTTCTCATGAGCTGGATTATTCTGATATCCATGTAGTTTTGTCCATCTGGGAAGAGGGCTAATCCTACAGTGCATAAAACCATTACATTCTGAATTTTTTCTCTAGATGTCCTTGATAGTGAACTGATTTCGACAAAGGTCACATATTGGTGGTACAACTCGAGTAGATTGACGTATTCATTTTCATCCATCTGAATCAGGGGCCAAGATCGACGGCCTGTCATACGAGCTAAAGAGTCTCGGGGGTCCAAACCCTTGACATTGATCAGGAACTGATGTTCTAACGGATCTCTTGGTTGGCCGGATGGTTCTGGTAATCCCATAATTTCTTAAAATTCATCCATTAAAATGGACATCTCTCCCCATGGAAACCAGAAGGTACAGGTTCATGGATTCCATCGCTCTGCCATGGCGTGGATCAGGTTGCCATTGATGGTCTGCTTTCTGACTGCTGACGCCAATTCTAATCCGCACTCGCTCAAATGGTTCGAGAACATGCGAGAAAAGCTTTTGAGACATGAATAATACCATCGGTGAATGAAAGTTCTGGTGCTAAGGGCCCAATGTTTGGGACGACCATGTCGCACTTCGTAGGAGATGTGACTTTCTTGAAAAATAGGATCGATTTCACTAGATGCCATCGGACTGAAAACAAAGAAAGACTCAAAATCAGACTTAGGAAAATATAGGAAATTTTAAAAAATTTGCAGGCAGGATATAAAATGCAGTTGGAAGTTCGAGATCCAGTAGAACGATAGAATGGAAAATCACCTGGAGTTTTAAAAGAAATTGGATATTTGGGAAAATCATCCAGGGTTTGAGAAAATAAAAGAAAAATATGAGAATATGGATATTTGAAAAAAACATTTTGGGGAAAATATGAGAGGAATAAAGGTAAATTACAAACAGTCACATCCTGCACAAACATTTATGCACATACAACACTTCCTAAAAGGCCGACTCTAAGATGCATCATTTTAAAAACAGCTGTAGGGCCCTAATCCTAACTCTAGGTTCAGATTATCTTTGTCCAATCCAGTTATGCCGATATACCCGAACTGAAATCCAAGGTATGTGGCATATAATTTCAACTCTGATTCTAAGGTAAGGTTTTCCAACATCCTTGAGCGCCTATCGATATACTTCGGACTGTGGCCTGCGGTACTAGGTAGGGGGGCGTTAACCCAAATAAGTGGCCCAGTTGTGAGGCTCTGTCCCGAACTAGGGTTCTGAAAGATAGCACAGCAACGTGAAGACTAGGTAAAGATAGGTAAGGGAGGTTTGAAAAAATGAGCACTTGCAAGAAATAGAGGGCTCTAAAACCTAAAGAGATAGATTTTGAAAATCTTTGAAGAAGCATACATTATTTGCATTCAGATCCTAAATTGAGGAGAGTTGTATTTAGACCTAAGTCTATGTGAGCATGAAAATATCTCCTCAATATAGTCCTACCAAACCATGCCTAGGCTATATGCAATCAATGTCAGCTAGGTCAGAATATAGGTTCCTACGTTTGCATGATATCAGAAAATAAAGAACTGACATTTTGTGAACACAGTTTTGATGATTGAATTAAGTTAAGCACACTTTTGATCAGACGAGGACAGGTCCCATCACGGTCGCCAAACCTGTTATCATCGCAATAATTTTCTTCCCTTCCTTGCGGGAGAGAGGAGAAAACGTTTCCGCGAGTCAAACTTGACCAGAGTTTTGAAAATTGTTTTGAAATACTCGCCTCCGTTTTGAAAATAGTGGGAAAATCCATGGGATGGAGCTCGACCTGTCGGTACAAGGTTCGACCGTTTCTACCGCCTTTAACAGGGGTAATCAAACCAAGGACAAAAAATGTGCTTGACTTAGTTAAATTATCAAAATCGTGTTCTATCCTAAATGCACAGAGAATTCAAGCATGTGCTATATAATTTTGTAAAATGCAATTTGAAAAATATGATGCATGCTTGGACAACATTTTGGAGTTGGAAAATATTTCTCAGGAAAAAGATGGGAATCAGTCTCTCAGGAAACTCTGATGAAAAGATTTGAAATCTCATGAAAGTTTATAAAGATTTGGGAAAATCATGAATGGATGAAAATCCTGGGAAAATGGAAAGAATTCTTGAGAAAAGATGAACATTTGAAAAGAAAAATATTTGTCAGGAAAACTCTGACTTTGAAAATTTTCTTTGGAAAATGATTGAAATTTATTGGAAAACTCTTTGGAGAAAGAACATCTAAACTTAGGAAACTGAAATCCTGAGAATCTCAGCCTTGAAGTTTTTAAAAATCAATTTTGATTCTTGAGAATGATGAGAAACTCCTTTTGAAAAAGAATCTTAAGAAAAGAACATTTTCTAGGGAAAATCACGGAAAAACTTGACTTGAAAAATCCAACTTTGAAAGTTTTGAGAGTTTCTTGAGGAATCAATCTCCTTAGAATGAAACTTTCTTGAGAAAAGTATAAGAAATGCAGATGATTTCATGATGCCCATGATTTGAATGGATGAATGTCCTTTTGTGAAAACCTCTTTCCAGGAAAATATGCAGTTTCAGAATTAAACTAAGTAGAATTACCACATATTCCGACTATGGCCGTAAATATGTTAGTAATTTACTTAAGTGATTCTAAAATGTTTTGTAAAATTGAAGATATGCAGTGAAATTTTGGAAGATAGCCTAAGAGTGTAGGCTCTGTGTGACTAGTAGAAAGATGTTGAATCTGGGTCTCGTCCATATTCCGACTAGGGACGTAAATATGGACTCCACCGAGTTCATCAACTCCCTAAGAGTTGATGCACGTGCCATTCGTGTACCTCCGCAGCGATTTTGAAATACAATGCATGAATCACATAATCAGGATATTGCAGGAATTCCAACTATATGATATGCATCCTAATCTAAGCAGTAAAATAAATATTATTCCAAATTTTACATTCGATTGTTACATTGCTGGCATAAAGCAAAAAAAAATGAAGCCAAAGAATTAGCATCTTCCAGATTTTTCCTGCAAGTGAGAACTGGCACAAGAAATACAATGTATAGAGAAGGGAAGGTCTCACATTAAAGGTAATGTGTCGGTAATTTTACATGAATTATAGTAAAGTATACTAGTTAATACAATATCTAAAGTATGAAAGCATGTGAAAATATCCAGATATCATGTGTAAGCTAGATGAAAAGTACATATATATATATATATATGTATATATCTACATATGGGTTAAAAGGCTTAGACTGATGTAACCTAAAATAGGCCTCTAGAGAGATATATACTTGAATGCACAGGAAAATACTTACCATGGCTAGGCTTTACTGTAGGATGGCAACCTAAATTTTACAAGGGGAGGGAAGCTGATAATACTAGATATATACAAGCAATAGCCTAAAAAAAATTTTTAAGATCAATGAAATACAATAGCTATAAAGTCACAGAGGTATATTGGTATGACTAAATATAGAATCCCGGACAGTATGTGAGTATTATGCAAATGATACATGAGCTTTGCTAAAAATATATATTTTAGACCTACTGTTATGAGCCAAATGCCAACTTCATATTTAGCCGATAGATATATTTGACACTCGTTGCAGTTTCCCAACAATGGAAGGCATATGGAAGGGCTTTTAGATAAGAAGCAACTATATGGAATAACTGTGTGTGAACAACGCCAAACGTTCAATTTCCTGCAATAACTGCTAAACAGTAGTAGTGAGATAACATAAAAAAAATGACATACGATTATGTGACTGAATTTAAAAAAAAGGGGTAAGTACCATTGACCTTTAGTACAGTGACTAGTAGTGATGTATATACCCTCCACAAGGCAGATACACAGTAAAAAAAAATTCTGGGCTTACAATAAATACAGGAGATGACGAGTAAGATACAAACATGGGGCATATACAAAAGGGGTGATGCTATTAGAGAATAACAAAGATAGGAAAAAAATTTGCGAAATATGCAAGGGAGTTAATGAACTGAATGCAAAATAAACAAAGCTTATGAGCTATATTACAGGTAACGGGCCTTAATAGTAATTCAAGAACATCATGTTCTTGAATTACTATTAACAGGGAGATTCAAAAGATAATCTGGCAGATGCCCTCCTTGAAGGGGATGGGCAGGCCTTGTCCATGGGAAATGGGGAAGCATTGGAATTAAGTCATTATGATTTATCAGCAACAAATGTTGCTCTGGAAGAAACTAAATCCAGTCTAGAAGCTGCAGAAAATGAGAGAGATTGGTTGATTGAAGAGCTGGCTTTTTCTGGGGCTAAGCAATAGGAGTATGTTGTTTCTCTACGTCATAATCAAGAAGTAGCAGTTTCTGAACTTGAAGCTGCCAAATCTATATTCAATCAAAAGCTCCAAGAATCACTGGATGAGAAGTTTGCAATGGAGTCCAAATTGATTCTTGCAAAACAGGATGCTGTTGAACTTGCACTGCAAGTTGAGAAGTTCGCTGACATTGCATTCTAGCAAGCTATCTCTCACATATTAGAGGATGCTCAGATGAGAGTCTCAGCTGCTGAAACATCTTGGCTCAATGGAGGTTGATGATGGCGTCTTCTTCGAGGGTGAGTCAGGCTTCAAAAAGGGGAAGGAGGACTACACACTCCTCGGTTATCCTTTGGATCTTCCTTTTGCTGGCTGATGGAAGAAGTCGATTATCCCCAATCAGGAAAATGGAGGGCTCCTATAATCCCTGCTGAAGAAGAGAGTTAAAAGGGGAAAATACAGGAGGATTCAGAGAGACTTGATAGGAAGAGAAGAAGTCGGCATTCAAGATCCGCCTCTTTATTGATCGAAGGGGGCTCTTTTTAAAGATCCAGCAGGCTTTCACCCAAAAGATCGACAGTTTTGAAGCTTTTCAACCTAATCTTTTGAAAGCATTTGAAAATTTTCAAACAAATTTTTGAAAAAGTTTGAAACTCGTCAATCCTTGAAGAAAAAGGGGACGACTGGCTTATTTTGAAGAAGGCTTCTGAGTTCACTTTACCTAAAACTTAGGTAAAGTGAAAAGGTTGGGTAGGGTTTTACGGTGGCTCCTTTTGGGGTTAAAAAAAAAAAAGGAAGAAAGTGAGTAAAGCGATTTTTTTTTTAAGGTGGTGCCACCTCAGCCGCCTTAAGAAAGCCCTTTTTAAAAAAAAAAAATCTTTTGTTTGATTTTCTTTGCAGGGAATTTTAGTGAGGTGCCACATATATGTGGGCCCGCTGATTATTTTATTAAAATAAATAGAATTGAAAATTAAAGAAAGGGTTTCATAAGTGGTGCCACCTCAGGGTGGACCCTTCTTAAAAATAAGAGAAATATCTGAAAATTTGAGTGTGACGCCACTTCAAGGTGGGTCCCACGTCATTTATTTGAAATAAAAGCAAAAATAAATTCTTTTGGGGATTTTATAATAGTAGGCTAGTTAGAAATTATGAAGTAAAAATGGGCTTGGTTTCAAAAACTAAAAAAAAAAATGGTCCTTCAGGGCAAAATAAAAGATGCAGAGGTTTTTATAAAGAAATCCAGAGCCCTTTTGTAAAAGTTTTGAAATAAAATCTTCTAAATTTAAAATTGTGTCCCCTTCTTTCCAACTGAAGAAATTTTAAAATCAATATCAAAACTATCCAGATTGTTTTCCTGAGAAAACTTTTGTAATTCGGAGTCCTGGGGTTTAAGATGAGGGAAACTGACAATTTTGAAAAACCCAAGGATTTGAAATCAATTTTGAAATATTTAAAACTCGAATTTGGATTGATAATTTTGAAAATCAGGAGTTCTGGATCTCAAAATGACATGTTGTGCAGTGAAATGATGTGAAATGTTCATGCAATGCTATGCAAAGACATGTCCCATGAACTGCCACTCTGAATCAGGAATTGGGAATTCTAGCTTCTTGTCAAGAATAGGATTTTGAAATTTTGCAGTTTGAAGATATTTCTGAGTCTAAATAGAGAAATTTTGAGACTCGGGAATGAAATTTAGGACTTCCTGCAAGGTTCAATCTCAGAAAATAACCATTTTGCTCTCCAGATGATTCGAGAGGATAGAACATGACGACTAGTGGAAGTGTCAGGGAAGTGAGTGAAAATTTGGGGTGTTTACAGGGTTCAGTTCTGAGTATGCCAGATGCTTAGACAAAGATGAAGTTGTGGAAATTATCTAAGAGGCACATGAAGGGATTTGTGGTGGCCATGTTGGCTATCAAACTCTCATCAAACAGATCATCCAGACAAGGTATTACTGGAAAATCATACAACAAGACTGTCATCGATTCGTGAAGAAGTGCATCAAGTGCCAAATGCACGCATCTTTCATTCATGCGCCGGCCACATATCTACAATCAGTGGTTTCTCCTTGGCCATTTTTTATGTAGGCTTTCGACGTCGTAGGCCCAATTACTCCTTCTGCTTCCAATGGCCACAAGTATTTTCTGACTGCTACAGAGTATTTCACCAAATGGGTTGAAGTTGTTACTCTGCGCACAGTAGAAGGCCGTCATGTGGTTTCTTTCATTCATAAGAACATTCTTTGTCACTTCGGCATACCACATGATATTGTTTCAGATAATAGAAGTCATTTAAAAAATGAGAGGTTGAAAACCTTCTGTTCTAAATTCAAAATTTGTTATCATTTCTCAGCTCCCTACTATCCTCAAGGGAATGGTCAGGTATAGGCCACCAATAAGATTTTGATCCGCATTTTGGAAATGACTGTGAAAACAGGTCGTGATTGGCATGAGAAAATTCATGATGCACTTTGGGCATACCGAACCACCATTCGGACTCCGACCAATGTCACTCCTTCAGAGCTCATTTATGGGACTGAGGTAGTGTTACCTCTCCATGTCCAGAAGCCTGCTCTCAAATTTGCCTCACTTATAGAATTGTCACTTGATCAATATCAGTAGCAGAGATTGATGCAACTTGATCTACTAGATGAAAGGAGACTCAAGGCAGTCGAGCATGCCCAATCCTATTGGTAGAGAATCGTCCAACAGTATGCGAAGTGAGTCATTGAAAGAAGATTTTGAGTTAATGATTTGGTACTCAGATCAACAACTCATATCAAGCATCGCCCATAGGGCAAGTGGTCACCGAATTGGGAAGGTCCCTACGTGGTCAAGGAAGTGCTTCCTCGCAATGCATATCGTTTAATCAATGCAGATGGGGTGGAATTGTCAGTGTAAGAGCCGCAAATTTTCTGTGAAAATTATCCAATAGAAGATGAAACTCCATAGTTGTCATCATCTATGTATTTGTACATAAATATGTATATGCATATGTATGTGTGTATGTGCATTTGTATATATATATATATATATATATATATATATATATATATATATATCGAAAACCCTAATGTGGACAAGTGTTTATATACATATTGAAATAAATGCATGTGCATGCATATTTTGATGCATTGGTCATCAAAACCTTAAGTTTTATCCAAATTGCATGAGATCAATCGGATCTCAAATCGAGAAATTTAAACGATGTTAAAACCTCATCACTTTATGTAAATTAATAAGGAATGTAAATTTTAAAGAGGTATGGGTCATACCGAAGATGTTTTTTCACAAAAAATAATATTTTAGAATATATTTTAATATTCGGGTTATATTTGAATTTTTGTCGGGTTTGAGACCAACTAGGGGGGGGGGGTTGACCTAGCCCATGGTCGACCATAGGTTGACATGGATAACCCTGGAGACCAGCTGGTCAAGTTGACCAAGCTTGGAGGTGGTTATTTTGTAATTTAAGAAAATACTTTTCTCAGAAATGATTCTGATTGGTTCCAGCTATGGGACACTTCTTGAAAAAATTTAAAGGCAAGAGGGCATAATAGACCTTAATTAATGGCATTCTTGAAAGACTTTTTAGAGAATTCAAATGAAATAATCCTATTGGTGTTGGAAAAGTAGAACTAAAGTATTACAAGTATGTTATAACCTAGAATGGTGTGACATACATCCTAGCCATTCATTTCTAACTTTTAATCTCAAACATCCACTTAAAACCCTAGCATATTTCACCTTTGAGAAGAAAGAGAAAATCATTCTCTCCTCTTCTTTCTCTCTCCGTCCTCTCTCTCCCAAAATTGTGGGGCTCCCACCATAGCCAACCTTCTTTCTCTCCACCTTGCTAGTGTGTAGGGTTGGGTACCACGTGGGACTTCATCCTACACACCCAAGCAAGAGGAGATCCCCTCCATCATTCCGAAAGCCATTGAAGGTGAGATTTCTTTCATTGTCCATTTGTATATTCTTTCTTCATGAAACCGGATTTCCCAAATGCATGTGTGTGGGTTGCATGTGTATTAGATTTGTGTGTTGTTCCTCATATTTATTTTATAGCACTTGTGTGAGATACGCCACGTAAACACACACACTTATATTTCAAAAGAAAATATGTATTTTGTAAAAACGAGTTTCCCGAATCTAGAGTTGTCAAAAATACCTTCGAAGATTCGATCATATCTCCCTAGATACTAGTCAGATTTTAGCGTTCTTGGACATTCTGGAAAGCCCAGACAAAGTCCGTCAACTTTATAGTAAAAGACTTTTCCAGATTCAAAGTACAATATTCTCTAAAATCTCTGTCAAAAATATTGTTTTTGCATGCATTGAATCTTTCCCGAATCCAGAGTTGTCAGAGACACCTATGATAAATCGACTATATCACTCTAGATACATGGCCAATTTTGGTGTTCTTGGACATTCTGGAAAGCTCAGATGTAAATCTCTAACGTTTTAGTTGAAGACATTTCTTGATTCGGTCCTCAAAGTCCCTCAAATCCTCTATCAAAATATATAATATTCAGATTTTTGTTAGTCTTTGTTCAGTACAAAATGCTCTGGACAATGTTCCGTATTTTTGAGATTTCTTCTGATTCTCTCCATGCAAATTCAATTGGTTTGATTATGTGGAAAGATAAGAGATAACTCTACAACTTTTATGTTTAGGGTCTGGGCTGAATCTGAAAGTGCACTAGGATCGAGGCAACGAGCACTAGAGGGGGGTGAATAGTGCTTTGAAAAATTATCTGCGGAATATTGAAGGATTTTGCAAATCTCATAGCAAACACACAAAGAACACAAGATTTTATCCTGGTTCGGTCTAACCCGACCTACATCCAGTCCCCAAGCAAAACCCACTTGAGATTTCCACTATCAACCTTGTAAACTACAAGATCACTCAGACCATAACTGATACCACTTTCAGTAACAACCCTACTGAAAGCAAATAACTCCTTTACACCAAGGAGTCTTTTTTTTTACAGAAAATAAGTAACAACTTACAAAACAACCTATGAGCCTTCTTTTTGAATGCAAATGAGATGCAATTGGCTTTTGAGGTTGTTGAAATACTCTACTCACGAATTTACTATCTCTCAAAGTGATTTGAGTGAAAAACTGAAGTGAAAATATCACGTGAGTGAGAAAACAAATACTTGAATGAATAGGAGTGAAAAGAAATAAGTAAATGATTCAAATCGATTGAATTCTTGTTGTTTTTTAGTGTACAATGCACTCATATTTATAGTTAAAGTTTTCCATACGTTGAGAGTATGAAAGGGTATCAAAACTGTCCATTTCGAATGATCAAAATGTTTGAAAAATGAAAAGACACGCCTTTTTGAAGTTTCAGGAAAACGGCAAAATTAGTCGACTGAAACATCAGTTAGTCGACTAATAGTTAGTTATTAGTAGACTGACAGTTATCGTCGGTCGACTGATCTGTTAATCGAGCTGTTTGAAAATCTGAACTTTTGAAACTTAGTCGACTTGAGAAAAGTTAGTTGACTGATAATATCATCAGTAGACTGAAAAAACCTTTTAGTCGATTGCTGCTAAAATCTTTTGAAAAACAAACATTCTGTTCGGTCGACTGATAAAAAGCATTAGTCGACTGCTTGCTAAATTTTCAGAAAACACATGTTCTGTTCAGTCGACTGATAAAACCATTAGTCGACTGCTGCTAATTTTCCAGAAAACAAACATTTTGTCCAGTCGACTGATAAAACCTTTGGTCGACTAATTTGACAAAAATGACTTTTTAGAAAATATGGCGCGAAAGGATTAGTCGACTGGTAAGTCTATTGGTCGACTAATAAACATGAAAATTTAAGAAAAGAGTTTTCTAAAAAGATTTTCATGAGGGTTCTTTTTAGAAAAGTTTTTCTAAAGACTTTTATGGTGAAATGCAACCTAAATATGCACTCTAAGTAAGGCTCTTACAAGAATCTAAGACTTTTAATGAATTAAACATTTGCACACTAGTCTTCAAAGATTCTTCATCGAATTCTTCAATTTCTTCATAGCCTTAGCTGAAATGCAGTTGATTTCACTTGCTCATCATCAAAACCTTGTACTTGAAATATCATGTATGGCTTCATTGTCGTAACAGAATCATCGTTTAAATATCTCAAAAATATCACTCTTTCTACTGTTATAAGAAGTCATAATTTTCTTTTAATTGGTTTTAAATCTCTCCTTTTGGGGAAGCGATGGGTGCTGCCCAGCTGAGACACTAAGTCACTGAACTCAAATGGCCTAATTAAGATTGTTTATCATCTAATATGGTCAAATTGGGATTAGCTAACATGCGATATCATGCTCGTATTGCATTAATTAATGTACGCTTACACACTACATGAGAACAATGCAACATAAATGTTATAACATGAATGAGTACTTCCACTTGCACATCTTCTCACCAAATTTAGATGTATTAAATGAATTACGTTAATAATTCAAGTGTCCTAGCATTTAATGAATATTTGATTATGTTTCATGTACGTTTGCATTGATCACACGATCCACCTTTGACACTTGATCTGTCTCGTAAGTATAAAGGGGAATCGAGGCAATTTGTAAGGGTGTATTTGTCAGTGAGACTTTATGGAATGCTAAAAACTCTATGGCGAGTTAGTGTGGGCAGTGGACCCACTTTGTGAGTTGAGCTCACTTATGTCAGAAATATGCAGTTACCCATACTTTCTTTCTTATGAATATCTCATACGATATATTTCTAGAGAGGTTTTCCTTTGGTTAGATAATTAATAAAATATTCATTATTGAATGCTAATGTTAATCATGCTAGTCGCTTTATCATGATCGCACTGCTTTTTTTTATCATAATGCTAGAGTTGTATCTTCTTGCTCATTTGCTTAAATGATTGATGTACATGCTTATGTATGTTAGTGCTTAACATTACTGCTTATTGCTATCATTCTCCTTACTCGATGCAGTTACACTTGTTTAATCATTTCAAATATGCTAACTGTCTCACCATGATGCACATATATGTTCACTTATACATATGCACTGTTTGCAATATCTTATTTGTTCCGACATGATAAGTTTGCTTATGCCGTTGCTTGGATTAATTATGTTATTAATGCTATGATTTGCGCAAATGAATTATCGTGGTTGATTTCTCACCAGCTCGCAAGAGTACTAACCCCGTTTTATGGGGATGTATGTGTATTACTTCTCATGGTGTGATAGAGCTCGATGTGCGACAGAGGACTGAACCCACACTTCTAGAATGTCAAAGATCTTGGCAGTTGATTTTTGTAAAAAGGAAAATATTATATCATCTTATAAAATATGGTTAATAAAATGTTTCATCTTGTTGTTTTCTGTAACTCGCTCAGAGTTTTCACTTGTCTTTTCCTTTTTGGTTTTTTTGCATGCGCAATGCATTTCAAAAAAAAAAGAAGTAAATTACCCTGAAAATCTAAAGGATTTTCCAAGCTGGGATTCTGGGGCGTTACAAGTTTTGGTATCAGAGCAGTATTTTAGAAGTGTGGTTCAAGTCTCTGTATGCATCGACCATCGCACTGTAAGTATGCTTAATTTAGTAGAATTGAGGTTGTGTTGTTTTATTGCTTTTCATACATGTTTAGATAAATTTGTATGATATTGCGATTGTTGTCTGATGCAAGACACAATTTTATGTTTAAAGCCTTATATGTTCTGGCTCAAGGTATCGAGTATCAAAACCAAGAGGTTCAGACTATTATATAAGATAGATTTGTGAGGTGAATCTATCTTGGTGAACTGAGTATACGTGCCTATGGTGGGTTGAGGGTACACTTTGAGATTAAGTGTCGGTTGAAGTCGATGCAAAATTCTTGAATGATAGTGCTTTTATGCTTGCGGATATAGTTGCCCAAGCTAGTTCATGTCAACTTCTATGAGAGTTGAAGTCGTTGATCTAACCCAGAGACCTCTTGCATATTTCACCTTCTTGTTCCATCTTACTTGAGTGGAGACGATGGATAAATCAAAATGAATATCGAACTGTTGCACCAATCATGTTAAAGAGGATGTGGTTTTGATGAGTCGTTGGATGAGGCTCTAAGTTCGTGTTTTTCCTTCTCCAACTTCATTGGAATTGTTCGTGACCCTGTCTTTGAGGAAGGGTATGTCTTTGGGTGTGATCTTCGGACAGAGGTCGAAATCCTTGTCTGTGCCGGTTGAGCCTTTGAGTTCCTCATTGGAGGATGTTGTTGATCCCCAATCATTCTCGGTGATGAGAATGTGTATGATATTGAGCGCCTAACTTATGGATTTTGTGTTGTCGATGATGGCAATTGACTCCTGAGGGTTATTATTGGGGATAGCATAACACTGATCTTCAAGGTGTTGCTGCTCTTGAGAGAGCGTTGTGGGAATTCTTGTTTCCCAACCACAGTCAGGAGGATTGTGGTGAGTTGGCTCAGGTGGTGATTCCTGGTTGTGCCAATTATGTCGTTGGAGTTGTGACTCTTCAACGATGCTGTTAGGTTGGTGATTCTCTAACAATGCCATTAGGGTGGTGATTCCCTAATGATGCTGTTGAAGTGGTGACTCTTCAACAATGTTGTTAGAGTGGTGATTCTCTAACGATGCCACTAGGGTGGTGATTCCCTAACGATGTCATATGAGTAACGATTTTCTTTGTTTTGGTGTGTTAGAGTGGTGATTCTCTAACAATAGTCATCTAGAATGGTGACTTTCTAGCGATAGAAACCTTGTAGGTGTCGCTTGAGGTTGTTCAAGGAACGTGTTTATATGTTGTGTTGTTGCACGATTAAGTTGTGATGTATTTTGCTTGAATTATGTGTAGTGCGCCCGATGATTTTTGAATGATTGTTGCGATTATCATTTAGCAAGCATGGTTGTCAGACCTATTGATTAATTATTATGTCTTTTTGTCATGATAGATGACTTCGAAGACTAGATACAACGATATTATGGGCACTATGAGCAACCTTGCGGAGGTTGTGCAACAGCAAGTGGTTGCGATGCAATAGATGGGTGCGAACCTTCAACACGTAGCCCAAGGTAGGGAAAACATAAGTATGATTACCTATAAGCGTTCCATGGAATTGGATCCTCTTGCTTTTAAGGGTAAGACAAATCCTGAGGCTGTGGAATCATGGATACGTGAGATAGAGCGTATTTTTCGTGTTTTGGATGTCCCAGAGGAGCTGAAAGTGAACTTCGATACCTATCGTTTGAAAGACCACGCTAAGAAGTGGTGGGACACAATCTCATCGGTTAAATTCAAATACAAGAATGTTATGTGGGACACAATCTCATCAGATAAATTCAAATACAAGAGCGTATTTTTCGTGTTTTGGATGTCCCAGTAGGAAGGAGTCCTCGCTACCTACTAGAAAGCGAAAGCATCCGGAAGGACATCAGAACTGCCAGCAAAGGCAATCCCAGCGACCGAATGCTCAGCGGAAGTGTCAACGCTGCAATGAAGATCATTATTTTGGATCTTGCCCTCGCTACGATGGCAAGTGTTTCAAGTGTGGACAACCGAAGCATATTGCCAAGTTTTGTCCGAGGAAGTCTATTAGAGACTCAGTTGATGTCGATTAGGCGTTGTCAGAGGAGATCTGACCATTTTGTCGTTGTTTGGTGTTTTGTGATTTCGCGGACGAAATCCTTTTTAAGGAGGGTAGAATGTAAGACCCGCGAATTTTCTGTGAAAATTATCCAATAGAAGATGAAATTTCATAGTTGTCATTATCTATGTATTTGTACATAAATATGTATATGCATATGTATGTGTGTATGTGTATTTATATATATATATATATATATATATATATATATATATATATATATATATATATATATATATATCGGAAACCCTAATGTGGACAAGTGTTTATATACATATTGAAATAAATGCATACACATGCATATTTTGATGCATCGGTCATCAAAACCCAAAGTTTTATCCAAATTGCATGAGATCAATCGGATCTCAAATCGAGAAATATAAACGATGTTAAAACCTCATCACTTTATGTAAATTAATAAGGAATGTAAATTTTAAAGAGGTATGGGACATACCGAAGATGGTTTTTCATGAAAAATAATAATTTAGAATATATTTTAATATTCGGGTTATATTAGAATTTTTGTCGGGTCTGAGACCAACTAGGGGGGGGGGGTGACCTAGCCCATGGTCGACCATAGGTGGACATGGATAACCCTGGAGACCAGCTGGTCAAGTTGACCAAGCTAGGAGGTGGCTATTTTGTAATTTAAGAAAAAGACTTTTCTCATAAATGATTCTGATTGGTTCCAGCCATGGGACACTTCTTTAAAAAATTTAAAGGCAAGAGGGCATAATAGACTTTAATTAATGACATTCTTGAAAGACTTTTTAGAGAATTCAAATGAAATAAGCCTATTGGTGCTGGAAAAGTAGAACTAAAGTATTACAAGTATGCCATCACCTAAAAGGGTGTGACATACATCCTAGCCATTCATTTCTAACTTTTAATCTCAGTCATCCACTTAAAACCCTAGCATATTTAACCTTTGAGAAGAGAGAGAAAGTCATTATCTCCTCTTCTTTCTCTCTCCCTCCTCTCTCTCTCTCTCCCAAAATTGTGGGGCTCCCACCATAGCCAACCTTCTTTCTCTCTACCTTTCTAGTGTGTAGGGTTGGGTACCATGTGGGACTTCATCCTACACACCCAAGCAAGAGGAGATGCCGTCCATCATTCTGAAAGCCATTGAAGGTGAGATTTCTTTCATTGTCCATTTGTATCTTCTTTCTTCATGAAACTGGATTTCCCAAATGCATGTATATTAGATTTATGTGTTGTTCCTTATATTCGGTTTATAGCACTTGTGTGAGATACGTCACGTGAACACACACACTTATATTTAAAAAAAAAATATGTATTTTATAAAAATGAGTTTCACGAATCTAGAGTTGTCAGAAATACCTTCAAAGATTCGATCGTATCTCTTTAGATATTGGTCAGATTTTAGTGTTCTTGAACATTCTAAAAAGCCCACACAGAGTCCACCAACTTTGTAGTTGAGTACTTTTCCAGATTCAGAGTGAAACATTTTCTAAAATCTCCGTCAAAAATGTTATTTTTGCATGCAATGATTTTTTTCCGAATTGAGAGTTGTCAGAAACACCTATGATAAATCGACTGTATCGCTCTAGATACATGGCCGATTTTAGTGTTCTTGAACATTCTGAAAAGCTCAGATGCAAATATCTAACTTTTTAGTTGAGAACATATCTTGATTTGGTATGAAAGATCTCCCAAATTCTCTATCAAAATATAGAATATTCAAATTTTTGTTAGTCCTTGTTCAGTCCAGAATGCTCTGGACAGTGTTGCGTATTTTTGATATTTCTTCTAATGACCTCCATGAAAATTCAATTGGTTTGATTTTGTTGAAAGCTAAGAGTTAACTCTACAACTTTTATGTTTAAGGTAAAGGCTGAATCTTTGTTTAAATATCTCAAAAATATCAATCTTTCTTCTGTTATAAGAAGTCATGATTTTCTTTTAACTGGTTTTAAATCTCTCCTTTTAGGGAAGAGATGGGTGTTGCCCAGCTGAGACACCAAGTCACTGAACTCAAATTGCCTAATTAAAATTGTTTACCATCGAATATGGTCAAATTGAGATTAGCTAACATGTGATATCATGCTGGTATTGCATTAATTAGTGTACGCTTACACACTACATGAGAACAATGCGACATAAATGTTATAACATGAATCAGTACTTCCACTTGCACATCTTGTCACCAAAATTATATGTTTTAAATGAATTATGTTAATAATTCAAGTGTCCTAACATTTAATCAATATTTGATTATGTTTCATGTACGTTTGCATTGATCACACGATCCACCTTTGACACTTGATCTGTCCCATAAGTTTAAAGGGGACTCGAGGCACCTTGTAAGGGTGTATTTGTCAGTGAGACTTTATGGAATGCTAAAAACTCCATGGCGAGTTAGTGTGGGCAATGAACCCACTTTGTGAGTTGAGCTCACTTATGTCAAAAATATGTAGTTACCCGTACTTTCTTTCTTATGAATATCTCATACGATATATTTCTAGAGAGGTCTTCCTTTGGTTAGATAATTAATAAAATATTCATTATTGAATGCTAATGTTAATCATGCTAGTCGCTTGATCACGATCGCACTGCTTTTTTTTTATCATAATGCTAGAGTTGTATCTTCTTGCTCATTTGCTTAAATGATTGATGTACATGCTTATGTATGTTAGTGCTTAATATTACTGCTTATTGCTAGCATTTCTCCTTACTCGATGCAGTTACACTTGTTTAATCATTTCAAATATGCTAACTGTCTCACCATGATACACATATATGTTCACTTGTACATATGCACTGTTTGCAATATCTTATTTGTTCCGACATGATAAGTTTGCTTATGTCGTTGCTTGGATTAATTATGTTATTAATGCTATGATTTGCGCAAATGGCTTCTCGTGGTTGATTTCTCACTAGCTCGCAAGAGTACTGACCCCATTTTATGGGGATGCAGGTGTTTTACTTCTCGTGGTGCGATGGACCTTGATGTGCGACAAAGGACTGAACCCACACTTCTAGAACGTCAAAGATCTTGGCAGTTGGTTTTTGTAAAAAGGGAAATATTGTATCTTATAAAATGTGGTTAATAAAATGTTTCATCTTGTTGTTCTCTGTAACTCGCTCAGAGTTTCCACTTGTCTTTTCCTTTTTGGTTTTTCCGCTTGCGCAAAGAATTTAAAAAAAAAAAAAAAATTTACCCTGAAAATCTAAATGATTTTCTAAGCTGGGATTCTGGGACATTGTTATCATCGCAAAATTTTTCACCTCCCTTGCGAGAGAGTAACGAATTTCGGGAGTCAAACTCAACCAAAGTTTTGAAAATTGGTTTTGAAAATTAACTCGCCTCCGTTTTGAAAATTTGCAGAAAAATTCGTAGAATGGGATCCGCCTGTCGGTACGACGTTCAACCGTTCTTGGCGCCTTTACCAGGGGTAATTGAACCAAGGATCAATTACATGCTTTAACTTGACTCAAATATCTAAATTATGCTCTATTTTTCCTAGAATGCACAGAGAATCAGGCTTGTGCTATGAAATTTTGAAAATAATGAAGTTTGAGAAACATGATGTTTGCTTTATAAAATTGAAATATGCTGCAAAAATGATTGGAAAAAGTGCTTAAAATTAGAATTCCTGGGAAAATCATTAAATTTCCTTGGAAATCAGAAAGCGGATTGAAGAATGAATTCTCAGGAAAACTTGAACTTTGGAAAATCGATTTTGAGATTTGGAATTTGTTTTTCTAATAAAATGGATTTGAGAATTTTGAGAAAATCTAAGAAATTCATTATAAAAGGACTTTTGAAATGGAAAATGAATTCTCAGAAAAACTGAAAAATCTGAGAAAATCGATTTATGAAAACTTGGGATTTTGAAATTTGAGAATTTTAAAACATTGGAAAATCTTGATTTGAACTTGGGAAATGCTTTGCAATGTCATTTGAAAACTTAGAATTTTGAGAAAAACTAATCCTGAGAAACTTGGTAAATCCTTGGGAAAATTAATTTTTTTTTTAATTGAAGTTGGAAAATGAATTTGAAAACAATGCAATTTGAATAATATGAATGAATGAATATAAATTTGAAAGGGAACTTCAATTGAGGAATTGGGAAATCCTTTTAAAACTTTGAGAAATGCAGTGCATTTTTGAAGTTAGCCTAAGAGTGTAGGCTGAATGTGGAAAATATGAAGATCATAAATCTTGGTTTTCTTCGTATTCTGACTATGACCATAAATATGAATCTCACCGAGTTTATAAACTCCATAAGATCTTGTGCACGTGCCATTCGTGTAAACCATAGTGAATTTGAAATAAATATGCATGAATCATACATCAAATATTGAAATTTGCATAAATTAAACTATATGCAATGCAACCCTATTCTAAGCAGAAAAGTAACTCTTATTCTAAATATTACATTGATTTTTACATTGAATTTAAAATGAAATAAGAAAATAAAATTTTCTTCTTGAATGTTCCTGCAAAACTAGAAAACAATGTTAGCACGAAAATATAGGTTTTTCTGAATTTATCCAAAAATATGGGAAATTATCGGATACTATTCAGATATAAACCCAAATTCATACCCCCTTTGATATAAACATGATAAATAATGAAAAAATTTTGAAAATAAACTTGAAAATTCAAAATTGGGGTCAAAATGACCAAAATACCCCTGATGACCTTGAAATCAGGGTTTTCTGAAAGAAATTTTGAAAATCAAATTAAATAAATCAAATATAATATGATGATATGCATGAAAATGTATGAAATTAAAGATTGAAATTTTGAAATTTAGGTCAAAATGACCAAAATACCCCTGATAACAAGACTATGGCCTTGAAACCAGGGTTTTCTGAAATAAATTTTGCAAAAATGGAAAATATGAAATGCAAATGACATTGAAATTAACCCTAATATGATTCTACATGCTCATGTACATGATAAAAACCCTAAAAAGGCGAAAATATCACAAAATATCAAATTTAACCTGATTTTCGCTTCTGAATTTAAAGATAAACTAACATATGACTCAAATGAACTTGGAATTAAGCCAAATTTGGCATGGACACCTAAATTAACCCTAGAAACAGAATGGAGATCGAAAATCTATTTTTTTTGTATTTTAAAATATCGAAATTCAAATAAAAACCCTAAATTTTATGATTTTTGCCTAAAATGTTGATTCTAAAGGAGATTTCGGATATCAAACTTCCATAAAAATTTTCCAAATTTTATGGGGTGACAGAGGACAGTAAGGAAAGGATTTTTGCCTTTTACACTTTCTGTTTTTGACCTATGGTCGGAGCTGTGCCACTCCGGCAAGTTGGATCGGAATCCGACGACTCTAGGAAATTAAGGAAACAGACAGGTTTCGGTAGAAAATGTAGGAAAAATTGTAAACAGATGGGAAAAAGGTAAAATTGTTGGAAAATGTCCCTGACTAATAGTGGGAAATTTTGTATTTTTACAGAACTGAGATTAGGGTTACAGTTTGGAAAATGGCACGCTGTTATCAGAGACCCGAATCTTTGAAATTTTGGAATATTGAAATCTGTCAGACAGAAAATAAAATTTCGGGAAAAATATTGAAACAGTTCTGAAAATCCCCAAATTTTGGGAAATGATAGGAAAACATGTTGGAAACAACTTTTATTTTGAAAGTTTTTGCATAAAAGCTACAGATTGGGCGGACTCGGTGCATTAGGGTTTGTCTATACCCTGACAAAAGAAAATCGAGATTTTCCCAGGGGTCTGACAAATCTGATTTTTTACAGAGAGCAAAACTAACTGGAAAAACCTAAAAAAGTCCAGATCATTAGTAGATTCAATCATGAATCCACTGTGATTTTTGGAGGACAATCCGGATCTCCCACGAGGGTGGTGCCGGAGGTTCTTGTCTGCTAAAGCAGAAATTGAAATTTCAGAGAGACAGAAAACTTAATTTAGGGGCAGGTTAGTTTAGAAGGGTTCCAAAACCCAAAAGAATTCAAAGTTTCGGTAGGAGATTACTAACAAATAACCTTAACTAACATAAAACTTTCAAAAATTAAGGATGAACATTCGCACATAAAATAACAATGGTCCCATGCTCATATATTAGAATCTATGAATCCTAATTCAAAAGGTAATGATAGATTGCATTATATGAGTAAAACTATGTCAAAACTAAACTAAATGTAATGCTTAAGTATGCAAACTACATGTAATTTGAAAACAATACAAGAAACTAGCAAGGAGATACAATTCATTTTCTTTTTATATTGGCCATCGAATCATGGGGGGGTCCACTCCAATCGTTAGGTGGATCCTGTCCTCCATATAGCCTTAACATGAATAATCAACGTTTCGTATTTTCATAGATTCAAAATGAAACTTTCAGCCATATAGATCCAGTTCTTACCATATACATGAAAATGTTCTATGAAAAACCTTATTATATCCTAACTATCGTTTGACTCTAGCAAGATCAAGGTTGAGAACAAAGGGGTTTACCTTGGATGGCATCGACTTCTATTGGAGCAGGTGTGGATCAGCTGTACCCAAGAATCACTGCTGCTCAGTGAAGGAATCAGCTATCATGAAGATGCCGGAGGTAGCTGACTGCTGGCGGGAATGTTTAAAGAAAGGCAACAGCCGAAAGAAGTGGTTGTAAGTTGATGCGCCGGCTGGAGTAATGGATGGGTTAAATGTCCAAGGAGATGGCTGCCACAGGCTGTAAGAGGGCTTCTTTGACGTGGCTGAAACTGGAGTACTTGAAGAAGGTGGCTGAACCTGTTGTATGAGCTGCGAAGAGGATGCCGGCTGAAGCTTGAAGATGGCGTGGAAGAGGTGGCACCGGCTGTAGCTGCTTCCAAAAAGGGCGGCAGGAGGAGCTGAAGGAGGCTGTTGCAAGTGTATAATGGTGGCTATGTAAAGATGATAGAGGAAGAGAGAGAGCTGGAGAGAGTTGAGAATCTCAGCCCTAGCCAACGTGTGGTGTTCTTTGTTGAGAATGGGAACTGGGATTTAGGGAGATAAGTTAGGTTTAGCAAAGGGAAGATGTGTTGCCAAGGTAAGAGAGAGAGAGACGTGATATGAGATGGAGAGGCAGCTCACGTATGATATCTTTTTATTATCACTTAGGGAAAATAGAACTATAGCCTAAGTTTTTAATCAAAAAAGATTAATGGGGAATGAGAGAGAGAGAGAGGCGTGAGAGATAGATGGGCTTACGTGAATGAGTTGGAGGCTGGGGAAAAAGAAGGAAGGAAGGAAGGGAAGAAGGAAAGAAAGAAAGAAAGGGAAGAGAAGAAGGAAAGAGAGAAGGGAAGAAGGAAAAGGAAAGGAAAGGAGAAGGAAAGGAAGAGAAGGGGCTGGAACAGGGGTATACGTGTGTGGCTGGGAGAGGAAAGAAAGAAAGAAAGAAAAGAAAAAGGAAGAAGAAAGAAAGAAGGAAAGAAAAGGAAATAAAAAGAAAAAAAAAGAAAAAAAAAGAAAATGGAGGAAGAAAGAAAGGAAATGGGCTGGATTGAGGGCTATGGTGGTCGACCCCCTTGTGGGTCCCACCTTAGGAAAATAAAATAATAAAAAAAAATAAAATAAAGCAAACAAAAAATAAAGAAAAAGATAATTTTTTTTCTTTTCTTACAAATTAAAACAAGAAAATGCAAATGGATGGGCCATCTCAGAGCGGTTCCAAATTCTACTTTTGAAATTCATTTTGACGATTAAAGGGGTAAAATAGTCTTTTCAAAAAATTTCCACACGAAATGAGCTATTTTTGGCAGTTTTTGAAACGAGCTCGGATTTTGAAGTTTAATACCTCGTTGCGAAACAAATCCAGTATAGAATTTGAAAATTTAATTTTGAAAGAAATCCAAATTGTTTTTCTTGAAAAAATATTTCCAAAAAAAATTCCAGACGAAACGAGCTATTTTGGACAGTTTTTTAAACGAGCTCGAATTTTGAAGTTCAATACCCCGTTGCGAAGCAAATCCAGTATAAAATTTGAAAATTTGAGTTTGAAATAAATCCAGATTATTTTTCTTGAGTAAATATTTCCAAATTTAGACTTCCGGGGGTAAAAATGTCAATTTTGGAAACCCGGGGTTTAAAATTGATTTTTGAAAGCTTTTAAAACTCGATCTGGATTGAAATTTATAAAACTGGAGTTCTGGACTTCGAAAATGGAATGAAATGTGATGAAATGTTATGAAATGCTGAGAAATGATATGAAATGATAAGAAATGACATGCGAAATGCAGACCCTGAATGAAGAATTTTGGATTTTAAAACCCTGATTGACAACTGTACCAGTTAAAAAAGCATAAAAACTGATAAAATTTGCGAAATGGTTGAATAAATGGTTTTTGGACTCTACTAGGTCAGAGTGACACTGAAAATTAGGGTTCGAGCAATATTGAACTGAGATGAGCTAGATTGAGCTAGGTTTTAGAGTTTCAGAACTCAAATGAACTGAACAGGCACTGACTCAAGTGACCTTTCCGACTGAATTTTCAGGAAAAGCTACCATTTTTAGAGAAATGGTACAGAATGATCACTGGAATGAAGTGAATTACGAACCTGAACTGGGTTTGATCTGAAACAAAGGTCAGTAATACTGAAATAAACTAAAATCGAGGCTCAAACACTAGCTCAACTGACTGAACTCAGCTCAATTTCAGTTGAAAGAGCTGAAATGGACTAAAATGGGCTCCTGGACAATTAGAAATGGTTTTGAACTGAAATGGGAGCACTAAACTCCTGGTGAGCTCAAGTTAGACTCTGAGGAGTATGACTGACTATGAATGTCTGACTCAGAGACAATTGGCTTGGATTTGAGCAAGAAATGACCTCATTTCTGAAGAAATGATCCCATTTTGGCAGGAATTGTTAGAAATGAAAATGGTCTATTCATTGTGAGCTCAGATGAGCTTGAGATAACTGATATTCTAAATGTTTTGAACTGACCAGTGAGCTTTGTTGACTCCGACTGACTGAGGTCTGGGATGACTTAGGGGTAAAATGGTAATTTTCCTAATGAAAGTTGGTAAAATGATGATTTTCTGAAACTGACTTGGGGTTTGACTCCTACACTAACCTAACAGGGTTGGCACTGCACGGGGAGGGTTGTTTGAGAATGGATGTGAAAAATTTGGGGTGTTTACAGATGCCCCTCTTTGCTACTAAGCCGGCTTGAGGACAAGCTTAGTGGCAAAGAAAAACACACCAAATTTGGGCTATAAAAATGCCCCAGTTAGAAGGATCTGACTGGATATAAAGAAACTAACCCTGATGAAAATGGTAGATATGGAATGGAGAATGAAGAAAAATTTATTTCAAAAATAAGTGAGATTCAGGTTTTACCCTTAACCTGGATGGGACGGGAAATACTTCGTGTAGGAACGAAGCTCAGGTTTGACCCTTAACCTGACCGGGAAATGAAATACCACATCAAAATGAGGCTCAGGCTTAACCCTTAACCTGATCGGGAAATGAAATACCTCCTCAAAGGAAGCTCAGGTTTATACCCTTATCCTGATTGGGCAGAAAATGAAATACCTCATCAAAGGAGGCTTAGGTTTGTACCCTTATCCTGATTGGGCGGAAAATGAAATACCTCATCAAAGGAGGCTCAGGTTTGTACCCTTATCCTGATTGGGCGGAAAATAAAATACCTCATCAAAGGAGGCTCAGGTTTGTACCCTTATCCTGATTGGGAATGAAAATGATGGGATTCTCCAAAGGAGAACCCATGATGGAACCTTCGGACTTCCGCACAATGAATTCAATAGAGCTTTTGCAAAAGGATGAAATTGGGGTCCCTAAAGCTTGAAAAGGGGTTTGATTTTGGGCGCCTCATTGCTGAGACTAAATAACTTTTGAAATTGATGATCTTTTGCGAGAAAATGATTGGTGGCTTAACCTCAAGCCAAAATTGGACTGTCTATGGTGGGACAGTGGAGACACAGGGAAGTGTGCGAATCTTAGAGCCCATGCGCTCAGATTATACCAACAGAAGGGAAGGAATCTTGAAAACTCCCGTTATTAAGTCCTAAAAGGGATAACAACTGATGTCAGGATGCGCCAAAGATGAACCTTAAGCTCTCGTTTTATGCCAAGATGACTAGAAAATATTGTCAAAATATTGAAAATTATTGTTGATTCAAAATAATTGAAAATGATGCACATTGTTTTGAAAGTATTCCCTCTTTTCTACCTGAAGTATTACCTCCGACTGGGCTTAACTCCGTAGAATCAAGATTCGAATTCAAATTGCTTGCAATTGACTTTCTTTCAAGCAAGTTATCAATTTCCTTGATATGAACAGAAAAGAGAGTATTTTTGATATCGTGAAAGCAATTGGTGAAAGAATATTGATAATAGAATTGCACAAAATTAAAGAAGATTCTTTGGTAAATTCAGTAGTTTGATATCCTGAGATTCTTTTCTCATGATGATCTTTCTGCCCACTTTTTTTTTTATTGGTAGAATTAGAGCTCTCTTGGGTTTTTGGGGATGACATCATTCTTCATTTTGGAGATGTCTTGGCTTCTCTCTCTCTCTCTCTTTTTGGAAGGGTACGTCACAAACTTCTGCATCTCAGAGATGTTTCGATCCTTCTTTTCTCTCAGGGATTATATTGACGGTTATTGGCTCTTTGGTTAGAAATCTCTTGATGATAGCAGAAATTAAATATCTTTTAGGGTTTGTCGGGAGGCTCATCGCATCTGCCTTCATCTCGACAGTGCTTTGGGCTTTCCTTGGAAGGATCCGTCACAAACTCCGTCACCTTGGAGATGATTCAAATCTTCTTTGGCCCTGGGGGTCTACTCACCTAATTCGCCTTCATCTTGATGACAATTGAGAGATCCCTTTTACAGATATTTAATTGCAGCTTAGGTGATTGAGGAGATATAGGGATTGAATGGATTTTTCTGTATCACCCAAGATATTTCGACTGCTTTATTATACAAGAATGATCTTTAAAAATGTGCCATTGACTGCGATCAATACCGATCACTTATGGCTTGGCAACAACATGGAATTTTCTTTAATGGCCATATCGAGGATTTATTCTTCATCCTTTTTGGTTGGCCAATTGAAAGATCTTGAATTTTGAATCCTTTTTCGCGAAAGCTTTGTCCTTTCGGAAGTAATACTGAAGGTATTCTGAGGTAATGTTTATGTGTAATAAAGATTTTTGAAATCAACAAGTATTTAATGACAAATTGGCAAAATTTTCTTGAAATTCTTTATGAAAGCGAGCATTTGAAGCACAACACAACGCATCCAAGACAGAAATTTTCTTCTCCTTTCCCTAAAGGAGAAGATTCAGAAATTGGAAATAGAAATTACTCCTCTTTTCCCCGAAGAGGAGGTATTTGCAAAATGAACTTTCGAAGAGAAATTAAGCTTTCGTCAAAACTTCCTAACATTAGGCTTCTCTTAAGGAAAGGGGGCCGGTAATGGTGAGGTCGGTGAATTGGTCATGAAGGAGCGAGTCCATCACACTCTTCCCAAAAAGAGGGTCCTTCATGATGAAATGGCCTAGTATGAAATTGTGATCATAAGGAAAGCGAACTTCCTTCGAAGCTCTCCCTGAACTAAGGGTTGCTTGTATGAAATTGGAAATTTATTTTGCAAACGGTTCACAAAGACACGAGTCCCTTCAAACTCTCCCTAAAAAGGGGCTAGGTGAACAAAGGATAGCATGCGAAAAGAACGAGCTCCCTTGAACTCTCCTTATAAAAAGGGTCTCTCGCAAGAGGAAATGACTGAAATTGGTATTGGGTGACCAAAAGGGTCAAAATTGGAATTTGAAATTTTGAAATTTGATATTTGAAATTGGAAATTTGGAAATTGGAAATTGGAAATTGGAAATTGGAAATTGGAAATTGGAAATTGGAAATTGGAAATTGGAAATTGGAAATTGGAAATTGGAAATTGGGAAATTGATTGACCCGAAGATCAAAATTGGAAATTTGGAACTTGATTGACCCGAAGGTCGAATATTGGAAATTTGGAAATTGAAATTTGGAAATTGAAATTTGGAAATTGGAAATTAGAAATTGGAAATTGAAAATTGAAAATTGGAAATTGGAAATTGGAAATTGGAAATTAGAAATTGGAAATTGGAAATTGGAAATTGGAAATTGGAAATTGGAAATTGGAAATTGGAAATTGGAAATTGGAAATTGGAAATTGGAAATTGGAAATTGGAAATTGGAAATTGGAAATTGGAAATCGGAAATTGGAAATTGGAAATTGATTGACCTGAAGGTCGAAATTGGAAATTTGGAAATTGATTGCATTGAAGGTCGAATATTGGAAATGGGATGGCTCGAGGGCCGAAATTGGTAATTGGAACTTGAATTTTGGTGAATGATCAGCACAAAGACTGAACCCGAGAGGTTGACTAATACGACCAACCAGTGAGACACTAACACAAGTGCTCAATTTTGAAAAAACACCAGCATGAATACCGGGTTTTGAAAATATGTCTACATAGACATTGGATTTTGAAAATATATCGGTTCGAGCACTGGATTTTGGAAGTGTACCAGTTTGAGCATTGGATTTCAAAAATGTACCAGTTCAAGCACTGGGTTTTGAAAATATACCTTGTTTTTAATTTGAAATTTGAATTTTTGAAAGAGACCTATGCTCTTAAAGTATTTGGGAATTGTAACGAGAATGATTGTCGAGGTCTCAGGATTATCCCTTATCCTGAATGGGTAGCGAACTTGATGCAAATGCATGCCAATGAATGCAAATGTATGCAAATATGAAAATGATATAAATGAATGCACATGCGTGCAAAATGAGAGATTTGTTTATCCTGCTTGCGTACAGGGTATTTGTAGATAAAGACAAAATTTTAAAATGCCCCAGTATAATTGGGAAAAGAGAATTTGATCATTATTGAAGAAAATCTTGAGGAATTACAAAGAATAAGACATGATTTAAGTATAGAATTTTTTCAAATGTTGAGCATTAATGGGATCTGGTAATTTCACTCTGTCGGCATTGATGAGCCGATATGAATTACGAGGTAATGCCTCTTTGACAACTTAGGGACCTTCCCAATTTGGTGACCACTTGCCACCTGGGCGGTGCTTGAGATAAGTCGTTGCTCTAAGACTAGATCATTGACTCGAAATTTTCTTTCAATGACGGATTTTGCATATTGTCTGGCTATCCTCTGACGATATGATTGAGCGTGCTCTGCTGCTTTAAGTCTTCTTTCATCGAGCAAATCAAGTTGCACTAGCCGTTGTTGCTGATACTGATCAAGAGGTAATTCTAGAAGTGATGCAAATTTCAGAGCAGGTTTTTGAACATGTAGAGGGAGTACTACTTCAATTCCGTAGACAAGTTCTGACGGAGTAGCATTGGTCGGAGTCCGAATTGTGGTTCTATACGCCCACAATGCATCATGAATCTTTTCATGCCAGTCACAGCCTGTTTCCAAAGTACGCTCCAGGATTCGAATCAGAATCTTATTGGTGGCCTCTGCTTGACCATTCCCTTAAGGATAATAAGGAGCAAAGAAATGGTGATGGATTCTGAATTTTGAGCAGAATGTCCTCATTCTCTCATTCTTGAAATGACTGCCATTGTTTGACACAATATCATGCGGTATGCCGAAACGACATAAGATATTCTTGTGGATGAATGAGACCACATGTCGACCTTCGACTGTGCATAGAGTGACTGCTTCTATCCATTTAGTAAAATATTCTATTGCAGCAAGAAAATATTTGTGGCCATTTGAAGCAGAAGGAGTAATGGGGCCTACAACATCAAAAGCCCACATAGAAAATGGCCATGGCGAGACGACAGATTGCAAGTATGTCGCTGGCGCATGAATGAAAGGTGCATGCATCTGACATTGAATGCACTTCTTCACAAAACGATAGCAATCTTGTTGCATAGTTCTCCAGTAATATCCTGCTCGGATGATTTGTTTGACAAGAGTTTGGTAGCCAACATGACCACCGCAAATGCCTTCATGTGTTTCTTGCACAACTTTTTTGGCTTCTTCTTCGTCCAAACATCTGAAATATTCAGAACTGAATCCACAACGATAAAGGACGTCGGCAAGAATAAAATATCGAACAGACATGTGCTGAATTACTCGCTGCTCTTTCTTTGAGAGTTCTGAAGGAAATTCACCAGTCTTGATAAAACTCTTGATGTCATGATACCAGGGCTTTTTCTTTTGCTCAGCCTGGTTTATCTGCTCTACTGAGATGGAAGCAGGTTGATCGAGTCTGCCAATTTCAAAGGAGCAACAAGATTCTTCGCTCTTGAAAGACATAATGGATCCGAGATTGGCTAAGTTGTCTGCAACTTGATTGAAGTCTCTCTAGATATGGAAAAGTTAGAATTCTTCAAAATTGCTGGCAAGAGTTGAGACGATCTTCTGATAAGGAAGTAATTTTTTATCCTTCACTTGCCATTCAGCTAAGACTTGATTGACGACGAGCAAAGAGTCACCATAAGCATGCACTCTTTTGACATTGAAGTCTTATAGAATTTTCAGACCTTGTATCAAAGCTTCATACTCGACCATATTATGAGTGCACTAAAAATCTAATTTGAGAGAAAAGGGGATCATCTCCTTCTCAGGTGTGATCAACAGAATCTCGATTCCTATGCCTGCCATATTCTTGGAACCGTCAAAGAATAAATTCTAAATTGGGGACTGTTGAATATTGCAGATCTGCTCATCGCGGAAATCATCCTCGGCTTTAACATCCTCTGTTAGAGGAAAATCTGCCAATTGATCTGCAATTGCTTGGCCTTTGATAGATTGCTGAGAGACATATTCCAAATTGTATTGCATCAATAGGACTTGCCATTTGGCAATCCGTCCGCTGAGGAAGGATTGCTCTAAAATGTACTTAAGAGGATTTAATTTGGATAGGATCTTGACTTCAGATGCCAACAGATAGTGTCTCAATTTCTGACACATCCAAACTAGAGCTAGACATGTCTTCTCTATCTGAGAGTATTTTTTCTCATAATCAATGAAGGTTTTGCTCACATAGTAAATGGCATGCTCTATCAGGCTGCCTTCTTCATATTGTGCCAAGAATCCACCGCAAGCAACTTGATTAACTGAGATGTATAGCAATAGAGGTTTCCCCAATTCTAGCGGCTTTAAAACAGGCGGATTGAGAAGATATTTTTTTATGCGTTCAAATGATTGCTGACACTCTGGTCCCCATTCGAACTTCACTCCTTTTCTGAGCAAATGATTGAAAGGCTCACATCTCATGGACAAATTGGATATGAATCATCGGATCGATTGCATACGTCTCTGGAGGCTATGCAATTCTTTGAGATTGGTCGGGGGCGTCAATGATAGCTTTGGCCTTAGCGGGATCAACTTCTATATCCTTTTTGCTGACTAGAAAGCCTAACAATTTGCCAGATTCAACTCCAAAAACACATTTTTGTGGATTGAGTCTTAGCTTGTAAAGAATGAGCCGCTTGAAAACTTGATTGAGAGCTTCGATGTGATCTTCCTCTTCTTTAGATTTCACCAGAATATCATCGACATATGCATTCATGATTTTGTGTACCTGATCATGAAAGATGACGGTCATAGCACGCTGATAAGTGGCTCCAGCATTTATAAGCCCAAATGGCATGATCGTATAACAAAAACTGCCCCAAGGAGTAGTGAAAGATGTCTTGGACTGATCACGAGCGGCCAACTTAATCTGATTATATCCGGAATATTCGTCCATAAAAGAGAACATGGCGTGGCTCGCCGTGCTATCAATCAAAAGATCAATATTAGGAAGCGCATAATCATCCTTAGGAGTCGCTTTATTGAGATCTCTGAAGTCTATGCAGATTCAAACTTTGCCATTTTTCTTGGGAACAATGACAATATTTGCTAGCCAGTCTAGATAGTCAATGGTTCGAATGAACCCTGCTTTGAGTAGGTCTTCCAGACCATCCTTAACTTGTTGCTCCACTCGGGGATCCATCTTTCCCAACTTCTGTTTAACTGGCTTGACATTTGGTTTCAGGACGAGGCGATGTTCAACAAATTTGGAATTCAGGCCTGGCATGTCCTCATACGTCCATGTGAACGCTTCTTCATGTTGCTTGAGAAAATGGGTGAGCTTTTTTTCTCCTTCGAGCTCAAACTGCTGCCAATCTTGAGAATTTTGGGATTGTCTTCTGATTCAATGTTGATATCCTCAGTCGGATCTTGAACTAAGGATGATGGCTCATCTTGTTTCTGAATTGATGCAAATTCTGGTAATTCTTGAAGAGCTGAATCGAATTCTGCAGGCTCTTCTGACTGCTTTGTAGTCTGATTGCATTCTGCTCTTATTTTGACCTAATGAATCACTATTGGCTTTGAAACAACATTCGAATTAAGAACGAGCTTCTTGATAGATCGGGAAGACATTCTGAAAATTGGAGAATAAATCGATTCAGGGAAATTGCCCATCATAAAACAAATTGCTTTTATTGAGAAAATAATTGGAAAAATAAAAGATCAAAATAATGACAATTTTTCAAAGATTTGATAATGAGAAGTAAAGAGACAAATGGCATCCAGACAGATGAAAGAAATTTGCAACTTTATTAAAAGATTGAATTGATGACAATGACTGAAATGAAACGGGATATCATCCCAAATGTGGAAACAAAAGAATAGAAATGAAAAGACAAGCAAATGCTCTTAGTGCATTCCTTTGACAAAAATAGTGCCCTTTTGAGATCTTCTGCCATTGAAGCCCAATCCGGCCCTTTGAGGATAGTGCTGAGGAATTACAGGCTCAAGACGACCATCTCCATTTTTGCCCAGGCCTTGAAAAGGCTGATAGCCATGCTTCATCAATAGATCAAATCCCTTTTTAGCCTTTATAAATTGGGAGAACAACGGATAATCTTTAAATGTGTTGTAGTCAATTCGTCCTCCAATTTTGAAAAATTGTGGGCCTCTCCATCGAGTCATGGCCACTGTATGCTCTGGTTGTTCTGTCGTCTGCAATTTCCCCGAATTTTCTTCAAAGCTGACTTCATCAATGCCCCTAATGCTAGGGATATCAGTAGTGAAAGTGGGCCTAGGAACCATGGGTTGTGCAAGCCTCTATTATGGATCCTCGCCCAAGACTGTTGTGATCATCCCACCTTTTGACCACTTGACGCACTGATGCAGAGTAGACGACACAGCGTTCGTGTTATGGATCCAAGGTCTTCCCAACAATAGATTATACGTTGGTGGCACATTGACCACATGAAAAAGGATAGAGTGGACTGAATAGTCAATAAAAATCTCCAAGAAAATTTTTCCTTTCGCTGTCTGACCATGATTATCAAACCCGTAGATGGTGATCGGGTCCTGGATGTATTCCTCTTCTTTAATGCCCAAAGCTTTGGCTGTCATTTCTGGGCATATGTTGAGGCTACTGCCTCCATCTATCAGCACGTGAGGAATCGTCATTCCTCGGGCTCGAATCACAACATACAAAGCATTGTTGTGAAATACATGAGGCTTGGGAAGATTTTCATCTAAGAAAGTTATCGGAGCATTTGTCATGGCCTGATTGACTATCTGAGCCATGTCTTCAGGAGTTATGCTCGGTTTCACTTTGATCTTCCGCAGTAGATCATCCAACACTTGTTGGTGCTTGGCGGAAGCTTGGGCTAGATCCAAAATTGAGACGTTAGACAATGCAGTTATCAGCTTTGGTGCAGATGTCTCCCTTTTCTCCGGGGCGGGCTTAATAAAGTGCTTGGGGAGCCATGGCATTCTTTTAGCCACCTCAGGAGATATCCCAACGGGCTTGGCAGATACTTTCATTTTTCCGAAAGTTGAGATGAGATTTTTTGTGAGCTTTGGACTGAGCCTGATGCAGTACAAGGACCTGATGTTGGACTTGCATATCCCTTTTAGAGCATGGCCTAATATGCTCCTGCGGCTGAAAAGGTTGTTCAAAGATGATTGTTGTAGAATGATGGGGAAAGGGTTTCTTCAGAATATCCATATTCTCATCTTCGGCACCCTCTACTAGAAGATTTTTGTCGATGAGATCCTAAACGATATTCTTGAGAATGAAGCAGTTCTCAGTATTATGTCCCACCGTTCTATGAAATTTACAAAATTGATCTTTGAATTTTCCCATGGGAATGGGGGGATCGACCAACCTGGGCAGTTTGACCATCTCCTTGGTCAACATATACTCGAGCACAGTCTCGAGTGATTGGTCTACTGGAGTGAATTTCCTGTCATAACTCCACCCTTCATGCTTTACTTTTTCTCGGGGCTTCGGTCCCTGTTGTAATTGAAGTGGCTTATTGTATTGAGGCACTGACTTGCCTTTCTGATCGTTCTTGTTGGAACTTCATGCCCCATAACAAAAATCTTTGTTTTTCCCCTTACGGTGGTTCCAATTATTATTCCTAACAGAATGAGTGAAATGAGTCTTCTTCTTCTGTTCATTCTGACTGTTATTCTTGGTGAAAGTGAAGCCTTCGTAGAAACCATTCTCCATGCTCAACTCGAGCTATTCGGCTCGCTCTGTCAGTTCAATGAATGTCCTTGATGGTGCAGTAGAGATGAGACCTCTTAGAGGGTGTGAGAAGTTACTCAGAATTAGGGACAGAGCATGTCCCTCTGATATGGGGTCCCTCATCTTGTTGCAAGCTGACCTCCAGCGATGAATGAAATCTCTGGCCTTTTCATTTTCTCTCTGCTTAAGGCCACAGAGGTGACTAAGGGTGGGAAGCGCCTCGACATTGAAGCAGAATCGCTTGATGAACATGTTCACCACTTTGTCAAACTCTTTCAATTCAATTGGGTTGACATGCTCCGAGTACCATTTTGTTGTTGTTCCCTCCAGACTGCGAGGGAAACAAAGGAAAAGTGCGCGGTTGTCTCGCTTAAATCTTGAGCATTCAGCAAAGAACATGGTGAGATGAGCTTTAGGATCGCCAGAACCATCGAATTTAATAAACTTTCTGGGGAGATTCTTGAGATTGTCGTCCTCATCCAAACCATCATAGAAGTCTTTGCTGGTGAAGACTTTCTTGCCCTTGTCGCGGGCTTGTAGATCTCGAAGCATTCTGACCACATCTTTGAACTGCGGCTGATCAAAGTCATTGACAGACTGCTCTTTGAATTTGTGGGCTGACCCCTGCCCCTGAGTAAATTTGCGGAATGCCTGATGGGTCTCAAACTCTTCATCTGAATCTTTTGTTGATTCCTCTTCATCAGTTGCATCAACATGTTGGACACGTTTTTTAGACATTTTTACCTGCTTTTTTACTGCATGACCCTTAGCCTTTGGCTTGACTTGGGTATGCTCTGCACTAGCTTTCGCTTGCTCCGCCAGCATCTTGGTCATCATCTTCTTGAACATGGCATACATTTGAGGATCAATGTCATCCTCGACCTGTTGCCTGAACGCGGAGAATCCATTTCCTCGTTCGAAGCTGTTGAATATGCGATCCCCTCGACTGGTGCAGTTTTCTTTCGTGACCTTGTCTGAACCAGTGAATATCACGAATGCTCTCTGCAAAGCAAAATTGATGGTTAGGCTTTTAAGAGAGATTTTGATTGGAAGAAAATATTTGCTGAGAATTTTGGTAGACAATTTGAAAGAATATCCCATTACTAGGGATTGAGTCGTCGCTGGGATTACGACAATTGCGTTGCCATTCCTTTGCAAAGAAAATAAACAACTAAAAATCATGCCTTGTTACCTAGGCGAGGTCGTCAAACCAAGAATTGAAGAATTTGCAAGATTTTTATTTATTGAAAGGAAAACATGGTTGCATCAATAATAAACTCGAGAAAGAGGGGGCAGACAGACAATTTGCCACCACTCTTTATAACTAGCAAAGACACGAGGACCCAGAAAAAGTGGAAGACTAACAAAAGAGTCTCACCATATCTGGCAGAATGGTATGTTTTGGACCACTGTGTTGATGTAAGGTCAAACTCTGACAAGACTCCTGATAGCAACTGCATCTCTATGTACTTCTGTCTCTGAGAAAACTGTCGAACACACCGCTCTGGATGATAATAAGCACAGAAGAATGGACCAAACAGCTTGAATCTCTTGCCATATGCATAGGTGTATCTAGGAGGCAATAATTCTCGATCAAAATAGTCCCATACCACTTCCTCTTCCTGCAGATAATCGATCATGAACCGATATCGCGCAACTGGAAGGAGCTCCTTGCCATTGTATTTGAACGAACTAGCTCTGGTCGGCACATGCTGAAGGAACCAGGACTGAAGTGCATAAGTACATCCCTCGACTAAAATGGACTCTCCAAGCGTGAAGCGGGTCAGTCCTCTGTATAGAAAAGCAAGTGCGGCCATAGCTATCGAGAGACGGCTGGTCTGTCGACTCCCCCATCTTCTCAGAAGCTGAATTATTCTGACATCCGCATAATCCTGTCCATCTGGAAAGAAAGCAAGTCCCACAGTACACAGAACCGTCGCATGCTGAATTCTCTCTTGAGTTGTCCTGGACAACGAGCTGACTTCTGCAAATTCTCCATACTATCGGTAGATCTCGATCAGGCTCACGTATTCATTCCCGTTTTTTTCGATCAGTGGCCAAGACTTGCGCCCTGTCATGCAAGCCATGACATCTTTAGGGTCCAGACCCTTGACATTGATCAGAAATTGCTGCTCTAATGGATCGTCAGGCTGACCGGCTGGCTCGGGCAGTCCCATAATCTCTGAAAACTCATCCATTAGTAGTGTCATCTCGCCCCACGGGAACCAGAATGTGCAAGTGCGCGGATTCCACCGCTCTGCCAATACATGGATCAGATTATCGTTGACTGTCAACTTTCCCACTGTAGATGCCAGTTCCAACCTGCAATCGCTCAAGTGGTCCGGAAACATACGAGAGAAGTTTTTGAACCAAATGTAGTACCACCGGGGGAAGAAGGGTCCGGTGCTGAGAGCTCGATGCTCGGGAAGACTTTGTCGCACCTCGTAGGAGACGTGACCCTCAGAAAAAACAGAATCAAGCTGACTGGATGCCATTGAACTGAAAGATAGGAAGATTAGAAATTAGACTTTTGGAAAAATACAAGAATTTTGAAAATTGCAGGCAGGATAAAATAAAAAGCTGAAAATTTGAAGTCCAGAGAAACAAAAGAATGGAAAATCACCTGGAGTTTTGAAGAAAAGGTGGATAATTTGGAAAAACCGTCCAGGGTTTTTGAGAAAAATGAGATATTTCACAAAAGATGGAAAATGAGGTATTTTGGAAAATTGTCCGGTATTTTGGAAAAATTGGGAGGAATATGAGAAAATAAGACGAAAATGAATATCATTCATTCAATCACAAACAATTATGCACATACAGCAATCCCTAAGAAGCTGACTCTAAATGCATTGATTTTGAAAGAGCTTTAGGATCCTAATCCTGACTCTAGGCTCAGATCAACTGTGTCCAATCCAGTTATGCCGATATACTCGAGCCGAGACTCGAAGTACGTGGCATAGAAATTCATCTCCGGTTCTAGGCTTGTGTTTTCCCAACATCCTTGAGTGCCTGCCGATATACGTCGGACTATGGCCCTTGGTACGTGGCAGGGGGGCGTTATCCCAAATAAGTGGCCTAGTTGTGAGGCTCTGTCCCGAACTATGGTTCTGGAAGAGAGCCCAACAACGTGAAGACCGGGTAGACATAGGTAGGGTGGTTTTTGAAAAATGATCACATGTAGACAAACAGAGGGCTCTAAGTTCTAAAGAGATAGAATTTTGAAATTTTTTGAAGAAGCAAACATTGTTTTCATACAAGTCCTAGATTAAGGAGTGTTGTATTTCAGACCTAAGTATAAGTGAGCATGCATAATTCTCCTCAATATGGTCCTACCAAACCATGCCTAGTCTACATGCAATCCATGTCAGCTGAGTTCAAGTCTAGGCTCCTAGGTTCACATGATATCAGGAATTAAAGCTGACATTCCGTAGAACATAATTTTGATAATTGAGCTAAGTTAAAGCACATAATTGATCAGGCGAAGACAGGTCCCATCACGGTTGCCAAACCTGTTATCATCGCAAAATTTTTCCCCTCTCTTGCTAGAGAGACGAATTTCGGGAGTCAAACTCGATCAAAGTTTTGAAAATTGGTTTTGAAAATTAACTCGCCTCCATTTTGAAAATTTGAGGGAAAATTCCATGGAATGGGATCCGCCTGTCGGTACGAGGTTCAACTGTTCCTGGCGCCTTTACTAGGGGTAATTGAACCAAGGATCAATTACGTGGTTTAACTTGACTCAAATATCTAAATTATGCTCTGTTTTTCCTAGAATGCACAGAGAATCAGGCTTGTGCTATGAAATTTTGAAAATAATGCAAGTTTGAGAAACATGATGTTTGCTTTATAAAATTGAAATATACTGGAAAAATGATCGGAAAAAGTGCTTGAAATTAGAATTCCTGGGAAAATCATTGAATTTCATTGGAAATCAGAAAGTGGATTGGAAAATGAATTCTCAGGAAAACTTGAACTTTGGAAAATCAATTTTGAGATTTGGAATTTGTTTTTCTAAGAAAATGGATTTGAGAATTCTGAGAAAATCTAAGAAATTCATTGGAAAAAGACGTTTGAAATGGAAAATGAATTCTCAGGAAAACTGAAAAAGATGAGAAAATCGATTTCTGAAAACTTGGGATTTTGAAATTTGAGAATTTTAAAACATTGGAAAATCTTGATTTGAACTTGGGAAATGCTTTGCAATGTCATTTGAAAACTTAGAATTTTGAGAAAATCTAATGCTGAGAAACTCGGTAAATCCTTGGGAAAATTGATTTTTTTTTTAAATTGAAGTTGGAAAATAAATTTGAAAACAATGCAATTTGAATAATATGAATGAATGGATATGAATTTGAAAGGGAACTTCAAATGAGGAATTGGAAAATCCTTTTAAAACTTTGAGAAATGCAGTGCATTTTTTAAGTTAGCCTAAGAGTGTAGGTTGAATGTTGTTAATATGAAGATCATAAACCTTGGTTTTCTTCGTATTCTGACTATGACGATAAATATGAATCCCACCGAGTTTATAAACTCCATAAGAGCGTGTGCATGTGTCATTCGTGTAAACCATAGTGAATTTGAAATAAATATGCATGAATCATACATCAAATATTGAAATTTGCAGAAATTAAACTATATGCAATGCAACCCTTATTTAAGTAAGAAAAGTAACTCTTATTCCAAATATTACATTGATTTTTACATTGAATTTAAAATGAAATAAGAAAATAAAATCTTCTTCTTGAATGTTCCTGCAAAACTAGAAAACAATGTTAGCACGAAAATATAGGTTTTTCTGAATTTATCCGAAAATATGGGAAAGTATCAGATACTATTCAGATGTAAACCCAAATTCATACCCGTTTGATATAAACATGATAAATAATGAATAAACTTCGAAAATAAACTTGAAAATTTGAAATTGGGGTCAAAATGACCAAAATACCCCTGATGACCTTGAAATCAAGGTTTTCTGAAAGAAATTTTATAAATTTTGAAATTTTGAAAATCAAATGAAATAAATCAAATACAATATGATGAAATATGATGATATGCATGAAAATTTATGAAATTAAAGATTGAAATTTAGGTCTAAATGACCAAAATACCTCTGATAACAAGTCTATGGCCTTGAAACCAGGGTTTTCTGAAATAAATTTTGCAAAAATGGAAAATATGAAATGCAAATGACAATAAAATTAACCGTAATATGATTTTACATGCTCATGTACATGATAAAAACCCTAAAAAGGTGAAAATATCATAAAATATCAAATTTAACCTGATTTTCGATTCTGATTTTAAAGATAAACTAACATATGACTCAAAAGAACTTGAAATTAATCCAAATTTGGCATGGACACCTAAATTAACCCTAGAAACAGAATGAAGCTCGAAAATCTTTTTTTTGTATTTTAAAATATAGAAATTCAAATAAAAACCCTAAATTTTATGATTTTTGCCTAAAATGTTGATTGTAAATGGAATTTCGGATATCAAACTTCCATAAAAATTTTCCAAATTTTATGGGGTAACAGAGGACAGTAAGGCAAGGATTTGTTCTTTTTACACTTTCTGGTTTTGACCTATGGTCGGAGCTGTGCCACTCCGGCAAGTCGGATCAGAATCCAACGACTCTAGGAAATGATGGAAACAGACAGGTTTTTGTAGAAAATATGGAAAAAATTGTAAACAGATGGAAAAAGGCAGAAATTGTGGGAAACTATCCCTGACAAACAGAGAAAATTTTTGTATTTTTACAGAACTCAGATTCGGGTTACGGTTTGGGAAAGGGCACGCTGTTATCAGAGACCCGAATCTCTGAAATTTTGGAATATTGAAATCTGTCAGACAGAATACAATTTCGGGAAAAATAATGAAACAGTTTCGAAAATCCTCAAATTTTGGGAAATGACAGGAAAACATGTTAGAAACATTTTTTGTGTTGAAAGTTTTTGCAGACGAGCAACAGATTGGGCAGACTCGGTGCATTAGGGTCTGTCTATACCCTGACGAAAGAAAATCAAGATTTTGCCAAGGGTCTGAGAAATCCAATTTTTTATAGAGAGCAAAACTAACTGGAAAAACCTAAAAAATTCCAAATCATTAGTAGATTCAATCATGAATCCACTGTGATTTTTGGAGGACAATCCGAATCTCTCACAAGGGTGGTGCCGGAGGTTCTTGTCTGCTAAAGCAGAAATTGAAATTTCAGAGAGACAGAAAACTTAATTTAGGGGCAGGTTAGTTTAGAAGGGTTCCAAAACCCAAAAGAATTCAAAGTTTCGGTAGGAGATTACTAACAAATAACCTTAACTAACATAAAACTTTCAAAAATTAAGGATGAACATTCGCACATAAAATAACAATGGTCCCATGCTCATATATTAGAATCTATGAATCCTAATTCAAAAGGTAATGATAGATTGCATTATATGAGTAAAACTATGTCAAAACTAAACTAAATGTAATGCTTAAGTATGCAAACTACATGTAATTTGAAAACAATACAAGAAACTAGCAAGGAGATACAATTCATTTTCTTTTTATATTGGCCATCGAATCATGGGGGGGTCCACTCCAATCGTTAGGTGGATCCTGTCCTCCATATAGCCTTAACATGAATAATCAACGTTTCGTATTTTCATAGATTCAAAATGAAACTTTCAGCCATATAGATCCAGTTCTTACCATATACATGAAAACGTTCTATGAAAAACCTTATTATATCCTAACTATCTTTTGACTCTAGCAAGATCAAGGTTGAGAACAAAGGGGTTTACCTTGGACGGCGTCGACTTCTATCGGAGCAGGTGTGGATCAGCTGTACCCAAGAGTCACTGCTGCTCAATGAAGGAATCAGCTATCATGAAGATGCCGGAGGTAGCTGACTGCTGGCGGGATTGTTTGAAGGAAGGCAACAGCCGAAAGAAGTGGTTGTAAGTTGATGCGCCGGCTGGAGTAATGGATGGGTTAAATGTCCAAGGAGATGGCTGCCACAGGCTGTAAGAGGGCTCCTTTGACGTGGCTGAAGCTGGAGTACTTGAAGAAGGTGGCTGAACCTGTTGTAGGAGCTGCGAAGAGGATGCCGGCTGGAGCTTGAAGATGGCGTGGAAGAGGTGGAACCGGCTGTAGCTGCTTCCAAAAGGGGCGGCTGGAGGAGCTGAAGGAGGCTGCTGCAAGTGTATAATGGTGGCTGTGTAAAGATGATAGAGGAAGAGAGAGAGCTGGAGAGACTTGAGAGTCTCAGCCCTAGCCAACGTGTGGTGTTCTTTGTTGAGAATGGGAACTGGGATTTAGGGAGATGAGTTAGGTTTAGCAAAGGGAAGATGTGTTGCCAAGGTGAGAGAGAGGGAGACGTGATATGAGATGGAGAGGCAGCTCACGTATGATATCTTTTTATTATCACTTAGGGAAAATAGAACTAAAGCCTAAGTTTTTAATCAAAAAAGATTTATGGGAAATGAGAGAGAGAGAGAGGCGTGAGAGATAGATGGGCTTACGTGAATGAGTTGGAGGCTGGGGAAAAAGAAGGAAGGAAGCAAGGGAAGAAGGAAAGAAAGGGAAGAGAAGAAGGAAAGAGAGAAGGGAAGAAGGAAAAGGAAAGGAGGGAAAGGAAGAGAAGGGGCTGGAAAAGGGGGTATACGTGAGTGGCTGAGAGAGGAAAGAAAGAAAAGAAAAAGGAAGAAGAAAGAAAGAAAAGAAAGAAAGGAGGAAAGAAAAGGAAATAAAAATAAAAAAAAAAAGAAAATGGAGGAAGAAAGAAAGGAAATGGGCTGGATTGAGGGCTAGGGTGGTTGACCCTCTTGTGGGTCCCACCTTAGGAAAATAAAATAATAAAAAAAATAAAATAATAAAATAAAGCAAACAAAAAATAAAGAAAAAGATAAATTTTTTTCTTTTCTTACAATTAAAACAAGAAAATTCAAATGGATGGGCCATCTCAGAGCGGGTCCAAATTCCACTTTTGAAATTCATTTTGACGATTAAAGGGGTAAAATAGTCTTTTCAGAAAATTTCCAGACGAAATGAGTTATTTTCGACAGTTTTTGAAACGAGCTCAGATTTTGAAGTTCAATACCTCGTTGCGAAGCAAATCCAGTGTAGAATTTGAAAATTTAATTTTGAAAGAAATCCAAATTGTTTTTCTCGAGAAAATATTTCCAAAAAAAATTCCAGACGAAACAAGCTATTTTTGGCAGTTTTTTAAACGAGCTCGAATTTTGAAGTTCAATACCCCGTTGCGAAGCAAATCCAGTATAGAATTTGAAAATTTGAGTTTGAAATAAACCCATATTATTTTTCCTGAGAAAATATTTCCAAATTTAGACTCCCGAGGGTAAAAATGTCAATTTTGGAAACCTGGTGTTTAAAATTGATTTTTGAAAGCTTTTAAAACTCGATCTGGATTGAAATTTATAAAACTGGTGTTCTGGACTTCGAAAATGGAATGAAATGTGATGAAATGTTATGAAATGTTGAGAAATGATATGAAATGATAAGAAATGACATGCGAAATGCATACCCTGAATGAAGAATTTTGGATTTTAAAACCCTGATTGACAGTTGTACCACTTAAAAAAGCATAAAAACTGATAAAATTTGCGAAATGGTTGAAGAAATGGTTTTTGGACTCTACTGGGTCAGAGTGACACTGAAAATTAGGGTTCGAGCTGGATTGAACTGATATAAGCTAGATTGAGCAGGGTTTTAGAGTTTCAAAACTCAAATGAACTGACCAAGCACTGACTCAACTGACCTTTTCGACTGAATTTTCAAGAAAAACTGCCATTTTTAGAGAAATGGTACAGAATGATCACTGGAATAAAGTGAATTACGAACCTGTACTGGGTTTGAGCAGAAACAAAGGTTAGTAATACTGAAATGAACTAAAATCGAGGCTCAAACACTAGCTCAACTGACTGAACTCAGCTCAATTTCAGCTGAAAGAGCTGAAATGGACTAAAATGGGCTCCTAAACACTTAGAAATGGTTTTGAACTGAAACGGGAGCACTCAAACTTCTGGTGAGCTCAAGTTAGACTCTGGGGAGTATGGCTGACTATGAATGTCTGACTCAGAGACAATTGGCTTGGATTTAAGCAAGAAATGAGCTCATTTCTGAAGAAATGATCCCATTTTGGCAGGAATTGTTAGAAATAAAAATGGTCTGTTCATTGTGAGCTCAGATGAGATTGAGATAACTGATATTCTAAATGTTCTGAACTGACCAGTGAGCTTTGTTGACTCCGACTGACTGGGGTCTGGGATGACTTAGGAGTAAAATGGTATTTTTCCTAATGAAAGTTGGTAAAATGATGATTTTCTGAAACTGACTCGGGGTTTGACTCCTACACTGACCTAACAGGGTTGGCACTGCACGAGGAGGGTTGTTTGAGAATGGATGTCAAAAATTTGGGGTGTTTACAGGCATTACAGTCAGATCCTATCAATGCTCTACATTTAAAGAAATTTTACACCTGAAAAGTGTCTGTGTTACCATTTGTATTCTTCCAAGAGCTCTTTTAATAAAAATGATCTTCTATTATCTTGATACTCTTTGCCATCATACTGGGGCATTTTATTTTTATAATCTTATCTTACTTCAAAGTTTCTATATGCAGACAAAACCAAATCATTCTCCTATAATCAATTATCTTCTTTACCCATTCAGGATAAGGGGATAAATCCTGAAAGTGGCCCACATACAGTAAACTATGAGGGTCTAATGAATCTAGAATTTTTTAATCAAAAAAATCTCTATTTTCTAAATTCAGTTTAAAATTGAGCTCATTTGCAGAAACCCAGTCCTCTCACTGGGTATTCCTCAGAATTTTCAATTATATACCTAGCTCATTTGCAAAACCCAGTCCCCGCACTGGGTATTCCTCAGAATTTTCAATCATATACCAAGGTCATTTGCAAAACCCAGTCCTCACACTGGGAACTTTCAAAAATCAATCTTTTGATCAAAGTTTGTTTCTCCTAAAATTCTAATTCTGACTTGAACTCCCAAATTTGACGTTTTCCAAAAGATCCAACACTCGTTGGTCATGTATTCCAAAAGACCCAACAGTCGTTGGTCATATATTCTAAAAGATCCAGCTCTCAGAGGTCATATATTTCAAAAGATCCAGCACTCGTTGGTCATGTATTTCAAAAGATTCAACTCTCATTGGTCATATATTTCAAAAGATCCAACACTCGGTCATGTATTCCAAAAGATCCAGCTTTTGCTAATCACGTATTCCAAAGGATCCAGCTCTTGCTGGTCATGTATTTCAAAGGATCCAACTCTCACTGGCCATGTATTTTAAAGGATCCAGCTCTCACTGGTCTTGTATTTCAAAGGTCTCAGCTCACGCTGGTCGAGCTCCCCAAATCAATTTACTTCATTTCCAAACCTCCGGGTTTCAATTTCTCAATTCTATCATTTCCATACCTTCAGATTTCAATCTCTCAATTCTATCAGTTCCTAACCATTGGGTTGTAATATTCTAAAAAATTCATCATTTTCTCAACTCTTGGGTTATAATCTCTCAAATTCAATCATTTTCAAACCGTCAAATTAAACCTTTAATTCAAAATCTAGTTTCTTATAACTGGTCAGGATTTCAAATCTAGTGTTTTCACTGGTCGGGATTTCAAATCTAGTGTTTTCACTGGTCGGGATTTCAAAATCCAGTATTTTTCACTGGTCGGTATTTCAAATCTAGTTTCTTATAACTGGTCGGGATTTCAAATCCAATATTTTCACTGGTCGGGATTTCAAAATCCAGTATTTTTCACAGGTCGGGATTTTAAATCCAGTTTCTTATACTGGTCGGGATTTCAAATCCAGTGTTTTCACTGGTCGGGACTTCAAAATCCAGTATTTTTCGCTGGTCGGGATTTCAAAAATCCAGTTTCTTATAATTGGTCAGAATTATCAAAATTCAGTTTCTTATAACTGGTCGGGATTATCAAAATTTAGTTTCTCATAACTGGTCGGGATTATCAAAATCCAGTGTTTTTGCTGGTCGGGATTTCAAAATCTAGTTTCTCATAACTAGTTGGGATTTCAAAATCCAGTATTTTTCACTGGTCGGGATTTCAAATCGAGTTTCTTATAACTGGTTGGGATTATCAAAATCCAGTTTCTTATAACTGGTCAGGATTATCAAAATCCAGTTTCTTATAACTGGTCAGGATTATCAAAATCTAGTGTTTTTGCGGGTCGGGATTTCAAAATCGAGTTTCTCATAACTAGTCGGGATTTAAAATCCAGTATTTTTCACTGGTTGGGATTTCAAATCCAGTTTCCTATAACTAGTCGGGATTTCAAAATCCACTTTCTTATAATTGGTCAGGATTATCAAAATCTAGTGTTTTCGCTGGTCGGGATTTCAAAATCCAGTTTCTCATAACTGGTCGGGATTTCAAAATCCAGTATTTTTTACTGCTCGGGATGATCAAAATCCAGTGTTTTTGCTGGTCGGGATTTCAAAATCCAGTTTCTTATAACTGGTTAGGATTATCGAAATCTAGTGTTTTCGCTGGTCAGGATTTCAAAATCCAATTTCTTATAACTGGTCGGGATTTCAAAATCCAGTATTTTTCACTGGTCGGGATTATCCAAATCTAGTGATTTTCACTGGTCAGGATGTCAAAAATCTAGTTTCTAATAACTAGTCGGGATTTTCAAAGTCTAATTTCCCCCTAAAGCTAAATCAAAGGTTCCAGCCCCACTGGTCGGTCTGTGAAAATCCAGTCTCTTATAACTGGTCGGGATTTCAAATCCAGTGATTTTCACTGGACAGGATGTTAAAAATCCAGTTTCTTATAACTTGTTAAGATTTCAGAATCTAGTGTTTTTCACCAGTCAAGGTTTCCAAAGTCTGACCTTCACACCATTCCTCTAAATTTCAGCTAAAGGTCTCATCAAAATCTATGTTGAATGATCATTTTATAAAGGATTCTCGAAAACTTTGCCAATTTGCTAAAAATATGTTGATTCCAATATTTTACTGCACAAAAGAATCACCTCAGATTACCTCTAGTATTCTTTTCAAAAGGGTGAAGCTTTTTGCGAAAAAGGATAAAATTCAAATCTTTTTTCTATGAATCAACCAAAAGGATGTAAGAAATATCCCTGGTATAATTATCGAAAGAAATATTCAATGATATTGAAAAGCCAGAAGCGACTCGATATTAATCATAGTTATGGCGTGTGTTTAAAGATGACTTTTTGGCAATCAGGCAGTGAAAATATGTTGAGCGATAAAAAGAATTCACTCAATCCATATCTTCATATTTATTTAAGCTGCAATCAAATATCTGCAAAATGGATCTCTCAATTGTCGTCAAGATGAAGACGAATATGCGAGCTATACCCCCGGGGCCAAAGAAGATTTGGATCATCTCCGAGATGAAGGAGTTTGTGACAAATCCTTCTAGAGAACATTCAGATCACCGTCAAGATGAAGGCGACTACGCTGAGCCTCCCGACAAACCCTAAAAGAAATTTGATTTTTGCTATCATATAAAGACTTTTGACCAATAAGCCAATATCATCAATATAATTTTTGAGAAAAAAAAGGATCGGAGCATCTCTAAGATGGAGTTTGTGTCGTACCTGTAAACACCCCAAATTTTCCTCATCTATTCTCAAACAACCCTTCTCGTGCAGTGTCAACCCTGTTAGGTCAGTGTAGGAGTCAAACCCCAAGTCAGTTTCAAAAAATCACCACTTTAACCATTTTTATTAGGAAAATTACCATTTTACCCCTAGGTCATCCCGGACTCCAGTCATTCGGAGCTAACCAAACTCAATGGTCAGTTCAGAACATTTAGAATATCAGTCATTTCAAGCTCATTTGAGCTCACAGTGAGAAAGGCATTTTTATTTCTTACAATTTCTGCCAAAATGGGATCATTTCTTCATAAATGAACTCATTTCTCACTCAAATTCATGCCAATTGTCTCTGAGTCAGTCATATTCCCCAGAGTCTAACTTGAGCTCACCAGGAGTTCGAGTGCTTCAGTTTCAGTTCAAAACCATTTCTAAGTGTCCAGGAGCCCATTTTAGTCCAGTTCAGCTCTTTCAGCTGAAATTGAGCTTAGTTCTGTCAATTAAGCTAGTGTTCACGCTTCGATTTTAGTTCATGTCAGTATTACTGCCCTTTGTTTTAGCTCAAAGCCAGCTCAAATTCGTAATTTACTTCACTCCAGTGACCATTCTGTACCATTTCTCTAAAAATGGTAGTTTTTCTTAAAAATTCAATCGGAAAGGTCAGTTGAGTCAGTGTCTGGTCAGTTCATTTGAGTTCTGAAACTCTAGAATCTAGTTCAATCCAGCTCATTTCAGCTCAAACCCTGATTTTCAGTGTCACTCTAACCCAGTAGAGTCTCGAAAACCATTTCTTGAGCTATTTTGCAAATTTTATCAAGTTTAATGCTTTTTAAACTGGTACAACTGCCAATCAGGGTTTAAAATCCAAAATTCTTCATTCAGGGTCTGCATTTCGCATAGAATTTCATATCATTTCTCAGCATTTCATAACATTTCATCACATTTCATTTCATTTTCGAAGTCCAGAACTCCAGTTTTAGAATTTCAATCCAGATCAAGTTTCAAAAGCTTTCATAAATCAATTTCAAACCCCAGGTTTTTTAAAATTGACATTTTTACCCCCGGGATTCAAAATTTGGAAATATTTTCTCGAGAAAAATAATCTGGATTTCTTTCAAAATTAAATTTTCAAATTCTATATTGGATTTGCTTCACAACGAGGTATTGAACTTCAAAATCCGAGCTCGTTTCAAAAACTACCAAAAATAGCTTGTTTCGTTTGGAAATCTTTTTTGGAAATATTTTCTCGAGAAAAACAATCTGGATTTCTTTCAAAATTAAGTTTTCAAATTCTACATTGGATTTGCTTCGCAACGAGGTATTGAACTTCAAAATCTGAGCTCGTTTCAAAAACTACCAAAAATAACCCGTTTCGTCTGGAAATTTTCTGAAAAGACTATTTTACCCCTTTAATCTTCAAAATGAATTTCAAAAGTGGAATTTGGACCCTCTCTGAGATGGTCCATCCATTTGCATTTTCTTGTTTTAATTTATAAGAAGAGAAAAAAAATTATCTTTTTCTTTATTTTTTGTTTGTTTTATTTTTTTTTTAATTATTTTATTCTTCCTAAGGTGGGACCCACAAGGGGATCGACCACCCTAGCCCACCTTCCAGCCCACTTCCTTTCTTCTTTTTCCTCCATTTTCTTTTTTTTTTTATTTTTTATTTTATTTCTTTTCTTTCCTTCTTTCTTTCTTTTCTTTCTTTCTTCTTCCTTTTTCTTTCTTTCTTTCCTTCCTCCTTTCTTTCCTCTCCCTCCAACTCATGTATGGTAGTCCACCCCCTCCTTCTCTCTTCCTCTTTCCCCCTCTTTTCTTTCTTTGTTTCCTTTTCCTTCTTATCCTCTTCTTTCCATTTCCTTCCCTTCCTTCTTTCCCCTTTCTTCCTTACTCCCTTTCCATTTCTTCCAAAGCAAAAGGGGCTGCAGCCAATGATGTAGAGTCATTCATCAAAGCCATCTAATATTATTAGAAACTTTGGGTTTAGATTATTAAAACCTAAGTTATCAAAAACAAGGAAAGGAAGACAACGACTGCCTCCCTATTCTCTAATCTCACGCCTCTCTCTCTCCCTTTACCTCTCTTCTTCTCTTCTTGATTGCTACAACTATTCACGTTACAACATCCTTCCTCCATCAATAGCAGCTTCAACAAGGCACCTCCACAGTTTCAGCTAGGTCTCCATCACAGCCACCTTCCTCAAGCCATAGCTCCAGCCGGTGCCACCTCTTCCAAAGGCTCCCACAGCAGCATAGCAGCTCCATCATCAAACACCACCTTGGCCCAGCCACTTTAAGACCCATCTTCCTTCCATTTTCCAAGAGGATTCATGCTCAGCCATTACCCCTCTCTCATTAAGTTGATTTGATGATTAAAAACTTAGGACTTGATTTTTATCAAGCCCTAAGTCATTTACACATAGATCTCTCTCTCTCTCTCTTTGGCAGCCATCAACTTCTCTTCAGCCATCCACAACATCTCCAGCAGCTACTCGGATCAGCAGCCATCTCCATCAAGATAGTAGCCTCCAACTCCATCAAACAGATCCCCACCAATCGTTGCAGCAAGTCCAGCCATTGGTGTAGTTCCCCTTTAGCAGCAGCCCCAACTCCCTCTCATGCTGGTGCTAATACCATCAACCCCAACCTTGAAGTAGCTCTTCCTTGCACCAGTTTGCTGCCCTGAAGTGCTCTAACTATCTTAGCCATCTCTCCACTACAGCATCACCTCCAAGTACATCATCAACACCACACGGTTCTAGCGCTTCTCACTACAACCACACACTGCTTTAGCTGGTGCTTTAGCCATTTTAATCAACCAGTGCTGCAGTTACTTTCGGATCTTCTCCTTGCTCCAGCCAACCCAAGCTAACTCAAGGTAATCCCCCTATCACCTCATTATGCTGTATTGATTCTATTTGAAATAACATTGTTATTTTCTTCATATTGTTGAAAATATATATTTTTCATGATTCAAGCTATATAGGAAAGGGGATCCACCTGATACATGGGTCGGATCTTTTGTTCCTATAGCCATATTAAAATAGGGTTTATACCCCCCTTTGGTTCACTTTTATTTTACTGATTTCCATGCTAGATACATATTTTAGGTTTTGTATTTAATATATTTTATCTCTTTCATTTCATTAGTGTCATAACACATGTTTAATTAGTTAGGTCTTGATTTTATGCAAAGTCTCATCGTTATTTCATGTATGATTTCCATTCATAAATCCTAAAAAAAAAATTGTGGTAGTTATATTATCGTGTCTGTGGTTTTTTGATAAAAATTTGAGTCCATTTGGGTTTTGTAATCCCATTAAATAATTCCAAACCCCAAATCGGGTTTCGAACCCTCCAGAAATTTCAATTTCTGATTTAGCAGAAAAGAACCTCACGTACCACCCTTGTGGGAGATCCGGATTGCTCTCTAAAAATCACAGTGGATTCATAATCGAATCCACTCATGATCTAGAAATTTTGAGGTTTTTCCAGTTAGTTTTGACCTCTGTCAAAAATCAAATTTCTCAGACCTCTGAGAAAATCTTGATTTTCCTCTATCAGGGTATGGACAAACGTTAATGCACCAAGTCGACCCAATCTGTAGATTGTTTGCAAAAACTTTCAACACAAAAGTTATTACTAACATGTTTTCCTATCATTTCCCAAAATTTGGGGATTTTTAAAACTGTTTCAGTATTTTTCCTAAAAATTTTGTTTCTATTTGACAGATTTCAATCTCCCAAAATTCCAGAGATTTGTGTCTCTGAAAATAGTCTGCCCTTTTCCAAACCGTAACCTGAATTCCAATAATGTGAAAAGGTCAAATTTTTCCCTGTCCGTCAGAGACATTTTCCCACAATTTCAGCCTTTTTATCATCTGTTTACTATGTTTCCCATATTTTCTACACAAACCTGTCTATTTCCCCTAAATCCTAGAGTCATCGGATTCCGATCTGACTTTCCGGAGTGGTACAGCTCCGACCATAGGTCAAAACCAGAAAGCGTAAAAGGCAAAAATCTTTTCCTAACTGTCCTATGTCACCCTATAAAATTTGGGAAATGTTTATGAAAGTTTGATATTCGAAATCCCCTTTAGAATCAACATTTTAGGCAAAAATCACAAAATTGAAGGTTTTTATTTGAATTTCCATATTTAAAAATATAAAAAAAAAATTAAATTTTTGAGCTCCATTCTGTTTTTAGAGTTATTTTAGGTGTCCATGCCAAATTTGGCTTAATTCTAAGTTCATTTGCTCAATGTGTTAGTTTATCTTTAAATTCAGAAGAGAAAATCAGGCGACATTCAAGATTAAAATTGATATTTTCGCCATTTTAGGATTTTATTCATGTAAATAAGCATGTTATATCATATTAGGGTTAATTTCAATCTCATTTGCATTTCATATTTTTTAATTTTGCAAAATTTATTTCAGAAAACCCTGGTTTCAAGGCCATAGTCTTGTTATCAAGGGTATTTTGGTCATTTTGACCATAATTTCGAAATTTTAATTTCTAATTTCATAAATTTTCATGCATATCATCATATTTCATCATATTATATTTGATTTATTTCATTTGATTTTCAAAATTCCAAAATTTACAAAATTCCTTTCAGAAAACCCTGATTTCAAAATCATTAGGGGTATTTTGGTGATTTTAACCTCATTTTCAAGTTTATTTTCGAAATTTATTCATTATTTATCATATTTATAACAAAGGGGGTATGAATTTGAGTTTGTATCTGATTAATATCGGATAATTTCTCATATTTTCGGATAAATTCAGAAAGACCTACATTTTTGTGCTAACCTTGTTTTCTAGTTTTGCAGGAACATCCAAGAAGAAGACTTAGTTATTTTCTTTCTTTATTTTATCCAATTTAATGTAAAAAGCAATGTAATATTTGGAATAAGAGTTACATTTCTGCTTAGAATAGGGTTGCATTACATATAGTTTAATTTCTGCAAATTTCAATATCTGATGTATCATTCATGCATTTATTCGAAATTCACTATGATTGACACGAATGACACATGCACAAACTCTTATGGAGTTTATAAACTCGGTGGGATTCGTATTTATGGCCGTAGTCAGAATACGAAGAAAACCAAGATTTATGATCTTCATATTAGCCACATTCAGCCTACACTATTAGGCTAACTTCAAAAATGCACTGCATTTCTTAAAGTTTTAAAAAGGATTTCCCAATTTCTCAATGAAATTGCCTTTTCAAATTTATATTCATTCATTCATATCATTCAAATTGCATTATTTTCAAATTCATTTTCCAATTTCAATTTCAGAAAATTCAGTTTTCTCAAGAATTTCCAAGTCTTTCTCAGGATCTGATTTTTGTCAAAATCCTGAGTTTTCAAATGACATTTCAAAGCATTTTCCAAGTCCAAATCAAGATTTTTCAATGTTTTAAAATTCTCAAATTTCAAAAATCCCAAGTTTTCAAAAATCGATTTTCTCAGAGTTCCCATTTTCCTAATAATCTATTTTCTATTTCAAAAATCCTTTTCCAATGAATTTCTTAGATTTTTCCAGAATTTCTCAAATCCATTTCCTCAGAAAAGTAATTCCAAATTTCAAAATCGATTTTCCAAAGTTCAAGTTTTCTTGAGAAATCACTTTCTAATGCAAATTTCTGATGTCCAATGAAATTCAATAATTTTTCCAGGAATTCCATTTTCAAGCATTTTCCAAATGCATTTCAATTTTCCAAAGCAAACATCATGTTTTCCCAAACTTGCATTATTTTCAAAATTTCATAGCACAAGCCTGATTCTTTGTGCATTCTAGGAAAAATAGAGCATAATTTAGATATTTAACTCAAGTTAAAGCACGTAATTGATCCTTGGTTCAATTAACCCTGGTAAAGGCATCAGGAATGGTTGAACCTCGTACCGACAGGCAGATCCCATTCCACGGAATTTTCCCGTAAATTTTCAAAATGGTGGCGAGTTAATTTTCAAATCAATTTTCAAAACTTTGATTGCGTTTGACTCGCGAAATTCGTTTCTCTCTTGTAAGATGGAGGAAAAATTTTGCGATGATAACAGGTTTGGCGACTGTGATGGGACCTGTCTTCGCCTGATCAATTATGTGCTTTAACTTAGCTCAATTATCAAAATTATGGAATGTCAGCTTTCCTGATATCATGTGAACCTAGGAGCCTAGACTTGAACCCAACTGACATGGATTGCATGTAGACTAGGCATGGTTTGGTAGGACCATATTGAGGAGAATTTTTCATGCTCACTTAGACATAGGTCTGAAATACAACACTCCTCAATCTAGAACTTGTATGAAAACAATGTTTGCTTCTTCAAAAAAAAAATCAAAATTTTATCTCTTTAGGACTTAGAGCCCTCTGTTTGTCTGCATGTGCTCATATTTCAAAAACCACCCCACCTATGTTTACCCGGTCTTCACGTTGCTGGGCTCTCTTCCAGAACCATAGTTTGGGACAAAGCCTCACAACTGGGCCACTTATTTGGGCTAACGCCCGGCTGCCATGTACCAAGAGCCATAGTCCAACGTATATCGGCAGGTGCTCAAGGATGTTAGGAAAACACAAGCCTAGACCCGGAGATGAGTTTTATGCCACGTACATCAAGCCTCGGCTCGAGTATATCGGCATAACTGGATTGGACACAGTTGATCTGAGCCTAGAGTCAGGATTTGGGTCCTAAAGCTCTTTCAAAATCAATGCATTTAGAGTCAGCTTCTTAGGGATTGCTGTATGTGCATAATTGTTTGTGATTGAATGTATGATATTTATTTTTGCCTTATTTTCTAATATTTTTTCCAATTTTTCCAAAATACCGAATAATTTTCCAAAATACCTCATTTTCCATCTTTTGTGAAATATCTCCTTTTTCTCAAAAACCCTGGACTATTTTTCCAAATTATCCACCTTTTCCTCAAAATTCCAGGTGATTTTCCATTTTTTCGTTCCTCTGGACTTCGAATTTCCAGCTTTTATTTTATCCTGCCTGCAATTTTCAAAATTCTTGTATTTTTCTCAATGTCTAATTCCAATCTTCCTATCTTTCAGTCCAATGGCATCCAGTCAGCTCGATTATGTTTGTCCTGACAGTCACATCTCCTACGAGGTGCGACAAAGTCTTCCCGAGCATCGAGCTCTCAACACTGGACCCTTCTTCCCCCGGTGGTAGTATATTTGGTTCAAAAACTTCTTTTGTATGTTTCCGGACCATTTCAGCGACAGTGGGTTAGAACTGGCATCTGCAATGGGAAAATTGACAGTCGACGACAATCTGATCCATGCACTGGCAGAGCGGTGGAATCCGCACACTTGCACATTCTGGTTCCAGTGGGGCGAGATGACCCTGTTGATGGACGAATTTTCAGAGATCATGGGATTGCCCGAGTCAGCCGGTCAGCCTGGAGATCCATTAGAGCAACAATTGTTTATCAATGTCAAGGGTTTGGACCCTAAAGATGTTGTGGCTCGCATGACAGGGCGCAAGTCTTGGTCACTGATTGAAGAAAATGGGAATGAATATGTAAAACTAATCAAGATCTACTAACAGTATGGGGTCTTCGCAAAAGTTACCTCGTTATTCAGAACAGCTCGAGAAAGAATTCAGTATGCGATGGTCGTATGCACTGAAGGACTCGCCTTCTTCCCAGATATACATGTGTATGGCAAGCAGTTCAAGCTACTTGCCCGTTTTCCTGTACCTACTACGATCCATAGTGATGTGTCAGGCAATTTTCTTAGAGACAGAAGCGCATAAAAGCTAGGCTACTATCAGGGGTTATGTCAGAGTGCAACCTTGCATCAACGCAGTGGTCTGGAACATACCATTCTGCCAGATATGACTGGGATTCTTTCAGCATTCTCACTCTTTTGCCCGGTCCTCGTGTCTCTGCTGATCATTGAGAGTGGTGGTAGACTGTCTATATGCCCCCTCTTTCTCAAATCTACCATTGATACAATCATATTTTTCCTTCAATAAAAAAAAATCCTTCAATTTTCATTCTATCATGGTTTGACGACCTCGTCTAGGTGACAAGGCATATTTGCAGTTGTTCGTTCTCCTCACAAAGGATGGCAATACAATTGTCATGACTCCAGCGGTGACCCAATCTCTAGTAATGGGATGTTCTTCTAATTATCTATCAAATTCTCATCAAATATTTTCCCTATACTCATTTCTATCCTGAATCTTCATTATCAAAATTTAATCATCATCACATTCTGTAGAGAATATCGGTATTTTCAAGTGGTTCAGATCAGGTCAAGCAAGAAGACACCACTGTGTCAGTGCATCAATGATTTTAGAAGCAGGCAAGAAGAAATGGATTCTCGAAGAACTGTTACAAGACATAATCTGAATGATAGAGATGACCTTGATCCTACTGCATATCAGATGTTCAAGAAAATGATAATTAGGATGATGTCTGAGCAAGCTGAAGACAGTCTAAAAAAGGCTCCTCATCAAGGAGAAGACATATGTCTCCTTCTCTCAGAATATCACTGGCAAGGGCAATAAGTGATTCGGCGCGTGTCTGCCCAATATTTTATTCTCGCCGATGTCCTCTATCATCGTGGATTCAGTTTTAAATATTCCAAATGCCTAGACAAAGATGAAGCCAAAGAAGTCGTGCAAGAGGTACACGAAGGCATTTGCAGTAGTCACATCGGCTACCAAACTCTTATCAAGCAAATCATCTGGGCAGGATATTATTGGAAGACTATGCTACAAGATTGCTACCATTTTGTGAAGAAGTGTGCTCTATGCCAGATACATGCACCTTCCGTTCATGCGCCAACAACATATTTGCAATTTGTTATCTCTCCATGACCATTTTTTTATGTGGGCTTTTGATGTTGTAGGCCCCATCACTCCTGCTTCAAACGGCTACAAATATTTTCTTGCCACAACAGAATATTTCACTAAATGGATCGAAGCTATCACTTTGCGTGCAATAGAAGGTCGACACATGGTCTCATTCATCCACAAGAATATCCTATGCTGCTTTGGTATACCGCATGATATTGTGTCAGACAATGACAGTCATTTCAAGAATGAGAGAATGAGGACATTCTGCTCAAAGTTCAGAATCTATCATCATTTTTCTGCTCCTTATTATCCTCAAGGGAATGGTCAAGCAGAGGCCACCAACAAGATTCTGATTCGAATCCTGGAGCGAACTTTAAAAACAGGTCGTGACTGGCATGAGAAAATCCATGATGCATTGTGAGCATACAAAACCACCATTCGAAATCCAACTAATGCTACTCCATCAGAACTTGTCTACAGAATTAAAATAGTACTGCCTCTACATGTTCAGAAACCTGCTCTGAAACTTGTATCACTTCTGGAGCTGCCACTTAATCAGTATCATCAACATCGGCTAGTATAACTTGATTTGCTCAATGAAAGGAGGCTCAGAGCAGCAGAGCATGTTCAATCATATCGGCAGAGGGTAGCCAGGCAATATGCAAAATTTGTCATTGAAAGGAAATTTCGAGTCAATGATATAGTGCTCAGATCCATGGCTTATCTCAAGCACTGTCCAGGTGGCAAATGGTCAGCGAATTGGGAAGGGCCCTATGTTGTCGAGGAGGCATTACTCCGCAATTCATATCTGTTCATCAATGTCGATGGTGTGGAATTATCCACCCCATCAATGCTCAACATTTGAAAATTTTCTATACTTAAATCCTCTATTTTATCCTTTGTAATTCCTCAATATATTTTCTTCAATAATGGTCAAATTCTTCTTTCACAGTTACACTGGGGCATTATTTTGAAAATTGTCTTCAAAACATCCTGTATGCAGGCAGGATCAAACAAATCTCTCATTTTGCATACATGTGCACCCATTTACAGCATTTGCATTTGCATGCATTCATTCGCATTCATCCGCATCAATTTGCATTTGCATCAAGTTTTCCCTTCAGGTTAAGGGATAAACCTCAGTTTCCCATTCAGGATAAGGGATAAATCCTGAGACCCCGACAGTTGTCTAAGTCATCGTGAGGATGAAGACTGAAAATCTCTCATCAGAATCAGTTGGGTAAATTTTCAAAAATCCAGTGTTCGTGCTGGTAAGATTTTCAAAAACCAGTGTTCGTGTTGGTAAATTTTCTAAATCGAGTGTTCATGCTGGTAAATTTTCAAAATTCAGTGTTCGTGTTGGAAAAATTTTCTAAATCCAGTGTTCGTGCTGGTAATTCTTCCAAAAACATTATTCATATTGATCCATTTTCAAAATCCAGTACTTATACTAGTTCATTTCCAAAATCCGGTATTCACACTGGTACATCTTTCAAAATCCAATTTTTATTGGTCAAACTTTCTAAATCTGGTTTTACTGGTTAATGTTTTCAAACCTAATCCATGCTATTCTAGTCTTCTTGCAGGATTCGGGTTCCGACTTGAATTTTCTTTTCTTATAATTAGTCTAGTTTTCCTTTAGGATTCGAGTTCCGACTCGAATTTCCTTTCCTTCTAACCGGTCTAGTTTTCCTTTGGGATTCGAGTTCCGACTCGAATTTTCTTTCGGGATTCGAGTTTCGACTCTAATTTCCTTTCCTTCTAACCGGTCTAGCTTTTCTTCGAGATTCGAGTTCCGACTCAAATCTTCTTTCCTTCTTTTGTCTAGTCTTCCTTCGGGATTCGAGTTCTGACTCTAATCTCCTTTCCTTCTTTTTGTCTAGTTTTCCTTTGGGATTCAAGTTCCGACTAGAATCTCCTTTCCTTCTTTTTGTCTAGTTTTCCTTCGGGATTCGAGTTCTGATTCAAATCTCCTTTCCTTCTTTTTGTCTAGTTTTCCTTTGGAATTCAAGTTCTGACACAAATCTCCTTTCCTTCTTTTTGTCTAGTTTTCCTCTGGGATTCGAGTTCCGACTCGAATTTCCTTTTCTTCTAATCGATCTAGTTTTCCTTCAAGATTTGAGTTCCGACTCAAATTTCTTTTCCTTCCAAATTGATCTACTTTTCCTTCAGGATTCGAGTTCCGACTTGAATTTCTTTTCCTTCCACAATGGATCTAGTTTTCCTTCAAAGATTCGAGTTTTGACCCGAGTTTTCTTTTCCTAGAATTGATCTAGAAGATTAGAGTTTCGACTCGAATTTTCTTCCAAATCCAATTCAAATGTCCTAGAATTGGTCTAGAAAATTAGAGTTTCGACTCGAATTTTCTTTCAAATCCAATTCAAATGTCCCAGAATTGGTCTAGAAGATTAGAGTTCCGACTTGAATTTCCTTCCAAATCCAATTCAAATGTCCTAGAATTGGTCTAGAAAATTAGAGTTCTGACCCAAATTTTCTTCCAAATCCAATTCAAATGCCCAGAATCGGTCTAGAAGATTAGAGTTCCGACTCGAATTTTCTTCCAAATCCAATTCGCTTGGCTTTCATTTAAAGGTCTGAACTCCTACTCAAACTTTTCTGCAATTTAGTAATTGGTCTAGAAGATCCAAGTTCCGACTCGAATTTTCTTTCAAAACCCAATTCATTTAGTTTTTCCTTGAAAATTTGAATTCCAATTCGAATCTTCCCTCAAAACTCAGTTTAGCACCTGGTCCATTCAAAGTTCACAAGTTGAATCGTTCCTTCTTAAACTGTGATCCTTAGGTTAAATCCCTATGGAATTGATAGTTTGTAGGTCGAACCCTTGCGCAACCGATGTGATCCTTAGGTTAAATCCCTATGGAACCAATAGTGTATAAGTTGAACCCCTGCTGAATCAGATCTTTAGGTTGAACCCCTACTAATCTGCGATCTTTAGGTTGAACTCCTACGGATCCGTAGTCCTTAGATTGAACCCCTTTAGGACCCTTTCCTTCAGACGGTCTTTGGGTTGAACCCCTACTGATCTGTGATCTTTAGGTTGAATTCCTACTGATCTCCGGTTCTTAGGTTGAACCCCTTCGGAACTAATCCCACTGCCAAAAATTTGATTTGTAGGTCGAAGTTCTCCTGATCCAATATTATTTACAGTCCTTAGGTCAAACTCCTTTTGGATTGGTATTTTTCAAATATGTGATTTGTAGGTTGAAGTCCTCCTGATCCACGTTCTTAGGATGAATCCCTATTGAACCCATGTCGTTCCCAGTGAACCAATGTCGTTCTCAATTGAACCAATGTCGTTCTTAGGCTGAATTCCTATTGAACCCATGTTGTTCCCAATAAACTAATTCCAATTTTGACCTTCGGGTCATTCAATTTCCAATTTCCAATTTCCATTTTCTAAATTCTAAATTCCAATTTCCAATTTTGACCTTCGGGTCAATCAATTTCCAAATTTCCAATTTCGACCTCCGGGTCAACCAATTTCCAAATTTCCAATTTCGACCTTTGGGTCAATCAATTCTGATTTCAGACCCCCGGGTCAACTAATTTCCAAATTTTTAATTTCGACCTCTGGGTCAACCAATTGTCAAATTTTCAAATTCGACCTTTGGGTCAATCAATTCCAATTTCGACCTTCGGGTCAATCAATTTCCAAATTTCAAATATCAATTTCCAAATTCTAAATTTCCAATTTCCAATTTCCAATTTCAAATTTCAAATTTCAAATTCAAAATTTCAATTTCCAATTTCCAATTTCGACCCTTTTGGTCACCCAATACCAATTCCAGTCATTTCTTCTTGCAAGAGACCCTTTTTACAGGGAGAGTTAAAGGGAGCTCGTTCTTTTTGCATGCTAGCATTTGTTCACCTAGCCCCTTTTCAGGGAGAGTTTGAAGGGACTCGTGTCTTTGTGAACCGTTTGCAAAACAAATTTCCAATTTCATACAAGGAAGCCTTAGTTCAGGGAGAACTTCGACGAAAGTTCGCTTTCCTTGTGACCACAATTTCATACTAGGCCATTTCATCATGAAGGACCCTTTTTTCAGAGAGTGTGTGATGGACTCGTTCCTTCATGACCAATTCACCGACCTCACCATTACCGGCCCCCTTTCCATAAGAGAAGCCTAATCTTAGGAAGTTTTGACGAAAGCTTAATTTCGATTCGAAAGTTTGTTTTGCAAACACCTCCTCTTTAGGGAAGAGAGGAGTAATTTTTATTTCCAATTTCTGAATCTTCTCCTTTGGGGAAAGGAGAAGAAAATTTCTGTCATGGATGTGTTGCATTGTGCTTCAAATGCTCACTGCCACAAACAATTTCAAGAAAATTTTGCCAATTTGTCATTAAATACTTGCTGATTTCAAAAATCTTTATTGCACAAAAAACATTACCTCAGAATACCTTCAGTATTACTTCCAAAAGGACAAAGCTTTCGCGAAAAAGGATTCCAAATTTCAAATTCTTTCTATTGGCTAATCAAAAGGATGAAGAACAAATCCTCGATATGGCCAGCAAAGGAAATTCAATGTTGTCGCAGAGCCATAAGTGATTGATATTGATCACAGTTAATGGCACATTTTTAAAGATCATTATTGGGAAATAAAGCAGTCGAAATATCCTGGGTGATACAGAAAAATCCATTTAATTTCCATATCTCCTCAATCACCTAAGCTGTAATTAAATATCTACAAAAGGGATCTCTCAATTGTCGAAAATATGAAGACAAATTATGCGAGTTAGACCCCCGGGGCCAAAGAAGATTTGGATCATCTCCAAGATGAAGGAGTTTGTGATGGATCCTTTCAGGGAAAGTTCAGAGCACCGTCAAGATGAAGGCGACTGCGATGAGCCTCCCGACAAACCCTAAAGAATATTTAATTTCTGCTATCATCAAGAGAGTTTCAACCAAAAAGCCAATAACCATCAATATAATGCCTGAAAAAAAGAAGAAGGATCGGAACATCTCTGAGATGAAGGAGTTTGTGACGTACCCTTCCAAAAATAAAAAAAGAGAGAGAAAAGTCAGGACATCTCCAAAATGAAGGATGATGTAATCCCCAAAAAACCCAAGAGAGCTCCAATTCTGTAAAAAAAAAAAGTGGGCAGAAAAATCATCATGAGAAAAGAATCACAGGATATCAGACTGCCGAATCTGCCAAAGAATCCTTTTTAAATTTTGTGAAATTCTATTATCAATATTATTTCACCAATTGCTTTCACAATATCAAGAATATTCCCTTTTCTGTTCATATCAGGAAAATTGATAGCCTCCTTGAAAGAAAGTCAATTGCAAGAAATTTGAATTCGAATCTTGATTCTACGGAGTTAAGCCTATTAGGAGGTAATACTTCAGGTAGAAAAGAGGGAATACTTTCAAACCAATGTGCATCATTTCCAATTATTTTGAATTAACAACAGTTTTTCAACATTTTGACAATATTTTCTAGCTATCTTGACGTAAAGCGAGAGCTTGAGGTTCATCTTTGGCGCATCCTGACATCAGTTGTTATCCCTTTTAAGGACTTGATAACGAGAGTTTTCAAGGTTCCTTCCCTTCTGTTGGTATAATCTGAGCGCATGGGCTCTCAGATTCGCACACTTCCCTGTGTCCCCACTGTCCCACCATAGACAGCCCAATTTTGGCTTGAGGTTAAGCCACCAATCATTTTCTCGCAAAAAGTCATCAATTTCAAAAAGTTATTTAGTCTCAGCAATGAGGCGCCCAAAATCAAACCCCTTTTTCAAGCTTTAGGGACCCCAATTTCATCCTTTTGCAAAACCCCTATCGGATTCATTGTGCGGAAGTCCGAAGGTTCCATCATGGGTTCTTCTTTCGAGAATCTCGTCATTTTCGTTTCCCGATCAGGTTAAGGGTTAAACCTGAGTCTCATTTTGATGAGGTATTTCGTTTCTCGGTCAGGTTAAGGGTCAAACCTGAGCTTCGTTTCTACACATGGTATTTCCCGTCCCATCCAGGTTAAGGGTCAAACCTGAGCTTCGTTTCTACCGAGGTATTTCCCGTCCCATCCAAATTAAGGGCAAAATCTGAATCTCACTTCTTTTGAAGTAAATTTTTTCTTCTTCATTCTCCATTTCATATCTACCATTTTTATCAGGGTTAATTTCTTCATACCCAGTCAGATCCTTCTAACTGGGGCATTTTTATAGCCCAAATTTGGTGTGTTTTTCTTTGCCACTAAACTCATCCTCAAGCCGGCTTAGTAGCAAAGAGAGACATCTGTAAACACACCAAATTTTTCTCATCCATACTCAAACAACCCTTCTCGTGCAGTGTCAACCCTGTTAGGTCAGTGTAGGGGTCAAACCCTGAGTCAGTTTCAGAAAATCACCACTTTACTCATTTTTATTAGGAAAATTACCATTTTACCCCTAGGTCATCCCGGACCCCAGTCAGTCGGAGCTAACCAAGCTCACTGGTCAGTTCAAAACATTTAGAATATCAGTCATTTCAAGCTCATTTGAGCTCACAGTGAGAAAGCCATTTTCATTTCTGACAATTCCTGCCAAAACAGGATCATTTCTTCAGAAATGAGCTCATTTCTCACTCAAATCCAAGCCAATTGTCTCTGAGTCAGTCATATTTCCCAGAGTCTAACTTGAGCTAACCAGGAGTTCGAGTGCTTCAATTTCAGTTCAAAACTATTTCTAAGTGTCCAGGAGCCCATTTTAGTCCAGTTCAGCTCTTTCAGCTGAAATTGAGCTGAGTTCAGTCAATTGAGCTAGTGTTCAAGCTTCGATTTTAGTTCATGTCAGTATTACTTACCTTTGTTTTAGCTCAAAACCAGCTCAAATTCGTAATTTACTTCACTCCGGTGACCATTCCGTACCATTTCTCTAAAAATGGCAGTTTTTCTTGAAAATTCAGTCGGAAAGGTGAGTTGAGTCAGTGTCTGGTCAGTTCATTTGAGTTTTGAAACTCTAGAATCCAGTTCAATCTAGCTCATTTCAGCTCAAACCCTGATTTTCAGTGTCACTCTAACCCAGTAGAGTCTCGAAAACCATTTCTTGAGCTATTTTGCAAATTTTATCAAGTTTAATGCTTTTTAAACTGGTACAACTGCTAATCAGGGTCTGCATTTCGCATAGCATTTCATGTCATTTCTCATTATTTCATATCATGTCTCAGCATTTCATAACATTTCATCACATTTCATTTCATTTTCGAAGTCCAGAACTCCAGTTTTATAAATTTCAATCCAGATCAAGTTTCAAAAGCTTTCATAAATCAATTTCAAACCCCGGGTTTTTCAAAATTGATATTTTTACCCCTAGGATTCTAAATTTGGAAATATTTTCTCGAGAAAAACAATCTGGATTTCTTTCAAAATTAAATTTTCAAATTCTACATTGGATTTGCTTCACAACGAGGTATTGAACTTCAAAATCCGAGCTCATTTCAAAAACTGCCAAAAATAGCTTGTTTCGTTTGGAAATATTTTCTCGAGAAAAACAATCTGGATTTCTTTCAAAATTAAATTTTTAAATTCTACACTGGATTTGCTTCGCAACGAGGTTTTGAACTTTAAAATCCGAGCTCGTTTCAAAAACTGCCAAACATAGCTCGTTTCGTCTGGAAATTTTCTGAAAAGACTATTTTACCCCTTTAATCGTCAAAATGAATTTCAAAAGTAGAATTTGGACCCGCTCTGAGATCGCCCATCCATTTGCATTTTCTTGTTTTAATTTATAAGAAAAGAAAAAAAATTATATTTTTCTTTATTTTTTGTTTGTTCTATTTTATTTTTTTTAATTGTTTTATTCTTCCTAAGGTGGGACCCACAAGAGGATCGACCACCGTAGCCCACCTTCCAACCCACTTCCTTTCTTTTTTTTCCTCCATTTTCTTTTTTTATATTTATTTTCTTTCCTTCTTTCTTTCTTCTTCCTTTTCTTTCTTTCTTTCTTTCTTTCTTTCCTTCCTACTTTCTTTCCTCTCCCTCCAACTCACGTATGGTAGTCCAGCCTCTCCTTCTCTCTTCCTCTTTCCCCCTCCTTTCTTTCTTTCTTTCCTTTTCCTTCTTCCCCTCTTCCTTTCTTTTCCTTCCCTTCCTTCTTTCCCCTTTCTTCCTTACTCCCTTTCCATTTCTTCCAAAGCAAAAGGGGCTGCAGCCATTGACGTAGAGTCATTCATCAATGCCATCTAATATTATTAGAAACTTAGGGTTTAGATTATTAAAACCTAAGTTATCAAAAACAAGGAAAGGAAGACAATGGCTGCCTCCCGATTCTCTAATCTCACGCCTCTCTCTCTCCCTTTACCTCTCTTCTTCTCTTCTTGATTGCTACAACTATTCACGTTACAACATCCTTCCTCTATCAATAGCAGCTTCAACAAGGCACCTCCACAGCTTCAGCTGGGCCTCCATCACAGCCACCAGCTGGGCCTCCATCACAGCCACCTTCCTCAAGCCATAGCTCCAGCCGGTGCCACCTCTTCCAAAGGCTCCCACAGCAGCATAGCAGCTCCATCATCAAACACCACCTTGGCCCAGCCACCTTAAGACCCATCTTCCTTCCATCTCCAAGAGGATTCACGCTCAGCCATTAGCCCTCTCTCATTAAGCTGATTTGATGATTAAAAACTTAGGACTTGATTTTTATCAAGCCCTAAGTCAATTACACAAAAGCATTCACATCTCTCTCTCTCTCTCTCTCTCTCTCTCTCTCTCTCTCTCTCTCTCTCTCTCTCTTTTGCAGCCATCAACTTCTCTTCACCCATCCACAACATCTCCAACAACTACTCGGATCAGCAGCCATCTCCATCAAGACAGTAGCCTCCAACTCCATCAAACAGATCCCCATCCACCATTGCAGCAAGTCCAGCCATTGGTGCAGTTCCCCTTTGGCAGTAGCCCCAACTCCCTCTCTTGCTGGTGCTAATACCATCAACCCCAACCTTAAAGTAGCTCTCCCTTGCACCAGTTTTCTGCCCTCCAGTGCTCCAACTATCGTAGCCATCTCTCCACTACAGCACCACCTCCAAGTACAACATCAACACCACACGGTTCCAGTGCTTCTCACTACAACCACACACCCCTTTAGCCAGTGCTTTAGCCATTTTAATCAACCAGTGCTGCCATTACTTTCGGATCTTCTCCTTGCTCCAGCCAACCCAAGCTAACTCAAGGTAATCCCCCTATCACCTCATTATGATGTATTGATTATATTTGAAATAACATTGTTATTTTCTTCATATTGTTGAAAATATCTATTTTTCATGATTCAAGCTATATAGGAAAGGGGATCCACCCGATAGATGGGTCAGATCTTTCCTTCCTATAGCTATATTAAAATAGAGTTTATACCCCCCTTTGGTTCACTTTTATTTTACTGATTTTCATGCTAGATACATATTTTAGGTTTTGTATTTAATATATTTTGTCTCTTTCATTTCATTAGTGTCATAACACATGTTTAATTAGTTAGGTCTTGATTTTATACAAAATCCCATCATTATTTCATGTATGATTTCCATTCATAAATCCAAAAAAAAAAATTGTGGTAGTTATATTATCGTGTCTGTGGTTTCCTGCCAAAAATTTGAGTCCATTTGGGTTTTGTAATCCCATTAAATAATTCCAAACCCCAAATCGGTTTTCAAACCCTCCAGAAATTTCAATTTCTGATTTAGTAGAAAAGAACCTCCAGTACCACCCTCATGAGAGATTCGGATTGATCTTCAAAAATCACAGTGGATTCATAATCAAATCTAATGATGATCTGGAAATTTTGAGGTTTTTTCAGTTAGTTTTGACTTCTGTCAAAAATCGGATTTCCCAGACCTCTGAGAAAATCTTGATTTTCCTCCGTCAGGGTATGGACCCACCCTAATGCACCAAGTCCACCCAATCCGTAGCCTGTCTACAAAAACTTTCAACACAAAAGTTATTACTAACATTTTTTCTTATCATTTCTCAAAATTTGGGGATTTTTGAAACTATTGCAGTATTTTTCTCGAAAATTTCTTTTCTATCTGACAGATTTCAATATCCCAAAATTCCAGAGATTTGTGTCTCTAATAACAGTCTGCCCTTTTCCAAACCGTAACTTGAATCCCATTAGTGTGAAAATATCAAATTTTTTCCTGTCTGTCAGAGACATTTTCTCACAGTTTCAGCCTTTTTCCCATCTTTTAACTATTTTTCCAACATTTTCTACCAAAACTTGTCTGTTTCCCTTAAATCCTAGAGTCGCCGGATTTTGATCCAACTTGCTGGAGTGGTACAGCTCCGACCATAGGTCAAAACCAGAAAGTGTAAAATGAAAAAATCTTTTACTAACTGTCCTATGTCACCCCATAAAATTTGGGAAATTTTTATGAAAGTTTGATATCCGAAATCCCCTTTAGAAGGCAAAAATCACAAAATTTAAGGTTTTTATTTGAATTTCCATATTTCAAAATACAAAAAAATAGATTTTCGTGCTCCATTCTGTTTTTAGGGTCAATTTAGGTGTTCATGCCAAATTTGGTTTAATTCCATGTTCATTTGCTCCATGTGTTAGTTTATCTTTAAATTCAGAAGCGAAAATCAAGCGACATTCAAGATTGAAATTGATATTTTATGATATTTTCACCATTTTAGGGTTTTATCCATGTAAATAAGCATTCCATATCATATTAGGGTTAATTTCAATCTCATTTGCATTTCATATTTTTCAATTTTGCAAAATTTATTTCAGAAAACCCTAGTTTCAAGGCCATAGTCTTGTTATCAGGGGTATTTTGGTCATTTTGACCATAATTTCGAAATTTCAATTTCTAATTTCATTCATTTTCATGCATATCATCATATTTCATCATTTTGTATTTGATTTATTTCATTTGATTTTCAAAATTCCAAAATTTACAAAATTCCTTTCAGAAAACCCTGATTTCAAGATCATCAGAGGTATTTTGGTCATTTTAACCCCAATTTCAAATTTTCAAGTTTATTTTCAAAATTTATTTATTATTTATCATGTTTATATCAAAGGGGGTATGAATTTGGGTTTGTATCTGAATAATATCCGATAATTTCCCATATTTTCGGATAAATTCAGAAAAACCTACATTTTTGTGCTAACCTTGTTTTCTAGTTTTGCAGGAACATCCAAGAAGAAGACTTAATTATTTTCTTTCTTTATTTTATTCAATTTAATGTAAAAAGAAATGTAATATTTGGAATAAGAGTTACATTTCTGCTTAGAATAGGGCTGCATTGCATATAGTTTAATTTCTGCGAATTTCAATATCTGATGTATCATTCATGCATTTATTCCAAATTTACTATGGTTGACACGAATGACACGTGCACAAGCTCTTATGGAGTTTATAAACTCGGTGGAATTCGTATTTATGGCCATAGTCAGAATACGAAGAAAACCAAGATTTATGATCTTCATATTAGCCACATTCAACCTACACTATTAGGCTAACTTAAAAAATGCACTGCATTTCTCAAAGTTTTAAAAAGGATTTCTCAATTCCTCAATGAAATTCCCTTTTCAAATTTATATTCATTCATTCATATCATTCAAATTGCATTATTTTCAAATTCATTTTCCAATTTCAATTTCAGAAAATTCAGTTTTTTCAAGAATTTCCAAGTCTTTCTCAGGATCTGATTTTTGTCAAAATACTGAGTTTTCAAATGACATTTCAAAGCATTTCCCAAGTCCAAATCAAGATTTTCCAATGTTTTAAAATTCTCAAATTTCAAAAATCCCAAGTTTTCAGAAATCGATTTTCTCAGAGTTTCCATTTTTCTAATAATCTATTTTCCATTTCAAAAATCCTTTTCCAATGAATTTCTTAGATTTTCCTTGAATTTCTCAAATCCATTTCCTCAGAAAAGTAATTCCAAATTTCAAAATCGATTTTCCAAAGTTCAAGTTTTCCTGAGAAATCACTTTCCAATGCAAATTTCTGATGTCCAATGAAATTCAATAATTTTCCCAGGAATTCCATTTTCAAGCATTTTCCAAATGCATTTTAATTTTCCAAAGCAAACATCATGTTTTCCCAAACTTGCATTATTTTCAAAATTTCATAGCACAAGCCTGATTATTTGTGCATTCTAGGAAAAATAGAGCATAATTTAGATATTTGACTCAAGTTAAAGCACGTAATTGATCCTTGGTTCAATTAACTCTGGTAAAGGCGCCAGGAATGGTTGAACCTCGTACCGACAGGCGGATCCCATTCCACGGAATTTTCCCGCAAATTTTCAAAACGGATTCAAATCAATTTTCAAAACTTTGGTCGAGTTTGACTCACGAAATTCGTTTCTCTCTCGCAAGATGGAGGAAAAATTTTGCGATGATAATAGTACCCTTCCCTGAAGAAAAAAAAATGAAAAGCTAGGACATCTCCAAAATCAAGGATGATGTAATAAACTTCCTCTGAAACCCAAGAAAACTCAATGACTCAAAAAGAGTGCAAAAATCTCATCGTGAGTAAAACTCAGATATCAAATTGCCAGAAGTCATCTTTTTCTTATGCGAAATTCTTTTATCAATATCTTTTCACTACCTGCTTTTATGAAATTAAGAATGTCTCTTCTCTTCTCATATCAGGAAAATGAATAGCTTCCTTGAAGAAAATCATCAGCGCTAAAAATTTGAATTTGACTCTTAAGACCAAGGAGTTAACCTCGTTGGAGGAATACTTTAGATGAAAAGAGGGAATATCTTTTGCACACACATGCACATTTCTCAGGCATTTGAATCAACTACGAGTTAGCTTTTTGGCAAAACTTTCTAGTTATCCAAGAATGAAATAAATATTCAATATCTATTTTTGATGCAACCTAGGGTTGTTTATCTTTTTCAAAAGAGTTGTCTCATTCAAGCAATGTATCTCTTCTAGTCCCATCACGGTTTTTTCATTCAAGGATTCTGTACGGTCACCACCCGCTCAGGATATGGGTTAAAACTTGAACTTTCTGTGAAAGGTCATCCATCTCAAAAGCTATTTCAGTCTCAGCAATGAGACGCCCAAGATCATCCCTTTTCCAAGCTTTAGGAAACCCCATTTTTCATCCTTTTGCAGATCCCTCTCGGATTTGTTCGTCCAAACTTCGAAGGCCCCATCATGATTTCTTTGTTTGAGGATTTCGTATGATCGTCCCCTTCAAGTTAAGGGTTAAGCTTGAGCCTCATTTTTCCACGGGGTATTTTTCGTTCAGGTTAGGGTTAAACCTGAATCTCGTTTCAATAAGGTATTTCTTCGAGTCCCATCATGGTTTTCCCCATCACGGAATCCATGCTTTGTATATCCATCCAGGAAAGGATTACACTTGAGCTTCATCTCATTAGACATTTTCTCAAAAATGTCCCATCAAGTCCCCGTGTATTCCTTTCTCATTCAGGTAATGGTAGAACCTGAAATCCATCTTGATATATCTTCGTCCCATCCAGGTTAAGGGCTAAACCTGAATCGACCCAAAAAGCTCATCTTGTCTCAGTCTCGAGGCCTGATGAAATTCATATTCTCACCATTTCGGGACCTTCACCTAAGAATCCCATCACGATTTCCTGATTTCTGTTATTTAGTTATATCATTTTCGAGAATTTCATCCCCCCAAAGCCATTCAGGATAAGATGTTAAGCCTGAGAATGACATTCTTTCACACCCAGTTCAGATCTGCTGACTGGGGCATTTTCAAAATTTGGAGTGTTTTCTTTGCCACTAAGCTCGGCTTTCAACCGGCTTAGTAGCAAAGAGGGGCATCTGTGAACACCCCAAATTTTTCAAAGTTTTGTAAATATGCCCTTTTTGCCCCTGATCCCTATTTTCTAAGTAAGTTGAGTCATTTTCACTCAAAATTCTAGTTTATTATTCAAATTTACTGAAATCAGATACAATTTTTATGTCTGACTCAATCTCGGATCCAAATCCAGTATCAAAATCCAAATCTAAGTCTCGTTACCTAATTTTGAACCAAATTTACAAAAAAAATCAAAAATAAATTTTGACAGCACAGATTGATCCAGCTGACATCCAGTTGGATTCACGGCTCTGTATTTCTCAATTTGAGGTCAAGAACTCGAATATCTCTTCAAATTCCAGATCCAAACCCGTCATCTGAGAAAAATTCAAAACCAAGTTCCCAAAAAACCCCTATGTTGTAAATAATTCTCAAAAAATACAAAAAAAAAAATAGTTTTTATTTTTCCATAGTTGCAGAGTTTTTTTTTTTAAATACAAAAAAATACAAAAAATATAAAGAAAAAGAGCGAAAAAATCAAAATAGAAAAGAAAAGTACGAAAGATCGGTTTAGGGGCCCCTTTTAGGTTGTAAAAACCCCTTTTAGAAAAATTCCTTTTAAAAGAACCCTGTTTTTGAAAAATCAAAAAAATTGCAACAACTTTCGCCTTCCTGCTTCACAAACTCTCTCTCTCTCTCTCTCTCTCTCTCTCTCTCTCTCTCTCTCTCTCTCTCTCGCACTCTCTCTCTCTCTGGAAGCCTCCATCGAGCCCTCCACCCTTCAATCATCCGCGTTGTTCTCAGCCACCGATCCTCAACAACCTCTCCCCCTTCTTGATGGCTCTTCTCTTCCTATATCATCATCACGACTCCTCCTTTCCCTCATTCCCTTCTTCTTCACACTTTCCTCTGGATCCATCCGATCCCTCTCCTCCGACCTTCAGAACTCCTGCAAAGCAAGGTAAGATTTCCTCCCTTTACCTCTAAGCTTTCCTGTTTTCTCATATAGTTTTAATGCATCTGTAGAATTCAATTTCTTTTGTTCTTACCGTTACTATCTGTTGGCGTATTTCTTCATCTGTCTCTTAGTTTCCAATATTCACTTTTGTTTCAAGTTCACGGTAGATTTCCATTTTTTTTTGAGGACCGACGATGCCTCACAATGGCATCTTCGATCCATCTGGGATTTAAGTTTTAATTTTGTCGCTGCATCTATTTCACCTTTTCCCCTTTGATTTTTCCGATTTCTCTTTCAATTTTTCCTTTTTTTTTAACCCCATCAACACACTATGGGTGATGTTGGGTTGCTTATAGAAACTTCAACACACTCCCGTGCGACAACAATGGAACAGATCAATTCTGACATCTCATTTTTTTAATCTATTATTTAGTTCTAATGTTATCATCCTTTCTTTTCCATTCTGAACTTTTAGTAGCTTTGTGTATCGCAAATTCAGTTTATATTCTACTTTATTTCTGACCCTCTTTCTTATTATAATTTCTGCGTTACATCCCATTTTCAATTTCATTTTGATAATTAGTCTATGCTTTTTCTTTCTTTCTTTTTTTTATCCTCTATTGATCTTCGAGTGCCATGTTTGCTTTGGATCATCCACCGATTTGGATTTCCTGTTTTGATAATCTACCACATCATGCATAGTGTCTGTGTATCACCACCATTCACAAATCTCTGATTCCCTGTTTCATTCCTTGTATTTTCTTTTATTTTTATTTTTATTTTTTATTTTTTTATTTACTTTTGATTGCCATGAGTTCCTGTTTTCCCTTTTGACTGTCTGTTACATTCTATCTCTCATTTATTAGCATTAGATCGCGTTCTGTTCACTTTTTGCTGTATTTTGTTCATTCTTTTGTTCATTCTAATTATGTTGAATCTCATTACACCTAACTTATTGTGTTTCTGAGGTTTTCTTCTTCATATCACGGTCTCTCTTTCACCTTGATATCCTGTTTTGAGTTACCCATAATGATTCACGTTCCTAAAGGGGATTATGGTAGAGTAGGTTTTAACCATCAGGTGGTGGTGGTCTATGACTTGTGGTCATTGAGCAACATCTGTATAACACTTTTCCTGATTCACACTAGATCAAAACTGATTCGGCTCCTGCTAAGCATCCAGTTCGATGTTCAACATGCAGTAGTCACTGTACCTTACCTATGAATCGTCCATCTACCTGTGTGTGCTCTCCCCATCATCTTTCACCTACCATGGTAGGGGAGGAGAATGGTTTAGGAAATTCAGTGCTGAAGGAATGACTTTCTAGGTCATGGAGAATTCTAAATGAAATTTATAATGTCGTGCTCGCCATATGATGCCCTCATTCTATAATTATGATGATCACCAGTGAAAAGGCATCAGACTGTCGAATGCGTTAGAGAAGAGCTTCTTTGGCCAACGTGTGGTGCCTACTGAATATCATCTTCTTATCCCCTAAAGGGCATGAGCCATGATTCTTTCCATATTTCTGACACTCCGAAGTTGGTCATTATGCACAGTTGTGGCACAAGATTAATTTTAGCTCTAGCTTGCAGATTAGAAGGTTTCTTGCACATATTCATATAAAATTTAGGACATTTAAAATCTGAAGAAGCATTTCATTTTGGTAAATATGATCTATTCCAAGGTATTGATGAACTTTTCTCATTTGAATAGAATAGTCCATTCTCTGATTTACTGGTTTTCCCAAAAAAACAAAAGGGGGAAGGTTAGTTATAGAAGTTCGTTGTCAAGTTCTTCTATTCTATCCATTTGATGTTTTATGTAGTTTTGGCCATTTGATGCTTACGGTATAATGGTTCCATCTTGACTGAAGAAATCTCAAATTTATTATTGTTTTTCACTGTATAACCTTGTTATCGTCGCAAAATTTTTTCCTTCCCTACGGCAAAGAGGAGAAATGATCATGCGAGTCAAACTTGACCAGAGTTTGAAAATTGTTTTGAAATACTCACCTCCGTTTTGAAAATAGCGGGAAATATTCCGTGGAATGGGACTCGACTTGTCGGTACGAGGTTCGACTGTTCCTGCCACCTTTAAGAGGGGTAATCAAACCAAGGACCAAATGTGTGCTTGACTTAGTTAAATTATCAAAATCGTGTTCTATCCTAAATGCATAGAGATTCCAGGCATGTGCTATGAAATTTTGTAAAATGCAAGTTGGAAAACATGATGCATGCTTGGAAAATGCTTTGAAGTTGGAAAATGTTTCTAAGGCAAAAGATGAAAATCGATTTCTTAAGGAAGCCTTGATAAAAGGATTTGAAAATCATAAGAAAGTTTCTAAGGATGTGAGAAAATCCTGGGAAAATGGAGAGAATTCTTGAGAAAAGATAAACATTGAAAGAGAAAATGTTTGCCAGGAAAACTCCAACTTTGAAAATTTTCTTTGGAAAATGATTGAAAATTCATAGGAGAACTCTTTGGAGAAGGAAAATCAAAACTCAAGAAATTGAATATCCGAGAATCTTAGCCTTGAAATATTTGAAAATCGATTTTTGAGTTTTTGAAGATGCTAGAAAATTTTCTTTGAAGAATTGAAAATGAATTCTAAGAAAGGAGTGTCTTCATGGAAAATCATAGGAAACTTAACTTGAGAAAATCCAACTTTGAAAATTTTCAAAGTCTCTTGAGGAATCGATTTCCTTAGAATGAAATTTTCTTGAGAAAAAGTATAAGAAATGCATGTAATTTCATGATGCAAACTATCCTGAATGAATGAATGTCTTTTTATGAAAACATCTTTTCAGGAAAATATGCATTTTTAAAATTAAACTAAGGTAATATTACCACATATTCGGACTATGGCCGTAAATATGCTTGTAATTTACTTAGTTAATTCTAAAATATTTTATAAAATTGAAGATATGCAGTAAATTTTGGAAGATAGCCTAAGAGTATAGGCTCGATGTGACTAATAGAAAGATGCTGAATCTGGGTCTCGTCTATATTCCGACTAGGGCCGTAAATATGGACTCTACCGAGTTCATCAACTCCCTAAGAGTTGGTGCACGTGCCATTCGTGTTCATACACAGTGATCTTCTAAATAAAATGCATGAATCACATAATCAGGATATTGCAGAAATTCAAACTATATGATATGCATCCTAATCTAAGTAGAAAAGTAAATCTCTTATTTCAAAATTTACATTATTACATCACTAAATAAAATGAAAGAAATAAAATTTCAGATTCTTGCTCCTTTTAAATGTCCCTGCCAAACTTGAAATGGGGTTAGCTTAAATATGTGGGTTTTTTCAAGAATTTTCAATAATATCATGAGATTATTGGACTTAGCTGGATATAAACCCGATTTTCATACTTCGTTCACATTTGAATGATTTAAAATGATACAAATACAAGGAAATCCAGTAATAAATAGTTTGAAATTTGGATTTATGGTCAAAATGACCAAAATACCCCTAATATCGATGTTATACCTTTAAAATCAGGGTTTTTGAAGGAGTTTGGACAAAATTTAGGGATTTTAAAATGTAAATGGAATCAAACGATGATGAAATGCATGATGACATGCTACTAACTATGATGGGACTATAAAAATCAGAATTGACATTTGAAATTTGGCCAAAATAATGAATTTCGCTTGTTTTTCGCCCGGATCAGGGTCCCGCTGGAACCCTGATTTGATGATACGGCTAGACCGGTCATCAAACAGTTCTCAAATCATGCCAAATTTGGCAGAGAGCATCCCTCTACCCCTAGAAACAATATAGAATGATAAAATGCATGAGATGACATGGCCTAAATGCAAAATTTCAAAGAAAAACCCTAAAATAAGTAAATTTTGCCTACGGGTATGAACCAAATGTAGCATTTAATATAATAATGCAGAAATCCACCATAGAAATGTCTGATATTTTGCAGGCTGCTAAAGGACATAAAAATTAACATGTTTAGATTTTACAGCTCGGGATTTAACCTACGGTGAGTTCGATAGCAGAGATTTAGTTCTAATGGGACTAAAATCAATAGGATCCGATCTGAAAATAAAAAAAAATTTATAATTGACCACCAAAATTTTCAAAAATTAAATGGGAAATTACTGACATTCATATGAACAAAATTCATTTGTATGGATTTGGCATTTGACTAACTGGCTGAGAAATAAAAATACGCCATTACACACATAAATCAGAAGAGCAGATATAAATACCAAAACAGTAGACCAAAATAAAAAATACGAAACGAGAATGAAGCTGTTCTAAAAATTGCAAAATTTTAGAATCAAACAGAGAACACTTATAACACAAAGTTATCTTTTTACAGATCCAGATTTGGAGCTATATTCAGAGAGGACCAATCGAGTTAAGTCGATCCAGAATTTCAGAGACTCAAATTAGGCTCTGACACGTGTCCCAAACTCTCAGATTTTTTTCAGATAGAAAAAAAAAATAAAAAAAAATTGATGAAATCATATTACATAACAGCTCAATCTGAAATTCCACTAGAGGGGGGGGTGAATAGTGAAATATGATAATGATTGATAAAATAAAATAATTAAGCAATAAGGCACAACACATAAAACACAGAAGTTATACTGGTTCGGTCAATATCCAGACCTACATCTAGTCCCCAAGCAAACCACTTGAGATTCCACTATAACATCCGAGTTACCGGATAAATAATACAACACCCTCTTCCCAAGAGGTCTTCTTCTCTCAACAGAGAAGGGCAACACCCTCTTCCCAAGAGGTCTTCTTCTCTCAACAGAGAAGGGCAACACCCTCTTTCACAGAGGTCTACTTCTTTAAACAAAGAAGGAATACAGTGAATAACAGAGTTACAATACTTCCTATAGAACCTTCAGAAATTATATGAATGCACGAATGAAGGATTCTAAGAATGTTCTGTTTGTCACTCAGAGGATACTCTTTGTCAAAGAGCTGGACTTGACTTTTTCTCTTTTCGTTCTTTTTTTTTTTCTCTTTCTTTTTCAAGGCTCTCTTTTCAAATCACGAATAAAAATTTTTCTCTTTGTAAGCTCACACGTCTATTTCATTCCTTTTTCTGAATAGTTTATTTGAGTGTTTTTATATAGTCTTTTAAAAAGTAGTCGTTACATTTTGGAATTGTAACTTTTTTGAAATGTGAAATGTTATGTCATTTCAAAAATATCTTTTAGAGAAGTTCGAGAATGCCTTTTTCCATAAGAGTAAAATAGAGGGTACACTAGTCGTTGTATTATTTTAGGTAATACATATTTTATGTAAAAAGTTTATTTCTTACAATAGTACATTGAACGTTGGGTTGTAGTTTTGTCTTTATTCTAATTAATGATTTGAGGTACATTAGTACTTCTTTGCTTTAAATGAGTGTAAGTACTATGAGTGTTTTGAGATATTTATTTGTACATAGTCATGTCAAGTGTTTTCTTTATGTTGTGTTTTTCAAAGTCTCCAGAGAGAATAAGGACCAAAAGAAGGTCGACATTCTTTGAGAAGGATATTAACAAGGATTTGTTACAGGAGGCATTTAATGCTTTGTAAAGAGAATGATGACTTCAAGTAAGTCGACATTCTATGGTTATGAGAAAAAGTAACTAGAGTCCTTTCAAAAACATATTTTATTTGTTTTTCTTTTGTGTAGCCGATTTATGTTTTTGTCTTCTTCTTGTATTAAGAAATATTTCATTAAAGAAAATAACTAAAGTCTTTTCAAAGACATATTTTATTTGTTTTTCTTATGTAGTCGATTTTATGTTTTTGTCTTCTTCTTATAAAAAATATTTCTTTAAAGAGGGAAACTAAAGTCTTTTCAAAAACATATTATATTTGTTTTCTCCATGTAGTCGATGTTATGTTTTTGTCTTTTTCCTACATTCCTTTTTTTCATGTTGTCTTGTATATAGTATAAGGTACAATTATTATATGACAAAATATCTTTTTCATAAAAGGTTGTAAGAAGGTACAATTATTAGTTTTCAAAAAGGAGCTTTTTGAAACTATCGTATACGTTTATGATATAGTGATTATGAATGAGTATGTAATATGCAATATGCAAGTTCCTGAAGGTTCTGTTACATATGACTCTAAAGAAGAAAAAAATCTTCATCTTGAGGTAGCCGATTTCTTCATTTGAACTTTAGGAAAGCATGGCGCATCAAGCTTTTTCTTCAAGGACTATGATTGCACCATAGTTGTACTTGAACAGGAAGTCTCTATCCTTATTGGGTGAGATATCCTTGCATCAAATACTCGTTAGATTTATGGCAAAACATATTCAGTCATAATATAACATTATTTCAAGAGAACATATTATCATATCATATAAAATCAAATGAGACAGTGTATCATATTATGTAACATCAAAACCGAATTTCTCAACATTCTCCCCCTTTTTGATGATGACAAAATATGCTCCCCCTGTCAAAAAGACATTATGCATAGAAATAATAGTATGATAAAAAAGTTTGAAATAATGTTTAAAGAGAATATTTCTCCAATAATGGAGACAGGTTTTCTCCCCCTTTGTCATGGACAAAAAGGAGGGATCAGAGTAAGAAAGTTATTACAGACCAAATATAAAAGTAATTTAAAAGTTATTACAGATAAAAAAATGAGTTTATCTCGAAGGTGGAGAAGGTGAAGGTGGTCGGTTGGTGCGATTCCGCTTGCGAGTCTGCTGCAACAGGGCTTGATTACGAAGGATTCGATCCTGAGTTTGCTCGATATCCATCATAGCAGAAAAGTAATTGAAGGAGGACATTGGATCTGCTTCATCAGAGCCGGGCATGTGCAAGGACCTTAGATTGAAGGTGGTACCATCGAGGACGTGAGAGGGACGGAGGATGACTTCGTTGTGAAGTGGTACTTGGAAGTATTTGAGAATGGGAGTTATAAAACACCCAAAAAGAAGAGGCTCAAATTTCTGATAACGAATAAAGAGGTCGAAAATAATGGATGACCAATTTATCGGAAGAGAAGAAAGGATTGCGTAGATAAGAAGAGAGATTTTTCGAGGAACTAATCCCTGGCGGGGACGCTTGGGATAGATGTTGTGGAGAAGAATCTGGGCAAGTAGCTAAGCATGAGGTTGGAGATTCCTCATGTGCCACGGAAGTTGGTAGCAGTTGGTGTAGAGAAGTATTTTTCGAAGTACCGATCGGTCGATTGGTACTATGATGTTAAGGTCGGTACCGGTGGAAGGTAGGTTTAGAATTCTTCCTAGGTCGGAAGCATCGAAAATCATCAGCTGTCCTCGGACTTTGCTGGTGATTGAGGTTTGTTCATGATCAGTAGAGAAGTTGGTATAAAACAGTCGGACTAGTTCGGGATAATAGGCAGTTGGAGATGAAGATCCTATGAGAGGTTTGAGTTCAGGGAGATAGGTGTCTAAGTCGAAGAACATGAAGTCGTCAAAGTTGATCAATTTTCCTTCATGAATGGGGCGAGAGCAGAGTGAGTTGTAGTTGTGAAACAAATCAGGATACCTTAGATCGGCGGAGGTGATTACATTGGTAGAGGAGGAAGAGGCCATTGCAAGAGTTTGTAAAAAAAAGAACTAAGGAGAGCTAGTTTGAACCGAGAGAAAGTTTGTATAAGGATAGAAAAGTTCGAATGGAATGGTAAGAGATGAACCAATTGATTAAATAGAAAGAAGAAAATAATTGTTGATATGAAATGAATGACATTGGAAGTGAGTAATTTTTAGATTTTAGTCAAATAAGGAAATCCGTGAGTAGTAAGTTAAGAGACTTGTGAATGACAAATCAAATCAATGTTTGAGGATAGTGTATTATATTAGATTGAGGAGGACATAGTTATTGAAATATATAGAATTTACTATGGATGAGTTTATCGACTAGTGAGAGAAGCCATTAATAGAGTATGGGGTGCCATGTTGAATAAAAAAAATGATTGATCTTGAAAATAATGGCCTAATAAAACAAACAACTTTTTACTCTATGTAGAGGGATTCTAAATTCGTGAATGGAGAGTTAAAGACATAAAAAGATGATGTGGATATCTAGAGATGAGAGAAAGACGATAAAGGACAACATTTACTTGATTTAGATATGACATAAAGTAGAGTTAGAATAAATAAAGGTTTGCTTGGAGACAAGACTTTAAAGGTTCTCGATTTTAGAGAGATATACAATAAGAGATAGGCAAGGTCACGGATGGAAAGAAAGGTCATGATTGCTTATTTAATATAGAAATAGTTTTTTTATGGAAATAGGTCATAGGGTGATCATGTGATGTGTACTTTGAAAGATATGACATTTTAAAGAAAAGAGTGCCTTAAAAAATGTTTCATGATTAATGTGTTTTCATATTGGTAATTTTTATGAGTATACGTAGATATGAGGACACATTTTGACTTTGACTAGTGGTAAAAGAGATGATGAGACAAAAAGGAGAAAGAGTCAAAAGTATATAAGAATTGATAAATGATAGATTAAAAATAAGAATAGACATGGAGGAGTTGGATATAATAAAAAAAAGTATTCGAGAGATGAAATGAGGAGACAAGGAAATATTTATGAGTGAAGAGTAATAATTGTGAGTTGTCATAGAGAGAAATGAGATGACATATATGGAAAAGAAGTAATAAAAAAACATGATTGATGAAAGACATAATGTTATGATTGATATGAATTATTGTTTATATTCTTAAAGAAGCTCGATTTGAGGAAGTTCATAGTTATTAGAGAATAAGGTTAAGTTTTAAAACAAGAATTGACAAGAATGGAGGCTCAATTTGTATATGAGAGAGATGATAATAGAGTGTACGTAATCTATGATATATCAAATGATATAGTAAAAGCAATTTACGTGAGAATATAGCAACTAGATCTTTTGAAAAAAAGGTAAAAGGACCAAAAATAGTCATTCTATTCTAACTAATGAAAAGTAAAAGTTCTCATAAACTAAGTAGCGAGGTGAAACAATTTATCGTAAGACAAGTTTTCATAAAGGACAAAAAAAAATAAAGGAGTTGAGTGATGTGAACATTGTTATGATAGCTTTTAATACAATTAGTTTTTATGGATATGAGAGAAAGGAGATAGGACAAGGAGTTATAATGGATGTGTACTTGAAAGATGACAAGTTGAAAGACATAAAGAATGTGTCTTATAAGAATACGTGAATATGGAAACTTAGTTTGACTAACTAAAATCGATAAGAAGGAAAGCAATTTAAAATAAGATTTAAACAAGACTTATAAGAAGTATTATAATAAGTGTGATTAATTTATAAGTCACTTAGTTTGCATATTCCTAGTTCTCTTCTAATTCGTGTGAAGTCTTCATGTTTTAATGGTTTAGTGAATATGTCTGCTGACTGTTGATTAGTGGGTATGAATTCTAGTTTAATTATGTTGTTTAAGACTTGTTCTCTTAAGAAGTGGTGTCTTATTTGAATGTGCTTAGTTCGTGAGTGTAAAATAGGATTCTTAGATAGGTTTATAGCACTCGTATTATCACAGAAAATAGTTGTATTTTTAAAATTTAAACCAAAATCTTTTAAAGTTTGTTTCATCCAGATGACTTGAGTACAAGCTAGGCTAGCAGCAATGTATTCGGCTTCAGTAGTTGATAATGATACACAATTTTGTTTCTTACTGAACCATGACGCTAGAGAGTGCCCTAGCATGTGACATGTTTCACTTGTGCTTTTTCTGTCAGATTTACTTCCAGCAAAGTCAGCATCGTTGTATGAGATTAGATCAAATGTAGAGGATTTTGAATAGAATAATCCAAAATCAATTGTGTCTTTTAAATATCTCATTATTCTTTTTACAGCTTTAAGATGTGATTCTTTTGGATTTGACTGAAATCTAGCACACAAGCAAACACTGAACATTATATCTGAACGGCTAGCAGTTAAATAAAGAAGTGATCCTATCATACCTCGGTATATCTTTGTATCAACAGACTTACCATCTTCATCTTTGTCCAACACAGTAGTAGTGCTCATAGGAGTAGATTTTGAAGCAGTTGAGTTCATGTTGAACCTCTTAAGAAGTTCACGAGCATACTTAGATTGGTTGATGAAAACTCCATCATTGGTTTGCTTAATATGCAGTCCAAGAAAGTAGGTGAGTTCTCCCATCATACTCATTTCGAATTCCTTCTGCATGGACTTAGAAAAATCTTCACAGAGAGTGCTGTTAGAAGATCCAAAGATGATGTCGTCGACATAAATTTGAACAATTAGGGTATGATTATTCACTACTTTGACAAATAGTGTAGAATCTGCTTTGCCAACAGAAAAACCAGTTTTTAATAAAAAGGTTTTAAGTCTTTCGTACCAAGCACGAGGTGCTTGTTTTAAACCATACAAAGCACGTTTGAGTTTAAAAACATGATCTGGGTATTGTTCATTTTCAAATCCTGGAGGTTGTTTTACATAGACTTCTTCATTTATAAAACCATTTAAGAAAGCACTTTTAACATCCATTTGAAATAATTTGAAATCCATATAGCTTGTATATGCTAAGAGCATTCTAATAGATTCAAGTCTAGCAACATGAGCAAATGTTTCATCAAAGTCAATACCTTCCTCCTGGTTGTATCCTTGAGCTACTAGTCTGGCCTTGTTTCTTATAACATTACCTGTTTCGTCTAGCTCGTTTCTGAAGATCCATCTTGTCCCAATGATTGGATGATCCTTTGGTCTAGGTACAAGATCCCAAACGTCATTTCTTTGGAATTGATTCAGTTCTTTAGTCATGGCTAGCATCCAGAACTCATCAATGATGACTTCATCAATCTTCTTTGGTTCAAGTTGAGAAATGAATGTCATGTTTGCAATCCGTTCTAGCTGAGCTCTAGTTTGAACCCCCTTTGTTAGTTCTCCCAAAATCTGCTTTTGAGGATGATCTTTGATATCGACAAAGGTTCTTTGGTGATCAGCTTCATCAGACTTAGTTGTGTTATCTAAAAATAAATCTGTACTTTCAACATCATCATCATTAGTTTGTATATGAACAGATTGATCAATAGATTCACAAAAACTAACATGCATAGATTCTTCAATAGTATTATGACTCTTATTGAAAACTCTGTATGCTTTACTATGACTTGAATATCCTAAGAATATGCCTTCAACAGATTTAGCATCAAACTTATCCAGGCTATCTTTTGTGTTTAGGATAAAGCATTTACATCCAAAGACTTTGAAATAGTCTATTCTTGGAGTTCTGTCATAGAATAGTTCATAGGGAGTTTTATTTAATAAGGGTCTAATGAGAACTCTATTTGTTACGTAGCATGCAGTATTAACAACTTCTGCCCAAAAAGATTTTGCAAGATTATTGTGTTGGAGCATAGTCCTGGCAAATTCTTGAAGGGTTCTATTCTTTCTTTCTACTACACCATTTTGAGGTGCAGCTCTAGGAAAGGCAAAGTTATGAGAATTACCATGCAAGTTACAAAAATTTTCGAAGAGTTCATTTTCAAATTCTCCTCCATGGTCACTACGGATTTTAACAATAGAACAAGATTTTTCGTTTTGTAATTTTTTACATAAGATTTCAAACTAACAAAACGTGTCACTTTTGTTTTTCAAAAATATTACCCAAGTAAATCTTGAGTAATCATCTACAATGACAAAAGCATATCTATTATGATTAAGGCTAGCTACCCTAGAAGGACCAAAAAGGTCCAGGTGGAGAAGCTCTAAAGGTCTTTTACTTGAAATGACAATTTTTGATTTGAAAGAAGATTTTGACAATTTTCCTAATTGACATGCATCACAAAAATAATCCTTTTTAAAAGATATGTTGGGTAACCCACGTACTAACTTATCTTTAGCTAGTTTAGACATGTATTTAGAATTGACATGACCCATTCTCATGTGCCATAGATGTTGAGTGTCATTATTAGCTATGAGGCAATGTTCTGTGATGTTTTCTAGGTATAGTTCATATATATTATTCTTTCTTATACCTTTTAAGATGATGTTTCCATTGGTGTCAGCTATGAGGCATGCATCATGATTAAAGCTAACATTATAACCTGTGTCACACATTTGACTGATACTTAGTAGGTTATGTTTTAAGCCTTTAACAAGGAGAACGTCTTTGATAAGAGGTTTGTCTATGTTACCAATATTTCCAATACCAATTATCAAACCTTTGTTGTTGTCTCCAAAGGTGACGGTTCCTCCTTCATTATGATGAAGAACAGCAAAAAGGTCTGGATGTCCTGTCATGTGCTTTGAACATCCACTATCTAGTATCCATCTGTTCTTCTTCTTTGGAGCCTGCAAAACATTAAGTAAATCTCCTTTTTGGTACCCAATCAGGTCCTTTTTTGTTAGACTTTGGAACCCATATCCATTTGGATTTGGGTTTGTCTATCTCTTTAGAGGAGTTAAAAAGATTATCATTATAATACTCCTTATTTGGTTCAGATGAACTTTTCACAAACGTGGTCTTTTGATTTATACAAGAAGGTTTTTTGAAATGAGAATAGCCAATACCATTCTTGTAAAAAGAGACCTTCTGAGAGGATAAGAGTTTATCCAAGTTCTCTTTACCTTTAGTAAACTTGAAAGCCGTTTTCATGAAGTTCTCAGTTTTACTTTTTAGCTCTGAAATTTCTATTTGCATATTTTTAGTTTTGGAGCTAGTAGAAGAAATTTCAGACATAAGCAAAAGATTTTTCTTTTTCAACTCAAAATTTTCACTGCTGAGTTTTTCATTCTCTTGAGAAAGCTTTAAATTTTCAGATTTTAAAACTTTATTTTTGAAACTCAATTTTCTAGATTCTTCAAACAGTTCTTGAAAAGCATCTAGAAGTTCTTCAAAGGAAAAATCAGAGATTTCACTTACCGAATTTTCGTTTGCCATGAAGCACATATTTGCAGTTTCAGATTCATCATCACTTGAGTCTTCACTAGTGGATGGTTCTGAATCATCCCATTGAGCATGCAAAGCCTTTTTCTTGAAGAACCTCTTCTTTGGTTCCTCAGTTTTGGACTTTCTTTTGAGAAGGGGACAGTCACGTTTTAAGTGGTCTGGCTTATTACACTGAAAGCACATGGGATCTTCTTTAAGATCTTTTCTTTCCTTGTGCCTGTTTGGAAGCCGGTTCCTTCTCATGAAGCGCTGGAATTTTCTGGTAAGTAGCGCAATTTCTGATTCTTTATCTGAGTCTTCATTCTCAGATAGGGCTGGGAAAGCTAGAGTTTTCTTTACTGGTTGCTCTTCTTCCCTTCTTTCTTTCATGTGGACTTCATAGGCCATAAGATTGCCTATTAAGTCGTCCAATGTAAGTTTAGATAAATCTTGAGCTTCTTCAATAGCAGTAGTCTTTTTCTCCCAATCAGTTGTGAGAGATCTCAAGATTTTCTTCACCTTTTCAGTATGGGAATATGTTACACCCAGAGATTTCAGATCATTGGTGATGTTGGTGAATCTGATAAACATCTCTGTGATGGGTTCACCTTTGTTCATTTTGAACAACTCATATTTTCTAACAAGAGATGATATTTTGGCTTCTTTTACTTTGTTGGTTCCTTCATGAATGACCTCCAAAGAATGCCAAATGTCATATGCAGATTCACATATAGATATTCTGTTGAATTCATTCTGATCAATGGCACAATATAAGGCATTCATAGCCTTTGCATTTAGGTTTGCCATTTTCTTTTCTTCATCAGACCATAAGTTATAGTCTGCGGATGGAGATGTGTATGGATGCTCAACAATTTTCCATACAGCAAAGTCTATGGATTTGAGAAAGATAGCTATTCTGCACTTCCAATATCCATAGTTGGAGCCATTGAAGAAAGGAGGACGAGATGCGTGTTGACCTTCAATATCACGAGCATAAGAGGTAGATCCCATTTGTGCTGGAAGACTTGTTACGTCGAAACCAGCAAACCTGCTCTGATACCAAATGCAATTCCACTAGAGGGGGGGGTGAATAGTGAAATATGATAATGATTGATAAAATAAAATAATTAAGCAATAAGGCACAACACATAAAACACAGAAGTTATACTGGTTCGGTCAATATCCAGACCTACATCCAGTCCCCAAGCAAACCACTTGAGATTCCACTATAACATCCGAGTTACCGGATAAATAGTACAACACCCTCTTCCCAAGAGGTCTTCTTCTCTCAACAGAGAAGGGCAACACCCTCTTCCCAAGAGGTCTTCTTCTCTCAACAGAGAAGGGCAACACCCTCTTTCACAGAGGTCTACTTCTTTAAACAAAGAAGGAATACAGTGAATAACAGAGTTACAATACTTCCTATAGAACCTTCAGAAATTATATGAATGCACGAATGAAGGATTCTAAGAATGTTCTGTTTGTCACTCAGAGGATACTCTTTGTCAAAGAGCTGGACTTGACTTTTTCTCTTTTCGTTCTTTTTTTTTTTCTCTTTCTTTTTCAAGGCTCTCTTTTCAAATCACGAATAAAAATTTTTCTCTTTGTAAGCTCACACGTCTATTTCATTCCTTTTTCTGAATAGTTTATTTGAGTGTGTTTATATAGCCTTTTAAAAAGTAGTCGTTACATTTTGGAATTGTAACTTTTTTGAAATGTGAAATGTTATGTCATTTCAAAAATATCTTTTAGAGAAGTTCGAGAATGCCTTTTTCCATAAGAGTAAAATAGAGGGTACACTAGTCGTTGTATTATTTTAGGTAATACATATTTTATGTAAAAAGTTTATTTCTTACAATAGTACATTGAACGTTGGGTTGTAGTTTTGTCTTTATTCTAATTAATGATTTGAGGTACATTAGTACTTCTTTGCTTTAAATGAGTGTAAGTACTATGAGTGTTTTGAGATATTTATTTGTACATAGTCATGTCAAGTGTTTTCTTTATGTTGTGTTTTTCAAAGTCTCTAGAGAGAATAAGGACCAAAAGAAGGTCGACATTCTTTGAGAAGGATATTAACAAGGATTTGTTACAGGAGGCATTTAATGCTTTGTAAAGAGAATGATGACTTCAAGTAAGTCGACATTCTATGGTTATGAGAAAAAGTAACTAGAGTCCTTTCAAAAACATATTTTATTTGTTTTTCTTTTGTGTAGCCGATTTATGTTTTTGTCTTCTTCTTGTATTAAGAAATAATTCATTAAAGAAAATAACTAAAGTCTTTTCAAAGACATATTTTATTTGTTTTTCTTATGTAGTCGATTTTATGTTTTTGTCTTCTTCTTATAAAAAATATTTCTTTAAAGAGGGAAACTAAAGTCTTTTCAAAAACATATTATATTTGTTTTCTCCATGTAGTCGATGTTATGTTTTTGTCTTTTTCCTACATTCCTTTTTTTCATGTTGTCTTGTATATAGTATAAGGTACAATTATTATATGACAAAATATCTTTTTCATAAAAGGTTGTAAGAAGGTACAATTATTAGTTTTCAAAAAGGAGCTTTTTGAAACTATCGTATACTTTTATGATATAGTGATTATGAATGAGTATGTAATATGCAATGTGCAAGTTCCTGAAGGTTCTGTTACATATGACTCTAAAGAAGAAAAAAATCTTCATCTTGAGGTAGCCGATTTCTTCATTTGAACTTTAGGAAAGCATGGCTCATCAAGCTTTTTCTTCAAGGAGTATGATTCCATCCTTATTGGGTGAGATATCCTTGCATCAAATACTCGTTAGATTTATGGCAAAACATATTCAGTCATAATATAACATTATTTCAAGAGAACATATTATCATATCATATAAAATCAAATGAGACAGTGTATCATATTATGTAACATCAAAACCGAATTTCTCAACACAATCTTGAGTTCAGGGCATTTTGCAGATCGGGAATCGGATCTTTCATGAGGGAGATCTCAATTTTATAATTTGAGACCGGTATAAGTAAACACGCACCAGAGCGCGTTCAATCTGATTGCTCACAAACATATTCCCTTATTTGGGGCCCTTAATGATTAAAATGATACGAGATAAGAGGTGTTCGGGTCTGGCCATTCGGGCTAGACCGAAACTGTAGCTCGGCTATGCTCAAGTGACTCGACTACGGTCAGCTAGTCACCGATGGTGACAACAATCTAATAAGTACCAAAATTGCAAGGGATCCGGGTGCAATGGCACCCGGTAGCCTAAGGCAGCTACGCGACAACGGGTAGGTGTGCGGGTCTGGTCATGTGGGCCAAATCAAGTCGGTGGTATGGCTGCACTCAACGGCTACATTGGCCACATAGTCACCAGTGGTGACAGCTGCAAAACAAAGTGCCAAGGCAGCAAGGGACCCGAGTGCAAGTGGCACCCGGTAACCCTTTGCTGAAGCCGCCGAATAGGGTTACATGCATGCTGGTCTTGTCCTCCAAACCAGACCGCATGGTCTCATAAGGGATTCTGGTCTGAACCCACGGTTCAGACCAGACCCTTCATCGAACTGGGTGAGCCCGAATCGGCTACCCAAAAACCGCAATCTTTTGGTAAAAGTTTGTGGCGCCAAGACAGGTGGGAATGGGCTGGACCTGACATAGGTCTGGTCCACTGGACCGAACCATGCTGCTGCGAAAAGTGGGGTCTGACGACAATTGAGAGATCCCTTTTGCATATATTTGATTGCAACTTAAATGGTTAAGAAGACATGGATTGAGTGGATTCTTTTAAAGCTCAAGATATTTCCACTGTCTGATTGCTAGATAGCCGTCTTTAAACATGCGCCATAGCCATGATCAATATCAATTCCCTTGTGGCTTTTCAACATCATTGAATATTTCTTTTGCTAATCATATCAAGGATATTTCTTACATCCTTTTGGTTGATCAATAGAGAGAAGATTTGAATTTTACTCTTTTTCGCCAAAAAACTTCACCCCTTTGAAAAGAATACTAGAGGTAAACTGAGGTGATTCTTTTGTGTAGTAAGAATATTGGAATCAACTAATGTTTTTAGCAAATTGGCACAATATTCCAGAATCCTTTTGTGAAATAATCACTCAATATAGATTTTGATGAGACCTTTAGCTGTAATTTTAGAGGAATGGTGTAAGAATCAGACTTTGGAAATCTTGACTAGTGAAAAGACCTAAGATTTTGAAAATCCCGACTAGTTATAAGAGACTGGATTTTGATAATCCCGACCAGTTATGAGAAACTGGATTTTGAAATCATAACCAGTTATGAGAAACTAGATTTTGAAATCCCGACCAGTTATGAGAAACTGAATTTTGAAATCCTGACCAGTTATGAGAAACTGGATTTTGAAATCCCGACCAGTTATGAGAAACTGGATTTTGAAATCCCGATCAGTTATGAGAAACTGGATTCTGAAATCCTGACCAGTTATGAGAAACTGGATTTTGAAATCCCGACCAGTTATGAGAAACTAGATTTTGATAATCCATACCAGTTATGAGCAACTGGATTTGAAATCTCGACCAGTGAAAAATACTGGATTTTGATAATCCCGACCTGTGAAAATACTAAATTTGATAATCCCAACTAGTGAAAATACTTGATTTGATAATCCCGACCAGTGATGAAAAACTGGATTTGAAATCCCGACTAGTGATGAAAAAACTGGATTTGAAATCCCGACCAGCGAAAAATACTGGATTTGAAATCCCAACCAGTGAAAAATATTGGATTTCGAAATCCCGACCAGTTATGAGAAACTGGATTTGATAATCCCGACTAGTGATGAAAAACTGGATTTGATTTGAAAAGGTTTTATCTGCAGGTTTGAGAATGATTGAAATTGAGCGATTATAACCCGAGGGTTGAGAAAATGATGAAGTTTTAAGAATATTACAACCCAAAGGTTAGGACCTGATAGAATTGACAGATTGAAATCTAAAGGTTTGGAAATGATAGAATTGAGGAATTGAAACTCGAAGGTTTTGACTATGAAGTAAATTGATTTGGGGGCTCGATCAGCTTGAGCTGTGAGTTTTGAAATATATGACCAGCGAGATCTGGTTCCTTGGGAATACACGACCAGCGAGAGCTGGATTCTTTGGAATACATGACCAATGAGTGTTGGATCTTTTGGAATACATGACCAACGAAGGCTGGATCCTTTGAAATATATCAAATTTTGGGAAGTTCAAGTAAGAACTTGAACTTTTAGAAGGAAAGACTTTGATCAGAAGGTTGAATTTAGAAAGTTACCGGTGCGAGGACTGGATTTTGAAAATGAGCTTGATGCATAGTTGAAAATTTCGAGAAGTAACCAGTGTGAGGATTGGATTTTCCAAATGAGCTCGATATATGATAAAAAAAGTTTGAGAAATAACCAGTGCGAGGACCGTGTTTTAAAGATGAGTTCGATTTTCAACAAGAATTTAGGAAGCAAAGATTCTTTATGAAAATTCTGAATTCAATGGACCATCATAGTTTAATTGTATGTGGTCCGCTTTCAGGATTTATCCCCTTATCCTGAATGGGGAAAATAATAAAAAAAAATACCTCATTGAAAGGAGGCATCAGGTTTATCCCTTAACCTGAAAGGGTATTAGAAATAAAGATTAAAAATTGACGAAAAATTGCTAAAACTTGACAAAAATTGTCAATAGTTTGATGAAAATTTGATTAAATTGAGAAATTAATGAAATTAATACAGATCACACGATCAATTGAAAATTGGTAGAATTCGAGAAAAAGAATTTTTGTCTAATCCTGCCTGCATATGATGAAGGAAGACAATTATAGATCAAAATAAAATGCCCCAGTATTATGCAGAAGAATGTGAGAATTGATAGAGAAGATCATTGTTTTATTGAAACGTCTCTCTGAAAAGTATAAAAGGCTGAAATTAACATTTCAGGTATAAAACTTCTTCAGATGCAGAGCATTAATAGGATCTGACATTTCCACCCCATCCGCGTTGATCAGACGATATGAATTGCAAGGCAATGCTTCCTTAACCACATAAGGGCCTTCCCAATTGGGTGATCACTTGCCCCGTGGTCGATGCTTGAGATGAGTTATCGATCTGAGCACCAAATCGTTAACTTGGAATTTTCTCTCAATGACAGACTTGGCATAATGCTGAGTTACACTCTGTCGATAAGCTTGAGCATGCTCTGCTGCCTTAAGCCTCTTTTCTGAAATTCCACTAGAGGGGGGGTGAATAGTGAAATACGATGCAAATTGATAAAATAAAAAATAAGGCAATAAGGCACAACACAATAAACACAGGATTTATACTGGTTCGGTCAAAACCCTGACCTACATCCAGTCGCCAAGCAAACCACTTGAGCTTTCCACTATAACATCCGAGTCACCGGATAAATAGTACAACACCCTCTTCCTCAGAGGTCTTCTTCTCTCAACAGAGAAGGGACACACCCTCTTCCACAGAGGTCTTCTTCTCTCAATAGAGAAGGACAACACCCTCTTACACAGAGGTCTTCTTCTCTCAACAGAGAAGGGCAACACCCTCTTTCTCAGAGGTCTACTTCTTTCAACAAAGAAGAAATACAGTGAATAACAGAAAGTTACAATACTTCCTATAGAACCTTCAGAATGATATGAATGCACGAATGAAGGATTCTCAAAATGTTCTGTTCTTTTCACTCAGAAGATACTCTTTGTCAAAGAGTTATTCTTGACTTTTTCTCTTTCTTTTTCTAGGCTCTCTTTCAAATATCGAATAGGAATTTTTCTCGTTGTAAGCTCACATGTCCATTCCTTGTATTGAATAGTTCATTTGAGTGTGTTTATATAGCTTTAAAAAAGTAGTCGTTACTTTTTGAAATCGTAGCCTTTTTGAGATGTGAAATGTCATGTCATTTCAAAAAACATCTTTAGAGAAATTCGAGAAAGTCTTCTTTCCATAAAAGTAAAATATAGGGTACACTAGTCGTTGTAATATTTTAGGTAATATATAATTTATGTAAAAAGTCTATTTCTTAAAATAGTACATTGAACGTTGGATTGTAGGCTGTCATGTAGTTTTATCTTTATCCTAATTAATGATTTGTGGTACATAAGTACTTCTTTACTTAAAATGAGTGTAAGTACAATAAATGCTTTGAGATATTTATTTGTACATAGTCATATCAAGAGTTTTCTTTATGATGTGTTTTTCAAAGTCTACAGAGAGAATGAAGACTTCAAGTAAGTCGACATTCTTGAGAAGGATATTAACAAAGATTTCTTACAGGAGGTATTTAATGCTATACAAAGAGAATGATGACTTCAAGTAAGTCGACATTCTATGGGTTTGTAAAAAGGTAACTAGAGTCTTTTCAAAACATATTATATTTGTTTTTCTTTGTGTAGCCGATTTCATGTTTTGTCTTTTTCTTATATTTGAAATCATTTCTTTAAAAAAGGTAACTAGAGTCTTTTCAAAACATATTATATTTGTTTTTCTTTGTGAAGCCGATTTCATGTTTTGTGTTTTTCCTATATTTGAAATCATTTCTTTAAAGAAGGTAACTAGAGTCTTTTCAAAACATATTATATTTGTTTTTCTTTGTGTAGCCGATTTCAAGTTTTGTCTTTTTCCTACTTTTAAAATCATTACTTTTCAAGTTGTCTTGTATATGATATAAGGTACAATTATTACATTTTGAAATCATGTCAAAATACCTTTTTCATAAAGGGTTGTAAGAAGGTACAATTATTTGTTTTCAAAAAAGGAGCTTTTTGAAACTATCATGTACTTTTATGAAATAGCTTTTATGAATGAGTACGTAATATGCAATATGCATGCTTCTGAAGGTTCTGTTACATATGACTCTAAAGAAGAAAAAATCTTCAACTTGAGGTAGTCGATCTCTTTAGATGGTCTTTAGGAATGCATGGCTCAACAAGCTTTTTCTTCAAGGAGTATGATTGCACCATAGTTGTACTTGAGCAGGAGGTCTCCATCCTTTTTGAGTGAGATATCCTTGCATCAAATACTCGTTAGATATATGGCAAAGAATATCCAGTCATAATATAACATTTTTCAAGAAGACATATTATCATATCATATGAAATCAAATAAGACAGTGTATCATATTATGTGACATCAAAATAGAGTTTCTCAACATTCTTCCCCTTTTTTATGATGACAAAATATGCTCCCCCTGTCAAAAAGACATTATGCATAGAAATAATACTTATCATAAAAATATTTAAAAAAGTTAAATACGAGTATTTTTCTCCAATAATGGAGACAGGTTTTCTCCCCCTTTGTCATAGACAAAAAGGAAGGGATCAAAGTAAGAGAGTTATTACAGACCAAAATTAATTAAAGTTATTACAGTAAAAAAGATAAATTATTACAGTCCAAAAAAAATGAGTTTATGCCGAATGTGGAGAGGATTGAAGTGAACGGGTGGCTTGATCCGGCTGGAGGGTCTGTAGAGTCTGCTGCAACGAGGCTTGATTGCGAAGTATGCGATCCTGAGAACGCTGGACATCCATCAGTGCAGAGAAGTAATCAAAGTTGGATGTTGGATCTTCTTTATCAGAGCCAGGAGGGTGCAGGGACCGTAGATTGAAGGAAGTAGCATTGAGGACCTCAGAGGGATAGAGGATAGATTCATTTTGAAGGGTACTTTAAAGTATTTTAAAATGGGAGTTATAAAACACCCGAAAAGAAGAGGCTTGAATTTTTGATAGCGAATAAAAAGGGCTAAAAGAATGTCGGACCAATTTATCGGAGTAGAACAAAAAATTGCATAGAGGAAGAGAGAGATTTTTCTTGGCACTAATCCCTTACGTGGAGGCTTGGGATAGATATTGTGGAGAAGAATCTGGGCAAGTAGTTGAGCATGAGGTTGGAGATTCCTCATGTGCCAGAGAAGGTGTGTGCAGTTGGTACAGAGAAGAATTTTTTGAAGTACCGACCGGTCGAGTGGTACTATGTTGTCTAGGTTTATGCCGCTGGAAGGAAGGTTTAGAATTCTGCCTAATGAGGAAGCATTAAAGAACATCAGGCGTCCTCGCACTTTGGTGGTGATGGTAGTTTGCTCATGATCAGAGGAAAAAATTGTGTAGAAGAGTCGGACGAGTTCGGGATAGTAGGCAGCTTGGGATGAAGATCCTAGTAAGTGTTTAAGTTCGGGAAGAGATCTTTCTAGGTCAAATAATACGAAGTCGTCGTAGTGAACCAATTTACCTTCATGAATTGGTCGTGAGCAAAGTGAGTTGTAGTGGTGAAATAGATCAGGATACCTTAGATCGGCGGCAGTGATTACATTGTTTGAGGAGGAAGCCATGGCAAGAGCTTAGGAAGAACGAGCAAGAGAGAAATAAAACTTGGAAAGAGTTTGTAAGAGAATAGAGATATTCGTAGGGAATGAGATATGAATCAATCTAATAAATAGAAGAAGAAAAATAATGGTGATAAGAAATGAATGACATTGAAAGTGAAGGATTTTTAGATTTTAGCTGAAAGAGGAAATGCGTGAGTTGTAAAATAAGAAGCTTGTGAATGATAAATCAAATCAATTTTGGAAGATAGTGTATTATATTAGTATATATGTTAAGAAGGACATAGTTTCAAAATAATTTTTCTATATATCTATCAAATTTACTATGGGCGAGTTTATTGAATAGTGAGAAGTGTCATGAATTGAGTATGGAGTGACATATTAAACTTAATGATTCAAGAGTTTTTAAAGATTTTCGTGAAGATTATGTAAGAAAAGTTATAAAGTGAATAATGGCCTAATAAGAACAAACAACTTTTCAAAAAATTTACTTTATGTGAAAGCATTCCAAATGCGTGAAGGATGAGTTTGGAATAGGACAAACAGGAATGTATGAGGGGATGCAATAATTTCTTATTTAAGAAGTGTATATTTTGGTATACGTGAAAGGAGTGTGAATAGATATAAAGAAGGGTGATACGGATATGTAGAGAAATGAGAGTGGTCATAAAGAACAACAATCACTTGATGTTAAATAGGAGATGACATAAAGTGGAGTTATGATAGACAAAAAATTAAGTTTTGCTTAAGGACAAGGTTTTGATGAATCTCGATTGAAGAGAGATATAAAATATATGAGAGAGTCATGATCACGGATGGAAAGGTACTTCGTATAATGTAGAGAGAGAGAGAGAGAGATAAAAAGGTGGTACAAATCGTACTTATGAGTGGAGTACAAGTTTTTGAAAAGAGAATTTTATAACACTTTTTCGTAAAAGATGTAAAGCATGAAGAGATGATAATAGATTGTTCTTAAGCTATGATATAATAGATGATATAGTAAAAATTTACGTGAAATATAACAACTTAAAAGGTGGTACAAGAGGATAATCATTTGAATTTTTCATGAAAGGCATTAAGATTTTAGTGAAGTGTCTCGATAGGAGGAAAGGAAGACATGATAGAAATAGAGTGTATGTAATATATGATATAACAAATGATATAGTAAAAATTATATGTAAAACATAACAACTAGATCTTTAGAAGAAGGTAAAAAGAACTAAAAAGATAATCATTCGATTTTGACTAAAATTTGAAAAGCAAGATTTCTCATAAAATACTATTTTAAGTTATGTAGGCCGGTTGAGTGAAATATGTTATCATGTTGAAGGTGAACCAACTTATCGTAAGAGAAGTTTTCACAAAAGGATAAAAATAATAAAGGAGTTATGAGATGAGTGATGTGAACAATGTCATGATAGCTTTTACTTTAATATAATTAGTTCTTATGGATATGAGTGAAAGAAAATAGGACAAGGAGTCATTATGGATGTGTACTTGAAAGATGACAAGTTGAAAGACATAAAGAATGTGTCTTATAAGAGTTTAGAGTATACGTGAATATGAAAACCTAGTTTGACTAACAAAAAATCGATAAGAAGATAAACCTTTTAAAATAAGATTTTAACATAACTTATAAGAAGTATTAATTTTAATAAGTGTGATTAATTTATAAGTCACTTAGTTTGCATATTCCTAGTTCTCTTCTAATTCGTGTAAAGTCTTCATGTTGCAATGGTTTAGTGAATATGTCTGCTAACTGTTGATTAGTGGGTATGAATTCGAGTTTAATTATGTTGTTTAAGACTTGTTCTCTTAAGAAGTGGTGTCTTATTTGAATGTGCTTAGTTCGTGAGTGTAAAATAGGATTCTTAGATAAGTTTATAACACTAGTATTATCACAGAAAATAGTTGTATTTTCAAAATTTAAACCAAAATCTTTTAAGGTTTGTTTCATCCAGATAACTTGTGTACAAGCTAGGCTAGCAGCAATGTATTCAGCTTCAGTAGTTGATAAGGATACACAGTTTTGTTTCTTACTGAACCATGATACTAGTGAGTGCCCTAGCATATGACATGTTCCACTTGTGCTTTTTCTGTCAGATTTACTTCCAGCAAAGTCAGCATCGCTGTATGAGATTAGATCAAATGTAGAGGATTTTGAATAGAATAATCCAAAATCAACTGTCTTTTAAATATCTCATTATTCTTTTTACAGCTTTAAGATGTGATTCTTTTGGATTTGACTGAAATCTAGCACACAAGCAAACACTGAACATAATATCTGGACGGCTAGCAGTTAAATACAGTAGTGATCCTATCATACCTCGGTATACCTTTGTATCCACAGACTTACCATCTTCATCTTTGTCCAAAACAGTAGTAGTGCTCATAGGAGTGGTTTTTGAAGCAGTTGAGTTCATGTTGAACCTCTTTAGAAGTTCATGAGCATACTTAGATTGATTGATGAAAACTCCATCCTTGGTTTGATTAATATGCAGTCCAAGAAAGTAGTTGAGTTCTCCCATCATACTCATTTTGAATTCCTTCTGCATGGACTTAGAAAATTCTTCACAGAGAGTGCTGTTAGTAGATCCAAAGATGATATCGTCTACATATCTTTGAACAATTAGGGTATGATTATTCACTATTTTCACAAATAATGTCGAATCTGCTTTGCCAACAGAAAAACCAGTTTTTAATAGAAAGGTTTTGAGTTTGTCATACCAAGCACGAGGTGCTTGTTTTAAGCCATATAAAGCACGTTTTAGTTTGAAAACATAATCTGGATATTGTTCATTTTCAAATCCTGGAGGTTGTTTTACATAAACTTCTTTATTTATAAAACCATTTAAAAAGGCACTTTTAACATCCATTTTATATAATTTGAAATCCATATAGCTTGCATATGCTAAAAACATTCTAATAGATTCAAGTCTAGCAACAGGAGCAAATGTTTCATCAAAATCAATACCTTCCTCCTGGTTCTATCCTTGAGCTACTAGTCTGGCCTTGTTTCTTATAACATTACCTATTTCATCTAGCTTGTTTCTGAAGATCCATCTTGTCCCAATGATCGGATGATCCTTTGGTCTTGGTACAAGATCCCAAACTTCATTCCTTTGGAATTGATTCAGTTCTTCAGTCATGGCTAGCATCCAGAACTCATCGATGATGGCTTCATCAATCTTCTTTGGTTCAAGTTGAGAAATGAATGCCATATTTGCAATCCGTTCTAGCTGAGCTCTAGTCTGAACCCCCTTTGTTAGGTCTCCCAAAATCTGCTTTTGAGGATGATCTTTGATATCGACAAATGTTCTTTGATGATCATCTTCATTAGACTTAGCTGTGTTATCTAAAAATAAATTTGTACTTTCAACATCATCATCGTTAGTTTGCTTATGAACAGATTGATCAATAGATTCACAGAAACTAACATACATAGATTCTTCAATTGAATTAGAACTCTTATTGAAAACTCTGTATGCTTTACTATGACTTGATAATCCTAAAAATATGCCTTCAATAGATTTAACATCAAATTTATCTAGGCTATCTTTTGTGTTTAGGATAAAGCATTTACATCCAAAGACTTTGAAATAGTCTATTCTTGGAGTCCTGTCAGAGAATAATTCATAGGGAGTTTTATTTAATAAGGGTCTGATGAGAACTCTATTTGTTATGTAGCATGCAGTATTAACAGCTTCTGCCCAAAAAGTTTTAGCAAGATTATTGTGTTGGAGCATAGTTCTAGCAGATTCCTGAAGGGTTCTATTCTTTCTTTCTACTACACCATTTTGAGGTGTAGCTCTAGGATAGGCAAAGTTATGAGAAATACCATTCAAGTTACAAAAATTTACAAAAAGTTCATTTTCAAATTCTCCTCCATGGTCACTACGGATTTTAACAATTGAACAAGATTTTTCATTTTGTAATTTTTTACATAAAATTTCAAATTGACAAAACGTATCACTTTTGTTTTTCAAAAATATTACCCAAGTAAATCTTGAGTAGTCATCTACAATGACAAAAACGTATTTATTGTGATTAAGACTAGCTACTCTAGAAGGACCAAAGAGATCCATGTGGAGAAGCTCTAAAGGTCTTTTGCTTGAAATGATATTTTTTGATTTGAAAGATGATTTAGACAGTTTTCCTAATTGACATGCATCACAAAAATAATCCGTTTTAAAAGATATTTTGGGTAACCCACGTACTAACTTATCTTTAGCTAATTTAGACATGTACTTAGAGTTGACATGACCCATTCTCATGTGCCATAAATGTTGAGAGTCATTATTAGTTATGAGGCAATGTTCTGTGATGTTTTCTAGGTATAGTTCATATATATTATTTCTTCTTATACCTTTTAAGATGATATTTTCGTTGGTGTCTGCTATAAGACAAGCATTATGATTAAAGCTAACATTATAACCTGTATCACACATTTGACTAATACTTAGTAGGTTATGTTTTAAGCCTTTAACCAGGAGAACGTCTTTGATAAGAGGTTTATCTATATTGCCAATATTACCAAAACCAATTATCAAACCTTTGTTGTTATCTCCAAAGGTGATGGTTCCTCCTTCTTTCTTATGAAGAACAACAAAGAGGTCTGAATGTCCAGTCATGTGTTTTGAACATCCACTGTCTAGTATCCATCTGTTCTTCTTGTTTGGAGCCTACAAAACATTAAGTAAAACTTCTTTTTGGTACCCAGTCGGGTCCCTTTTTGTTAGACTTTGGAACCCATATCCATTTAGATTTGGGTTTGTCTACAGCCTTAGAGGAGTTCAAGAAGTATAAAATTATAATACTCCTTTTTAGGTTCAGAAGAACCTTTCACAAAAGTGGTCTTTTGATTCATACAAGAAGGCTTGTTGAAATGAGAGTAGCCGATACCATTCTTGTAAAAAGACACTTTTTGAGAGGATAGGAGTTTATCCAAGTTCTCTTTTCCTTTAGTAAACTTGAAAACCGTTTTTATAAGGTTCTCAGTTTTACTTTTTAATTCTGAAATTTCTACTTGCAGATTTTTAGTCTTGGAGCTAGTAGAAGAGATTTCAGAAGTAATAAGAAGATTTTTCTTTTGTAACTCAGAATTTTCAATACTGAGTTTTTCATTTTTCAAAATGAGCTCTAGATTCTCAGATTTTAATTGTCTATTTTTGAGAATCATTTTCCTTGATTCTTCAAAAAGTTCCTGAAAAGCATTTTGAAGTTCTTCAAAGGAGAAATCAAGGGATTCACTTACAGAGCTTTCTGCCATGAAGCACATGTTGGCGGTTTCTGCTTCATCATCATTTGACTTTTCACTGATGGATGGTTCTGAATCATCCTATTGAGCATGCAGAGCCTTTTTCTTGAAGAACCTTTTCTTTGGTTTCTCAGTCTTGGATTTTCTCTTGAGAAGAGGACAGTCACGTCTCAGGTGACCTGGCTTATTACACTGGTAGCACATAGAAACTTCTTTTGGGTCTTTTCTTTCTTTGTGCTTATTTGGGAGCCGGTTCCTTCTCATAAAGCGCTGAAATTTTCTGGTGAGTAGCACAATCTCAGTTTCTTTTTCTGAGTTCTCATCCTCAGAAAGGGCTGGGAAGGCTAGAGTTTTCTTTAAAGGTTGTTCCTCTTCCCTTCTTCCCTTCATATGGACTTCATAGGCCATAAGATTGCCTATTAAATCGTCCAGGGTAAGTTTGGACAAATCTTGAGCTTCTTCAATAGCAGTAGTCTTTTTCTCCCAATCAGTTGTGAGAGATCTCAAGATTTTCTTCACCTTTTCTGTCTGAGAGTGGGTTACACCCAGAGATTTCAGATCGTTGGTGATGTTGGTGAATCTGGTAAACATCTTTGTGATCGGTTCATCTTTGTTCATTTTGAACAACTCATATTTTTTGACAAGAGATGAGATTTTGGCTTCTTTCACTTTGTTGGTTCCTTCATGAATAACCTTCAAAGAATGCCAAATATCATATGCAGATTCACATATAGATATTCTATTGAATTCATTCTGATCGATGGCACAATATAAGGCATTCATAGCCTTTGCATTTTGGTTTGCCATTTTCTTTTCTTCATCAGACCATAAGTTATAGTCTGTGGAAGGAGATGTGTATGGATGCTCAACAATTTTCCATACAGCAAAATCTACGGATTTGAGAAATATAGCCATTCTGCACTTCCAGTATCCATAGTTGGAGCCATTGAAGAAAGGAGGACGAGATGAGTGTTGACCTTCAATATCACGAGCATAAGAGGTAGATGCCATTTATGCTGGAAGACTTGTTATGTCGAAACCAGCAAACCTGCTCTAATACCAAATGAAATTCCACTAGAGGGGGGGGTGAATAGTGAAATACGATGCAAATTGATAAAATAAAAAATAAGGCAATAAGGCACAACACAATAAACACAGGATTTATACTGGTTCGGTCAAAACCGTGACCTACATCCAGTCCCCAAGCAAACCACTTGAGCTTTCCACTATAACATCCGAGTCACCGGATAAATAGTACAACACCCTCTTCCTCAGAGGTCTTCTTCTCTCAACAGAGAAGGGGCACACCCTCTTCCACAGAGGTCTTCTTCTCTCAACAGAGAAGGACAACACCCTCTTACACAGAGGTCTTCTTCTCTCAACAGAGAAGGACAACACCCTCTTACACAGAGGTCTTCTTCTCTCAACAAAGAAGGGCAACACCCTCTTTCTCAGAGGTCTACTTCTTTCAACAAAAAAGGAATACAGTGAATAACAGAAAGTTAAAATACTTCCTATAGAACCTTCAGAATGATATGAATGCACGAATGAAGGATTCTCAGAATGTTCTGTTCTTTTCACTGAGAAGATACTCTTTGTCAAAGAGTTATTCTTGACTTTTTCTCTTTCTTTTCTCTTTCTTTTTCTAGGCTCTCTTTCAAATATCGAATAGGAATTTTTCTTGTTGTAAGCTCACATGTCTATTCCTTGTATTGAATAGTTCATTTGAGTTTGTTTATATAGCTTTAAAAAAGTAGTCGTTACTTTCTGAAATCGTAGCCTTTTTGAGATGTGAAATGTCATGTCATTTCAAAAAACATCTTTAGAGAAATTCGAGAAAGTTTTCTTTCCATAAAAGTAAAATATAGCGTACACTAGTCGTTGTAATATTTTAGGTAATATATAATTTATGTAAAAAGTATATTTCTTACAATAGTACATTGAACGTTGGATTGTAGGCTGTCATGTAGTTTTATCTTTATCCTAATTAATGATTTGTAGTACATAAGTACTTCTTTACTTAAAATGAGTGTAAGTACAATAAATGCTTTGAGATATTTATTTGTACATAGTCATATCAAGAGTTTTCTTTATGATGTGTTTTTCAAAGTCTACAGAGAGAATGAAGACTTCAAGTAAGTCAACATTCTTGAGAAGGATATTAACAAAGATTTCTTACAGGAGGTATTTAATGCTATACAAAGAGAATGATGACTTCAAGTAAGTCGACATTCTATGGGTTTGTAAAAAGGTAACTAGAGTCTTTTCAAAACATATTATATTTGTTTTTCTTTGTGTAGCCGATTTCATGTTTTGTCTTTTTCTTATATTTGAAATCATTTCTTTAAAGAAGGTAACTAGAGTCTTTTCAAAACATATTATATTTGTTTTTCTTTGTGTAGCCGATTTCATGTTTTATTTTTTTCCTATATTTGAAATCATTTCTTTAAAGAAGGTAACTAGAGTCTTTTCAAAACATATTATATTTGTTTTTCTTTGTGTAGCCGATTTCATGTTTTGTCTTTTTCCTACTTTTAAAATCATTACTTTTCAAGTTGTCTTGTATATGATATAAGGTACAATTATTACATTTTGAAATCATGTCAAAATATCTTTTTCATAAAGGGTTGTAAGAAGTTACAATTATTTGTTTTCAAAAAGGAGCTTTTTGAAACTATCGTATACTTTTATGAAATAGCTTTTATGAATGAGTATGTAATATGCAATATGCATGCTTCTGAAGGTTCTGTTACATATGACTCTAAAGAAGAAAAAATCTTCAACTTGAGGTAGCCGATCTCTTTAGATGGTCTTTAGGAATGCATGGCTCAACAAGCTTTTTCTTCAAGGAGTATGATTGCACCATAGTTGTACTTGAACAGGAGGTCTCCATCCTTTTTGAGTGAGATATCCTTGCATCAAATACTCGTTAGATATATGGAAAAGCATATCCAGTCATAATATAACATTTTTCAAGAAGACATATTATCATATCATATGAAATCAAATAAGACAGTGTATCATATTATGTGACATCAAAACAGAGTTTCTCAACATTTTCATCCAGTATATCCAGATGCACCAATCTCTGCTACTGATATTGATCAAGTGGCAATTCTATAAGGGAGTCAAATTTAAGAGCGGGCTTCTGGACATGAAGAGGTAACACTACTTCAGTTCCGTAAACAAGTTCTGAAGGAGTGACATTAGTCGGAGTCCGAATGGTGGTTCGGTATGCCCAAAGTGCATCATGAATTTTCTCAACCTGTTTTCACGGTCCTTTCTAAAATGCGGATCAGAATTTTATTGGTAGCCTCTGCTTGGCCATTCCCTTGAGGATAGTAGGGAGTTGAGAAATGATGGAAAATTTTGAATTTAGAACAGAAGGTTTTCATTCTCTCATTTTTGAAATGACTTTCGTTGTCTTAAACAATGTCATGTGGTATGCCGAAACGACAAAGAATGTTTTTATGAATGAAGAAAATCACATGGCGGCCTTCTACTGTGCGTAGAGTGACAACTTCAACCCATTTAGTGAAATACTTTGTAGCAGCTAGAAAATATTTGTGACTGTTGGAAGCAGGAGTAATTGGGCCTACGACGTTGAAAGTCCACATAGAAAATGGCCAAGGAGAAACAATTGATTGTAGATACGTGGTTGGCGCATGAATGGAAGGCGCGTGCATTTAGCACTTGACGCACTTCCTCACGAATCGATGACAGTCCTATTGCATGGTTTTCCAGTAATACCCTGCTCGGATGATCTGTTTGACGAGAGTTTGATAGACAACATGGCCACCACAAATCCCTTCATGTGCCTCTTGGATAATTTCCATAGCTTCTTCTTTGTCTAAGCATCTTGCATACTCAGAACTGAACTCACGGCGGTAGAGGACATCGGCAAGGATGAAATAACGGGTAGACATACGCTGAATTGCACGCTGCTCCTTTTTTGGCATTTCTGGTAGAAATTCACCAGTTTCAATGAAATCTTTGATATCTTGATACCAAAGCATTTCCTTCTGATCGACATGGTTTACTTGCATGGTTGAAATGAAAGCAGGTTGCTTAAGTCTACCAACTTCGAAAGAATGATATGATTCACTGCCTTTAAAGGATAAAATGGAGCCCAGGCTGGCTAAGCCATCGGCTATCTGATTATGGTCTCTCCTAATGTGATTGAGCTGAAATTCTTCGAAGGTGTCCACAAGAGCTAGGACGATCTCCTGATACGGGATCAATTTTGAATCTTTCACCTGCCACTCAGTGTTAACTTGACTGACAACAAGTAATGAATTGCCAAAAGCATGCACTCTCTTGACATTGAAATTTTGCAGAATTTTGAGGCTTTGTATTAGAGCTTCATACTCGGCCATGTTATGAGTGCATTAGAAATCAATCTTGAGAGAATAAGGGATCATTTCTTTTTCTGGAGTGATTAACAAGACTCCAATCCCTATGCTAGACATATTTTTAGAGCCATCAAAGAATAGGTTCCAAACTGGAGGCTGCTGGACATTGTAGATGTGCTCATCAGGAAAATCATTCTCTGTTTTAATTTCTTCTGTCAGGGGGAAATCTGCCAACTGATTTGCGATCGCTTGGCCTTTAATCGACTTTTGAGAAACATAATCTAAGTCATATTGAATTAGAAGGACCTAGCACTTTACAATCCCTCCAGTGAGAAATGGTTGCTCAAGAATATATCTGAGAGGATTAAGCTTTGATAGAAATTTGATTTCAGATGCCAACAAGTAATGTCTCAATTTCTGGCACATCCAAACCAGAGCTAGACAAGTCTTCTCTATCTGAGAATATTTCTTCTCATAGTCAATGAAAGTTTTGCTCACATAGTATATGGCATGCTCTATCAGGCTGCCCTCTTTATAATGTGCGAGGAATCCACCACAGGCATTCTGATTGACGAAAATATATAATAAGAGAGGCTTCCCCAATTTTGGTGGCTTCAGAACTGGTGGGTTGAGGAGATACTGCTTGATACGCTCAAATGAGAGTTGGCATTCTGATCCCCATTCAAATTTTACTCCTTTTCTAAGCAAATGATTGAAAGGTTCACATCTCATGGCCAAATTGTAGATGAAACATCGAATAGACTGAATACGCCCTTGAAGGCTTTGTAGTTTCCTGAGATTAGTTAGGGGTGGCATATCAATAATTGCTTTTGCTTTAGCCAGATCCACCTCTATTCCTCTTTTGCTAATTATGAATCCGAGCAATTTGCCAGACTCTACTCCGAAAATACATTTATGAGGATTAAGTCTCAATTTGTAAAGAATGAGTCTTTCAAAGACTTGACTAAGAGCATCGAGGTGATCCTCTTCTTCTTTAGATTTGACCAGAATGTCATCCACATATGCATCCATATTGTTGTGCATTTGATCCTGGAAAATAACTGCCATTGCCCTCTAATAGGTTGCCCCGACATTTTTTAGCCCAAATGGCATTACTGTGTAGCAGAAGGTTCTCCATGGTGTGGTAAAAGAAGTTTTCGACTGATCACGAGTGGCCAACTTGATTTGATTGTAGCCTGAATATCCATCCATAAAAGAAAACATGGCATGGCCCGCTGTGCTATCGATCAAAAGATCAATATTGGGAAGTGGATAATCATCCTTCGGGGTAGCTTTATTGAGATCCTTGAAATCAATGCAAATCCTAACCTTGCCATTCTTTTTAGGAACTGATACGATATTTGCCAACCAATCTGGATAATCAATGGCTCAGATGAAGCCTGCTTTTAACAAATCTTTCAGTCCTTCTTTAACTTGCTGCTCAACTCGAGGGTCTAATTTCCTCAGTTTTTGCTTGATTGGTCTAGAATCTGGTTTCAACTTGAGTCGATGCTCAACCAGCTTAGGATCTAGTCCTGACATATCTTCATAAGTCCAAGCAAATACTTCTTGATGCTGCTTAAGGAATCAGATGAGTCTTGCTTTTTCTTCTGCATTTAGACCCGAACCGATTTTAAGGATTCTCGGATCATCTTCCGAACCAATGTTGATATCCTTAGTTGGATCTTGAACCAAAGATGATGGTTTGTCTTGCTTCTGAATGTGCGCAAATTCTGACAATTCTTGAATAGTTGAATCAAACTCTGCTAGCTCTTTGGTCTGCTCTGTTGCCTGGCTGGCCTCTGCTCTGACCTTTATCTTATGAATTCTTGCCAGTTTTGATTTCTTTTGGGAGAATTTGGGATTGATAATGAACTTCTTCATTGATTTCAGGAGTTATGTTTCAATGATCTTCTGAAAATGCCAAAGGAAAAAAAGGTTTTTAAGAGAAGGTACAAGCCAAAAACAAGCTTTTTGTACAAAGCAAAGAACAATGGCACAGACAAAATATAAGCAAGAATGATAGATGCCCAAATATGAAGAGAAGATCGAGTTTTCATTGATCGAGAATAAAATATTTATAAAACTGACAAAAAGATTGGGACTGTGTTTATCCCTTACAAGATCAACTGAGAGACAAGAACAGAAAAACAGGGAAACTAAGGCATCATCTTCCTCATTTGGTCCATCTAACAAATATTGTTTTCTTGCTAGAAGCTTGGTCGGTGAACCCCAACCCTGAACTATCTGAATGCTGAGCGGGAATGATCGGCTCCACTATACCGTCTTCATTTTTTCCCATGCCTCAGAATGGCTGGTACCCGTGTTTTATCAGCAGATCAAATCCTTTTCTGGCTTTGGAAAACTGAGGAAATAAGGGATGATCTTTGAAGGAAGTGTAGTTGATACGTCCTCCCAGTTTGAAGAAACAGGGTCCTTGCCATTGAACTATTGCTGCCATGTTTTCTTCTTCTTGGACACCCTTCAGCTTCAGCATTTCTAAACTCTCGCTGAGGTTGATTTCATCACTTTCTCGGATGCTTGGAATGTCTGTTGTAAATGTTGGACGAGGAATCATAGGCTGTGATAGCCTCTCTTCGGGATCTTCTCCCAGAATAGTGGTGATCATCCCTCCCTTAGACCATTTTATGCATTGGTGGAGGGTTGATGAAACATCATTAGCATTGAGGATCCATGTTCGTCCCAACAGAAGATTGTAGGTTGGCGGCACATTGACCACGTGGAATAAAACTGTGTGCATCGAATAGTTAATGAAAATTTTTAGAAGGATCTTGCCCTTGGCATTCTGCTCGTGGTTATCGAAGCTGTAGATTGTAATTGGATCAGGCACATATTCTTCCTCTTTCAATTCCAAGGCTTTCGCTGTCATCTCTGGTCAAATATTGAGGCTGCTACCTCCATCAACAAGCACATGTGGGACAGTCATGCCCCTGGTCCTTACCACAATATACAATGCATTATTATGAAAAGAATGAGGCTTTGGCAAGTCCTCATCTGAAAAGGTGATAGATGCATTAGTCATTGCCTGGTTTACAATTTGTGCCATATCTTCTGGAGTAGTGCCTGGATTCACCTTAATTTTTCTCAACAAATTATTTAGCATTTCTTGATGCTTTGAGAAATCATGAGTTAATTCCAGGATTGAAATGTTGGAGAGTGTCGTGACTGGCTTCTAGAGCAGATTGGCTCACTTTTCAGCTGCTTTAGAGGTTTCTGCTTCCTCTGCAAAGACTTGCTTTTCAATGAACCTTTTCGGGAAACCTTGGACCCTTTTGTTCTCAATTGACAAGTTCATTTGACTTAGGATTGAGATGATGTTCATTTTCTGGGATGTAGGCTGGTCCCGATGCAGAACCATTACCTGATGTTGGAGATTTATGTCCTTACCGGAGCATGGACATATATGGTTTTGTGGAAGAAATGAGCATTCTGAGATGGTTGCTGTGGAATGGTTCGGGAATGGAGCTAGCAGGATTTCTATTTTTCCTTCCTCTTCATCTTCCATGAGGATGTTTTTGTCAATGCAGTCCTGGATCAAGTGCTTCAAGATGAAGCAATACTCTGTATCATGCCCCATTGCCCTGTGAAACTTGCTGAATTGTTCTTTGAACCTTCCCATGATCACTGGTGGATCTGCAATTTTGGGAAGTTTAACCATTCCATGGGAGAATAAGTATTCCAGGACTTTTTCCAGAGGCTGATCTAAAGGAGTAAATTTGCGATCCCTACTCCAATTGATGTGTTTAGGTTTTTTCTGAAGATCCCCTTTTTGTTGGGGACCGCTTGAGAGAGGCTTATCACCGTTTTTGAAGAACTTTCCTTTCCGCCCCCTGTTCTGATCAGGCTTCACGCCACTGTTGTTACTGTTCTTGCTGCTACTGCCATGACTGTCGCCTGGGGCGTCGACTGAGTAAGTAAAATGTGCCTTTTTCTTTTGATCTTGGGCATTCTTGACCAGAGTAATGCCCTCATACACTCCATTTTCCATTCCCATTTTGAGCCATTCTGCTCATTCTGTCAGCTCAATGAATGATTTGGATGGGTATCGAAAAATGAGGCTTCTCAAAGGTTGTGAGAAGTTGTTGAGGATAATTTGGAGGGCATGTTCCTTAAAGATGGGATTCCTCATTTTGTTACAAATACTTCTCCATTTGTGGATGAAATCTCTGGCCTTCTCATTGCTTTCTTGTTTGAGGTTGTATAAATGATTGAGCGTAGGCATAGCTTCTATATTGAAAAGAAAGCGCTCAATAAACATGTTAACAACCTTGTCAAAGTCTCTCAATTCAATGGGGTTGACATGCTCTGCGTACCACTTGGCAGCTATGCCTTCCAAACTACGGGGGAAGCATAGGAAGAGAGCACGATTATCTTCGCTGAACCTGGCGCATTCTGCGAAAAACATTGCCAAATGGGCCTTGGGATCACCGGATCCATCGAACTTTCTGGGGAGGTTCTCTAGATGAACTTCCTAGGGAGGTTCTCTAGATTATTATCCCCTTCCAATCTGAGGTAGAAGTCTTGCCTAGTATATGATTTCTTTGCTTTGTCTCAGATTTGCAGATCCTTGACTATCTTGGTCAATGCTTGGATCAAATCCTCTACGGGGGTGTCGTATTTAGGTCTAATTACTGGTGCAAGTTCTTCAACTGCCCTGTTAGACTGTCGCAGATGCTTTGGGATATACATCACCTGCTCTTCTTCTTCAGAACCCTCTTCTGCTGACTCCGAGTCCTCAGAAGTGCTGTCATGCTGAATTTTCTGTTTATTGATCTTGACATGCCTTTTTATGGGCTTTCTCTTGATCTTGCTTTTAGATATTTCTTTCTTTGAACCAGCACCAGCCTGCTCAGACATCATTTTTGACATCATTTTCTGAAATACTTTGTACATGGCAGAGTCAACATCATCTTCCCCTTCTGAGTTTTGTCTGGACAATCTAAGACAATTCATTTCTTCTTTCTCGCTGTCACTGTGCTATTGAACTGTTTGTTTGCCAGTTCTAGTCTAAACCATTTTGAGATGCCAAAGTTCTCCTGCAGAATAAGGGAATGGTTAGAGTGTGGAAAAAACCTTTTGAAAACCGAAATTTTTGAGAAAAAAATAAAGGGCTTTGGTAGACAAATTTAAGAGGCTATCCCATTACCCGGGATCGGGTCATCACAAGACTTATGATAATTGTGTCACCATTTTCATGATAACGGAGAAATGCACCTTGTTACCTAGGCGAGGTCGTCAACCATGATAAAAGATATTAAAGAGAAATAGGAAGAATGTCTCATTTACCAGGGATGAGGTCGTCATCAGAATCATGACCATTTATGCCATAAAATGATTAAAAGAATAAAATTTGGCCCAAAAAGCTTTTCAATAGAACAAAAGTAAACTTTATTGATGATAAATTCAAAGACAAAGAGAGGGTGGGCAGACAGTTTGCCACCACTCTTGATATTTAGAAGATATATTGGATCCAGGAAATATAGACAGAGAAATGAAGGAATCCCAAGTATATTTGGTTACATGGTATGCTCCAGACCACTGATCTGACTCCAGATTGAACTCTGGCATGTTATCCGTCAGGAAGCGGACGTTGGCACGAACCTGCCGCTGCAAAAACTGTCTAAGACATCTTTCTAGCTAATAATCGACACAGAAGAAGGGACCAAGCAATCTGTAGCGCTTGCTTCGAGCATAAGTGTAGCGAGGAACTGATTCTCTCCTGTCGAAGAAATCCCAAACGATCTCTTCCTGATGTAGTTTCTCGATCAAAGCTCGACACTGACTGGCAGACTTCAGTTTCTTGTTGTTGAATCTGAAGGAACTGCCCTTTGATGGAACATGTCGCAGGAACCACGACTGCAGGGCATAGGTACAAGCTTACACCAGAATGGTCTCCCCAAGAGCGAAACGAGCCAATCCTCGATAAAGAAAAGTCAAGGCTGCCATAGAGACTGAAAGCTGACGGGTTTGCTTGCTTCCCCATCTTCGAAAGAGTTGGGTGACTTTGACATCGATGAAATTCTAACTGTCTTGAAAGAAAGCTAATCCCACTGTGCATAGGATCATGGCATGCTGAATTCTGTCTTTCACTGCCCGAGACAAGGTGTTAATCTCCTCGTAAGCTTCATACTTGCGATAAAGTCCAAACAGGTCAATGAACTGACTTCCGCTGATCTCAGTGAGAGGCCAAGATCTGCTCTCGGTTGCTCTGGCCAAAGCTTCTCGAACATCCACCCCTTTGATGTTGATCAAGAACTGTTGCTCGACAGGATCATCTGGTTGACCAACTGGTTCGAGCACTCCCATAATATCATTAAATTCGTCTATTAGTAGAGTCATCTCTCCCCATGGAAACCAAAATGTGCAAGTACGTGGGTTCCACCATTCTGCCATGGCCTACATCAGACTTCCATTGATGGTTTGCTTGCCTACTGTTGATGCCATCTCCATTCCGCAATCATCTAAGTGGTCTGGGAACATACATGAGAAGGTGGCAAACCAAGAATAATACCACCGAGGGAAGAAGGGATGAGACTGGATAACCCGATGATTCGGGAGTCCATCTTTTATCTGATAGAAGACATGATCTCTGGAAAAGACAGCATCGTGGGATTTGGATGCCATCGAAATGATACTGGGGCAAAGAAGAATGAGGAGAATTAGATGGAATGCAGGACTTATGGATAGACTCTTGGAGGAAACGAAAAATCCTAGAAACTTTGAAAGATTGAGAAAATTTTAAAATAATTCTCCAGGGTTTTTGAAGAAAATTTGATCTAAAAGAGAAAAGAATGTAGGTAAAGAAAAAATATACACCTGGGGTTTTCTGAAAATAAGAGGAAGTTCTGAATAACATACCCAGGGTTTTTTAAAAAAGTTTGAGGAATACAAAACATCGCATAATCACAGCTGCACAAACAAGGATGCGCAAACAACACTCCCTATAGGCTTACTCTAAATGCAATATTTTGAAATAGCTTGTAGAACCTTAATCCTAACTCTAAGGTTTAGATCATCTGATTCCAATCAAGATATGTCGATATACCCAAGTCGAAGCTTGAAGTACGTGGCATAAAATATTTCTCCGGTTCTAAGGTAATGGCTTCCAAACATCCTTGAGCACCTACCGATATACCTCAAACTATGGCCCTTAGGTACGTGGTAGGGGGGCGCAAACCCAAATAAGTGGTCCAGTTGTGAGGCTCTCTCCCGAACTATGGTTCAGTGAGACAGCCCAACAACGTGAAGACCGGGACAATATAGGTAGAGATGTTTTCAAAAACATGTTCAACATACAAGAAATCAGATGGCTCTAATGCAAGCCCTAAAGAGATAGAATTTTAAATGAAGAGAAGCATACACTTTCATACATTGTTTGCATTCAATCCCTAGAATTGAGGAGAGTTGTATTTCAGACCTAAGTCTAATGTGAACATGGAATAATCTCCTCAATATGGTCCTACCAAACCATACTTAAATTCTATATGCAATGATGTCAGCTAGGACAGAGTCTAGGCTTCCTAAGGTTTGCATGAAAATGAAGCTGACATTTGTAGAATAAAGACTTAGATAATATCAAAGTAAAGCAAAGGCATAGATTCGACCGAACGAAGACCTGTGCCATCACGATCGCCAAAACTGTGATCATCGCAAAATTTTTCCTCATTCCTCTTTTCTTTTCTCTTCGCCTTTCTTTTCCCCTTTTGAAGGGGAAAAAGATAGAAAAGAAGAGAGAATGAGAAAAGAAAGAAAAGAGAGGAACTCTTTTGCAAGGTCTCACTTGACCTTAATTTTGAAAAAAATTACTCGCCTCCATTTTGAAATATTTGCGGGAAAATTGGGAGACGGGATTCGCTCGTTGGTACGAGGTTCGACCGTTCCTGGCGCTTTTACCATGGGTAATCGAACCAATGATCAAATTTATGCCTTTTTTGCTTTGCCTAAAATATGATCTAAGAATTTATTCTAAGTCTAGATGCACAAAGAATCATGCTTGTGCGATGCAAATGCAGAAATGTATGCTTTTGAGAAAATACTTTTGGAAATCTGAGATTTCCAAGTGAAAATGTGATGATGGAATGAAGAAAAATGATTTCTGAATAGTTGAATATAACTTAGAACTTGAGATAGATCAGAAAAGATATTTGAAATAATCAAAGTTTGGGAAAATAAATATTTGAATTTAAAAAGAATGATTTGAAGCTGAGATAAAAGAAAAAGAAATGAAGTTTCAAAGTCAGAAATGGACTTTGAATTTGAATTTTGAACCTGTTTTTAGGAGAGAAAATGAAATTTGAAATGAAATTGAATTCCAGATTCGAAGTTTTGAAATCAGAATGGAATTTGGATTTGAGAAATCCAAATAAAAAATGGACTTAAGAAGTCCAGATGGGATCTGAAAATGGAATTGGTTTTAAAATCTGGAAATCAAGATAGATTTGGAATTGAAATCTGGAATTGGGAATGGAATTGGATTTGAAATCTGGGATCCAAGATGGAATTTGAATCCAAAGTCTGAATCCTAAATAGAATTGTATCCGAAGTCCGGCATCCAAAATTGAAGTTGAATTCTGGATTCCTAAATGGAATTGGATCCGAAGTCTGGGATCCAAAATGGGGATTGGATTTTACTTTTAGAATTTGGATTTTGAAAGTTCAAATGGGACTTTTGAAGATGGATCTGGGTTTTGAAAACCCAGATGGAATTTAAAACTTTAGGAAAAATCGAATTTTGAGATTCAAAATCAATCTCAAAACTTTGATTTTGAATTTTGAGAGTCAAGGCTCAATGGAAAATAAAGGATGAACTTGATTTAAAGTTTGAGTTTTTGAAATCAGAAGATGAATCAAAAATTTCAAAGTTTAATTTAAACTTTTGAAATTGAACTTCGAGATGTTTGATTTAAATTTTTGAAATTGAATCCTGAAAATGAATTTGGAATTTCAAAGTTGATTTGAACTTTGAAATTTGTGTAGAATTTAGAAATTGAATTTTGAATATACAAATGAATTTCAAAGTCGAATTGGACTTTGAATTTTGATGTTTGAATTTGGAATCAGAAGATAAATCAGAATATTCAAAGTTAAATTGAACTTTGAAATTGAATTTTTGAGATGTTGAATTGAATTTGAATTTGGTTTTGAATTGGAAATTGAATTTTGAATATAAGAAGAGAATTTCAAAATTTCAAAGTCAAATTAGACTTTGAATTTGAATTTTGAAGTGAGATAGAAAGATGAATTTGAAAAATAGAAATTGAAAATCAATTTGAGAAGTGAAGAAGATACTTGAAGAATTATCTCAAAAAATCACTTGGATTTTGAAATCAAAAGAATTTTCAAAAATATGATAAAATTCTATCCTAAATGAAGAAATGAATTGAAGAATTCTGAAGTTGAATTTGAAAAACATATTTCATTCTTTAAATAAATTAAAATAAGATTGGAGATATAATACATCTCTGACTATGGTCATAAGATGTATTATATAATAATCGTATTTAAATTCAAATGAAGAATAAAACACATTTTTGGTGCCTTTATAGAGTTTAAAATGAAATTAACTCTCAATATATCCTGACTATGACCATTGATATATATTTTGAGTTAATTTTTAAATTAAACTCCAATAAAGAAAGAAAATGTTTGAAAATATGATGATTTTTGAAAAGAGATCCAATGTGGGTCCAGTGTTATTTCATAAAAAATGAAAATCCTAAGTCTTGTTCATATCTTGACTATGGCCATTGATGCAAATCATTAACTTAGAATTTTAATCACCTCCTATTAGAATGGTGCACGTGTCATTCGTGTGCCATAATCATTTTACACTAGTTAGGGGCATTTTCGTAATTTCCATAGTTTCAGCATTTTAGACCTGTTTTCAGTAGTTTCTGCATTTTAGGAGCTGCATAATCATCATACAATATTATTAGAATTAGTTTAGCTAAATTTAGAATTAGTTTAGTATTTTATTTAATTATTGTCTGATAATTAGAACTTGTTTTATTAATTTCATAAAATTAGACTTAATTTCATTTATAGTTTTCATTCCTAGATTAAAATACTAACTTTGTATTTTCCTTCATTTTTAGGTTGAAAAGCATATTTAGTTTCCAGGGTTATTGTCCAAGTGCGAAGAGCGAATAATTGGCGAAAAGACGGAAATACCCTTGGTGTGGAGCAGAAGACTTAGTTGCTTTTTCATTTTCATTTTAGTGATAAATTGTAGTTGTATTAGCTTTATAATTGTAGATTGACATTTGTAATTAATAAATTAAATTTTAAGAAATACTCTGATTATTTCCCGTTCCCTGAGGATTCAACCCGTACTTACCACTTTGTGGAAAGTCGGTTTTTATACTTTTGGTTGACGATTTTCCAAAGTTTTATTGAAAATAATTGTTTTAAAAAGATCATTTCAAAATATCAACCAAATTTTGGCGCCGTTGCTGGGGAACGGCGAATTAATTACTTTATTTCGTAGATTTTGATTTAGTAATTTGTTTTAGTTAGTTAATTAGTTGTTTTCTTTTTAGTTAGTAGGATTAGTAAGTGAATATAGGATTCACGTACTGTTCTTTCTAGGATTCACTTAATTTTCATTCTGCAAGGAGCGATTAGACAGGTGGGTTTTAGAAAAACATAGTTTGTGATTTCCTGTATTTATTTGTTTTAGTATTTTAGAATAGTTTACTTTGTTATTTATTTATTTAGTTATAGAATTCTGACATAGATAGATAGCATATCTGTTTGTTTCATAGTACTGTTATTTGTTTTATTTACATTTTAATACCTGTGTTAGTTTAGATTTAGATTTAGGTCGTTTGCTTACATCTGGTCTTAGTACCAATGTATGCAAGGGCGACGAGGGCTAGGAACGCCATTACATCCATTTGTTGACAACCCAGAGAGAATTTTACATTCTCATCGAAGTTCGACGACAATGGCTGACATGGATCCTCCACCTCCACCCCCAGCTCATCCACGTCCTCTGCGGGAATACTTCATTCCCACAGATTATGTCCAGGCATCCTGCATTCGGAGACCCAAAGTAGGAGCGCCTCATTATGAGATTAAGGCCAGCATTATTCAGATGCTCCCATCTTTTTATGGCCTTAGTCACGAGGATCCCTATCGACATTTAGATGAATTCCTCGAAATCTGTTCTACTGTAAAGATACAAAATTTCGATGATGATGCTTTGAGGTTGACTCTATTCCCCTTTTCATTGAAGGACAAAGCCAAGTATTGGCTAAAGTCCTTAGATTCTGTAGAAATAGAGTCATGGGATCAATTGCAACAGGAGTTTCTTCGGAAATACTTTTCCATTGGTCGTATGAACCAGTATCGTCGAGCCATCACTAGCTTCTCAGAGCTAGATGGTGATCGCTTTCATGAGACCTGGGAGAGAATGAAGGATCTCCTCAGGAAATGTCCCCATCATCAGGTGCCGAAATGGCAACTGGTGCAGAGCTTCTACGATGGATTGTCTGACAAGAATCGTCAGATGATCGACTCTTCATGTGGAGGGACATTCATGCTGAAGAGCGAGGACGAAGCATGGAGGTTATTTGATACTTTGGCCGAGAATTCCCTCCACCATGCTTCGAGTTCTCATTCGGATAGAGCCACACCCAGCATTCAGAAGAAAGCTGGTGTTCTTGAGATTGGTCCATCTACTGCACTATAGTGCAAGGTAGACATGATTGCTCAGAAGCTGGACCAGCTTCTCTCAGGACCGGCCACTACACAGCAGGTGTGTACTCTTTGTGCCAGTCCGACACACGATATCACTGAGTGCCCTTCGGCAGCTCAGTATCCTGAATTTGTTCAAGAACAAGTTCAGGCAGCTCAGGGTTACGTCAGACCGCCGAACAACCCATTCTCATCTACATATAATCCGGGTTGGCGTAACCATCCCAATTTTTCATGGAAGAATCCACAGTCTTCCATGCAGATGCCTACATCCTCTCAGCCAGTTCGGCAGCCATCTTTTAATCAATCATTTCAGAGGCCGAGCTATTCTCAGTCTTCTTCTTCAGTCACTCCCTCGATTCAGCAGGAGTCTGCCTCGCAGACATCTTTTGAGGAGAGACTTCTCCAGGCATTCCAAGAGGTGAAAACCTCTAATCAGAATGCCTTCGAGAAGTGTAGCCAGATATTGAGCTCACATATGCAGTCCATTGCCAAATTAGAGTCGCAAATGGGACAGTTAGCTGAGGCTATTAGTAGGAGACCCGAGGGTACATTGCCGAGTCAGGCTGTCATGAACCCGAAGGGCAAGGACCAGATGACTGGAGGCCTGTTTCATACTGAGACACAGCAGCAGGCCAAATCTGTTATGGCCCTGAGGAGTGGACGGGAGTATCACGTCGAGAGCAGAGAGAGTGATAGTAGAGAGAGGATAGAGGAGCCAAAGATCATTGTTTCACCTACGTCGGCTCAGCCATCATTATCATCCCCATCCTCATCATCATCTTCATTATCTTCATTATCTTCATCATCTTCATCTTCATCCTCAGTGCAGAAGAAGGATAGGAGTGAGCCTTCTCACAAAGAGAAGGAACCACCCGAGTATATTCCCCCACCACCCTATCCCAAAGCATTAGGGTCTTCTGGATATAGAGGAAAGCAAGGTGCGAAGATCCAGGACATGCTTGACATCTTCAAGCATGTGCAGATCAACCTACCTTTGCTCGATGTGATTCAGCAGGTGCCGGCATATGCCAAATTCCTGAAGGAACTATGTACGCAGAAGCGTAAATCTAGAGAGAGAGAGTTCCTAACAGGGTCCATCTGACTGAGCAGGTGAGTTTAGTACTTCAGCATCAGACACCACGAAAGCTCAAAGACCCTGGAGCCCCTATCATTGCGTGTACCATAGGGAACATCCAGATAGAACGCGCATTGCTCGATCTTGGAGCAAGTGTGAACATTCTGCTTGGGTATTTCTTTGATTCTTTCGGGCTAGAAGAGATGAGATCGACTCCGATTACACTGCAGCTGGCAGATCGTTCTGTCAAGGTACCGAGAGGTGTCTTGGAGGACGTGCTAGTTAAAGTAGATAATTTTTATTTCCCAGTTGATTTCATTATTCTTGATATGGAAGGAGTAGACAGCCAGCACCAGACTCCGATTATTTTAGGCAGACCATTCTTGGCGACTGCCAATGCGTGCATCAACTGTAGAACCAGAGCCATGGATCTCTCATTCGGCAATAGAAAGGCCAAGTTGAATATTTTCAATGCCGCAATGGGACCAGCGGGAGACATGGATTGCTTTCATGTAGATATTGCGCAAGAGTTATTAGAGGAGCACCCCGATTTGTATATTACTGAGGATTCTTTAGATTTGTACCATATAGAGAAGAATAGTGGTGTAGATAGTGTAGATGTGTCTAGAGTGTCGTCAGAGAGACTACCTTGGGGAGCTATCATTGAGACTCTTCCCCTACTTGCGGAGACCCCCGCCAAATCTTCGATCGAGTCACCTCTGAAACTTGAGTTGAAACCCTTACCGGATTCACTCAAGTATGCATACCTCGGAGATGATGAGACTCTGCCTGTGATCATCTCGTCCCTGCTCACTGAGGAGCAGGAGCAGAGATTGCTGACTATTCTTCGAGAGCACAAGGCAGCGATTGGCTGGGGAGTTGCTGATCTGAAGGGGATTGATCCTTCATTCTGCATGCATAGAATTCATTGTAATGAGGAAGTCAAGCCTGTTAGGGATATGTAGAGAAGGCTAAACCCTAACATGAAGGAAGTGGTGAAGAACGAGGTGGTGAAGTGGTTGGATGCCGGAATCATTTACCCTATTTCTGATAGCCAGTGGGTCAGTCCGATTTCGGTTGTGCCGAAGAAGTCAGGGCTCACTGTGGTTGAGAACGAGAAGGGTGAGAGAATTCCGATGAGGACCACTACAGGATGGCGAGTCTGCATCGATTATAGGAAGCTGAATGTGGCAACTAGGAAAGATCATTTCCCATTGCCATTCATTGATCAGATCTTAGAGAGACTCGCAGGACAGAGCTACTACTGTTTTCTAGATGGATATTCAGGATACAATCAGGTAGTTGTCCATCCTGACGACCAGGAGAAGACTACGTTTACATGTCCTTATGGCACCTTCACGTTTAGACGTATGCCGTTTGGGCTCTGCAATGCCCCGGCCACTTTTCAGAGGTGCATGCTTGCTATCTTCTCGGACATGATAGATGATGTGATGGAAGTTTTCATGGATGATTTTTCAGTGTATGGCTCTTCTTTTGAAGATTGCCTCCAAAAACTTACTCGAGTACTGAGTAGGTGTGCGTAGACAAATCTTGTCCTTAGTTGGGAAAAGAGCCATTTTATGGTCCATGAGAGGATTGTGCTTGGACACATTGTGTCCAAGCGAGGCATTGAGGTTGACAGAGCGAAGGTGGAATCCATTTCCCGTTTGACTCCACCCACCTCTGTGAGGCAGATTCGGTCATTTTTAGGGCATGCGGGATTTTATAGGCGGTTCATAAAAGATTTCAGCAAAATCTCTCGACCGCTTTGCACTTTATTGGAGAAAGACCAGCCCTTTGATTTCAGCGAGGACTGTATGAAGGCCTTTGAGATTCTCAAAGAGGCCTTGATTACTGCACCTATCTTGAGACCTCCGAATTGGACTCTCCCATTTGAGATTATGTGTGATGCATCTGATTATGCTATGGGGGCTATTTTAGGACAACGCGTTGATAGGAAACCCTATGTGATCTACTATGCGAGTAGAACTCTGTCTGATGCTCAGATGAATTATACTACGACAAAGAAGGAGCTACTTGTAGTAGTTTTCGCATTGGACAAATTTAGGTCCTATTTACTCGGTTCGAAGGTGGTTGTCTATTCTGACCATGCTGCATTGAAATATTTGTTGAATAAGAAAGACACCAAACCGAGATTGATTCATTGGGTTCTACTACTACAGGAGTTTGATCTCGAGATTCGAGACAAGAAGGGAAGCGAGAATGTAGTAGTAGACCATCTTTCCAGACTGATCGTGGAGACCACGCAGGATCAGAGGCCGATCAGTGATTTTTTCCCCGACGAGCAGATCATGACAGTTAGGACATCGCAGTTACCCTGGTTTGCAGATATTGTGAACTATCTGGTTTCGAGGCAGATACCTGAGCATTGGAACAAGAATGAGCGTGAGAGATTCCTATCTCAGGTGAGGCACTATTATTGGGATGAACCAGAGTTGTTCAAATACTATGCAAATCAGATCATTAGGAGATGTGTTCCGGAGGAGGAGTACCAGTCCATTCTGAATTTTTCCCATTCATTAGCCTGTGGAGGGCATTTTAGCAGTAGGAAGATGGCTGCAAAGGTTTTGCAGTCAGGATTTTATTGGCCCACACTCCACAGGGATGCTCATGAGTTCTGTAGGCGATGTCTTCGATGTCAGCAAATTGGGAACATGTCCAAGAGGGACATGATGTCCTTGCTTCCGATTTTGATAGTCGAGATTTTTGATGTTTGGGGCATTGATTTCATGGGACCATTTCCGCCTTCATTCGGAAATTTATACATTCTGGTGGCGGTTGATTATGTGTCCAAATGGGTCGAGGTTGTGGCAACCAAGACCAATGATCATAGAGTAGTGCTTAAGTTCATTAAGCACAACATTTTCAGTCGTTTTGGTGTGCCACGTGCGATGATTAGCGATGATGGCAAGCATTTTAGGAATGTACAGATAGCTTCTCTTCTTAGAAGATATTCTGTCAATCATAGATTCTCCACGCCGTATCATCCGCAGACTAGTGGACAGATTGAAGTGTCCAATAAGGAGATTAAGCGAATTTTAGAAAAGACAGTTCGTCCGGACAACAAGGATTGGTCCCAGCGCTTAGATGATGCACTTTGGGCATATAGAACTGCATTTAAGACTCCCATTGGCATGTCCCCGTATCGCCTTGTATTCGAGAAAGCATGCCATCTTTCTATCGAGCTAGAGCATAGAGCGTATTGGGCTATCAAGAAATTGAATTTTGACCTCACCCAGGCTGGCAAAGAGAGAGCACTGCAGCTCTCAGAATTAGAGGAACTCAGGAATGATGCGTATGAGAATGCCAAATTATACAAAGCTCGCACGAAAGCATTTCATGATAAGCATATTGCCAGGAAAGTGTTTGAGCCAGAGCAGAAAGTGTGGTTATACAATTCTCGCTTGCATTTATTCCCAGGGAAGTTAAGATCGAGATGGACAGGTCCTTACATTGTGAAAGAAGTATTTCCCCATGGAGCAGTGACATTATTCGATCCTATGACTCAAGGTATATTCAAGGTGAATGGTCAAAGATTGAAGCCCTTTATTTCAGATTCCTTGCAGGATGGGGAATGTGAGATAGTGCATCTCACGAAGGCATGAGGATTCAACCAGAGGGATGTATCATATGTACACTAGTTAGTTTTTCATTTCAGTATTCTTCTTTATTCAGTATTTTATTTCATATTTGCTAACTTTTCTTTTGATATATGCAGGATGAATCTAACACTTAGTATATCAAGTTACCAGGTACAGAGAAGAGCTTTCAAAGAATTCAAAGATCAGATGAAAGTCAACTTCAGAAGCTCTGAGCAAATCAGGTTGTATCTATCCTTTCTCCCATATTTTTTTTAGTGTCTTTTAGTGTGCATTTGCATTACATTTTTACTTATTTTGTATGCCACTAGGGACAGTGTCATTCAAGCATGGGGGGGTGGTTTAGATGCATGCACACAAAAATTTAAACTTTTTTTTTTATGACTGGTAATTAAAGTAGGCATTTGAGAACAAATTGTAGCATATATGATTGTTTTTGGCATAATCTAACAGTTTATAAATTTTTAAGCCCCATAATTTTTTTTTTCTAAACTAAGTCAAATAGAGTAGTTATTTATGAGAAAATTCAAAGAAAAGATAGTATTTGATTGTTAGAAAATTTTGAATCACTTTAGTATAAGTATGCAAAGTATGTTTTGTTAAAGAAATAAGCAATGAAAAGATGTTTTTGAAAAATGAGTTTAAAAAGAATAGAGCTACGTTTAGTTGTTGATGTCTTCGTGAATCCTAGTAGTAGAACTCAGACACGAGATGAAGGGTTTGAGTCTCTTAATGAAAAGGATAACGAAGGAGATCATCCCCTTGTCTAGTTGATATCTGTGGACTTTGTAGTTCGAGTAAGTAGAATCTGAAGGGTGTTTTACACCTGGTGCCCCAAAGCCAGCTGGTTTGGGAGCCACCGGTTCGAAAGCTTGTTACATGGACTGCATAGAAAGCCTAAGAGATAGAGACATTGCACATGACGAGAGGAAGACTATACGTAAACTATTAGAATAGAAGGTCTAGTGACTCGAGCAATTAAGTCCGAGGGATACTTTGTATCTAGTGCCCTAAGGCTGGCCAGCCTGGGAGTCACTGACCCAAAGCTCGCTACACGGGTCACGAAAACTGACTATTCGAAATAGTGTTCATATGAGAAGAATGCTCAAGAGAACAAAAGTTGAAAAAAGAGTGAAAATGAAAGAAAAAAAGATAATGTGCTGAATGAGAAAATTTTCATTGCTTAGGCATATATGTGTATTACTGTGCAGAAAATATACAAGTGAGAATAAATGAGTAAAACATGAGAATACTTGACTTTCTGAGAAAAATCATAAATTAGCTACAATATTAGAAAAGTGAAGGAAAAAGACTTTTTACTGTGGTGGCATGAGATTTTTAAACTTGTTTTGAGAATGTCAATTACATGAAATATTTGTTCGAACTGCATTCTTAAGAGCCTCATATTTTTGAAAAAATCATCCTTGCATTTCATTGATGTTTGTGGGTAGCATCTCTGCAAACCCTCATGAGACCTTACTCGTCCACTAGTGTAAGCTAGGGTTTAAAGGGCTTGTTGCATACGCTAAATGCAACCGTGATTCCTACGAAAGTGAGTTAGTATTATGCATTCATGCTTAGCATTTCTTGTCTTCGTTGCATAGCATAATTAGGGTTTGTTAAGGGACTAACAAACATTCAAGCATGGGGGTATTTGATGATGCATGAAATGCACATCAGGTTAATAAGTTTTTCATGCATTTTGTAACAAGTTTAAGGTTTTAAACCCATGTTTAGATGTATTTTGATAGTAAGGGGTTATGGTTCGAATTTCAGAAAAATCGGAGTTAAAATGAGAGAGTTATGGCTATTTCAGTGTTTGGGCACAGATTTCGAGGTGGATCGGATCCATATCCGACCCAATTAGGTTTTTTGGACTTTGGATCAACCCTTAGAAAGCCCAAAACCCAACCCACACGCCTATCCATATCCAATTTAAAAAGTTTTGCAGAAAACCCCCCAGAAAGTGGCGCCTAGCAAAATTTTATTTTTTAAACCTCTTTCTGAAAAATGTCAAAATTATAATTAGTTTTTTTTGAAGAACCCTAGGCGTATTTGGCTTTGTTTGGACGCCCTATGCAGTGCTTCTAACTCCAGCATCTCCTTCCCCTCCATTCTCCCAAGTGTTGGCCATTGAAGACCGGTTCATGCTTGGTTTCCAAGCATATTTCAATCTCTCTTGTGCTTCCTCTTCATTTCTTCCTTTTTCCTTGCTGTATTTTCACCATTTTTCTGTACTTTTGCAGGTGTAGCAGAGGTGGAGACTACTAACCTTGTGTGGGAGTGCGAAACACACCAACAAGGTGAGCCGGCCCTACCTCCATCCGGTTTTCTACACCCTCCGATCGAGAATCGGCACATACTCCATCTTCGGTGGATCTCCAACGTGTAGCAGCTGCAAAGGTGCTGTTTTTTGGTGAAGTCCAGCATTCTCGAACTGTTTGGGATGTCAAGATCAAGCCACGGTCCGCTCTTCTTCATCCCCCGGTCGTCGGATCTTCCAAGAGGTAGGTCTCCTTCTTCCTTCTCTTCTAGCTAAAACCGAATTGTGTGTTGATTTTCTTTTTTTATTTTCTGTGTGTTTCTTATTTGTTCTTTTTGTTTCAACCCTAGAATAGATTTCGTGCACAGACCAGCACGTTAGATTAGGTTTATTTTATTGATTGATTCGGTTGAATCTTGCTTTTTAGGATTTTTTTACCCAAATCGTGAAAATCGGCTAGATCCTCATCTAGCCGATTCTTCAAGTCTGTCCAGCGTGTTTTACTGTGTTCTTTTTAGTGAAAAAATCATTTAAAAAGTTTTTTTTGATTTAGTTTAGTTGTGGGTTTGAATATTTAGTGTTTCAATTAAAAAGAAAAGAAAAATCGGCTAGACTAAATCTAGCCGATCTTTGGATTTTCATAAGCTAAGTTTTGTAAATTTTTTGTGGTTCTACTTCAGGATCTGAGTTTTTTCATGTGTTTCCTGCGAGTTCCATTTTCGTTTTAGGTGAGGATTGAGTCCATGTATTTTATGTGATTTGTTTTGCAATAGTCGTTAGATTGGGATTGAAATTAGTGAAGTGCATGTGAAATCATTGTGGATGTAGTGTAGTTTACTGTGTGTTTGCATTTTAACAGTCTTGTGAGGTTTTGTGATTCGAGTTCATCATGGTTGGGTCTTTCCAAATTTCGTTTTGATGTCTTAGTGCTTTAGGTGTTTTGTTTTATTGAGAAAAAATATCAAAAATCGAGTGTTCTTGTGTTCTTGATTGTATTGATTGTTTAGCCGGCTGCATGGTTGATATTTAGTTTAGTTTTTCAATATTCTCCATTGTTAATTCTTGTTTCCTGAAGTTAGATAGTTTTAGAAATAGATTTCCTAGTTTTAATTTCACATGCTTTGTTCATTAGAATAGTTGTTCATATAATTTGATGTTTTCGATGTTTTTAGGATTTCCAGCATGTTATATGTCTTATTTATGCTGTCATTAGTTTAAATTAGTTAGTTCTAGTCAAGTTTTGATTTAGATTTGTTTTGTTTATCGTGGTGAGTCTTGTGTAATGTTTGCATTCGTTTTTCTTCGTTAGAGAAAATTTTGTTTTAGTGTAAATCGATTTTTTTAGGTCATCTTCTTCCCCAAGGAGGGGCGGCAGCCATTAGAGCTCCAATTGAGCTCTAGGCTATTTTAGGTAGGACTTAATTGCAATTAAGTAGAGTTATGAGGTTGTCTACATTCAATGTATTAGGAGTTTATTGCCTTAGACGTTTTTAGGAGTCCAATGAGGTAGGTGAGTTTTTAATTAGAGTAGCACCTTCAATTAATTTAGAAATTCGTGTTTTTCATTACTAACCTCTCATTATCCTAGCTAGGTCTTGAATTAGGGTAGCATTTACTTTTAGGAAATCGTGTTTTTCAAATTAGGTCTTTTCATTACTCTAAGTAGATTTTAAATTCTTTAGTTTAAATAACCTCAATTAGTGTAGACAATTTTTGAGAAGGAAGGCAATTAATGCATTGAAATTTGGAAAGTTTTTGGGAAGAGTTAAGTTTCAAAAAAATCGTGTGGGGTATTTAAAGAAGGAATTAAATCTGGATTGTCTATTAATAGGGAGTTACGAATTGAGATTTGAAAAGGCATTTTGAAATTCAATTCAATTTCCAAATTGGATGTCCACGATTTCAAGAAAGAATTAATTGTTTTTAATTCTTGTTTGGAAAACCAAAATCGTGTAACTATATAGGTTGGACGGTTCGGCTTATCAAGAAAGGAGTAATTTCAATTTAATTCTGTTTTGGAAAGAAAAAAATTTGTGGGATTCTCTATGCTGGATTTTTCCCGTTCCCCAAGGGGACTTTAAAGCTACTAAAGGTTGTAACTCCCCATTAGAAGGACGATTTTTGTGAATTATCAATTTCCAAAATTATCTTTGAGCCGTTATTGCTTGCCTATCCCTCTAACCGTCTATAATAAGATAGAATTAATTAGTGTAGTTAATTTAGTAGTTGTATTAACCCTAGTTCGTAATTAGGTCCTTATCTTCGGCGTGTTAAGTATAGAGTTATTATATTAGTAGTTATAATTAATTAATTAGATTTTTTTTTAGCATTTTACAATTTGGTCATTGCTTAGTCTAGTGGAGTCAACATAGTTAAACTTAGACATAGTCAACCGAGTCTACCTAACCTAATCTAAGCCGAGCCCACCTAAACCAAACCGACCTTAGTTGACTAAGTCAACCCTAAACCGAGTCCAACCTAGTCTTAGTTAAACCTAACTTAGTCAAGACTTAACCCTAGTCGAGTCTTAGTCCAACCCAGGGTGAGTCAAGACCGAGCCTAGTTTGAGTCAACCTTAGCCAAGTTAACCCAACCTTAGCTAAGTCAAAACCGAGTCCACCTAAGTCAACCGAGCCTAGTAGAGTCGACCTTAGTCCTATTTTAACTCCATATTTTATTGTTTCCTTTTATTCTCATTCTTTTTTAGATTTAATCCATAGTGATTCTAGAATAGCTAGTATAGTTATTTATGTAATTGTTTTAGTTAAATTTTATATTTGTTGATTTGATGTGTGCTTGTTGGTTTGTTGTATGTTAATAATTTAGTTAGTATAGTGCATTTAGTTTATATTTGGTGCAACACTTAGTCATATAGTTAATTGCATGATTTAGTGCCTTAGTTATAAGTGCATTATTATTTCATTTAGCTATTAGTCATAAAATGCATATCATACTTCATTTAGATTTCATTTAGCTTCATCGTAGTTAATATCAGCATATAATCAGTCATATAGGATCATTTAAATCTGCATTACATTTAGATTACATTCTTAGTGTGCAAAATAGATTAATAGAGTGAATAGTGCATTGTAAGAAAAGACTGATTTTTGCTGCATTGCACTGTCGTAATTTCATATGCAAAAATTCTGAGTTTTTAGCAAATTTTTGTTCTATTCACTTTATTGACGTGTTATCTGACTTCAGACCAAATTTCAGCTCTTTCGGAGTTGATTTGGTCTGATTTTTAAGCGTTTTGCGAAAACCGCTTTTTCTGTTTTTTAAATTACAGGACTTTCGATATCCTGATTTTTCCCAGATTTGAAACGCTTATATCTGGAGGTCCAGATATTTTTTTTTCATTCTGTAAAAACTGTCAGATTATTTAATTTGTCAGTTGCAGAACAGAATAAATTTCAGGAAAATCGGACCTCGTTTGCTTTGTCAAACAGTGGTTTTCCGATAACCTATCAGAAATCTATTTTACACTAGTTAGGGGCATTTTCGTAATTTCCATAGTTTCGGCATTTTAGACCTGTTTTCAGTAGTTTCTGCATTTTAGGAGCTGCATAATCATCATACAGCATTATTAGAATTAGTTTAGCTAAATTTAGAATTAGTTTAGTATTTTATTTAATTATTGTCTGATAATTAGAACTTGTTTTATTAATTTCATAAAATTAGACTTAATTTCATTTATAGTTTTCATTCCTAGATTAAAATACTAACTTTGTATTTTCCTTCATTTTTAGGTTGAAAAGCATATTTAGTTTCCAGGGTTATTGTCCAAGTGCGAAGAGCGAATAATTGGCGAAAAGACGGAAATACCCTTGGTGTGGAGCAGAAGACTTAGTTGCTTTTTCATTTTCATTTTAGTGATAAATTGTAGTTGTATTAGCTTTATAATTGTAGATTGACATTTGTAATTAATAAATTAAATTTTAGGAAATACTCTGATTATTTCCCGTTCCCTGAGGATTCGACCCGTACTTACCACTTTGTGGAAAGTCGGTTTTTATACTTTTGGTTGACGATTTTCCAAAGTTTTATTGAAAATAATTGTTTTAAAAAAGATCATTTCAAAATATCAACCACCCTTCACACCATCTCTTGGAGTTTTCGGACCTGTTGTACCTGTTGCAGCGGTTGGGCTGCAACCGGGTGCAGATTGGTGGGCCTGCACCCTTCCCTTGGCTATTGGCTGAAGCCCAACTTGGGTCTGGACACCCGGTCCAGACCATGCTCAAGTCTGAGCATGCCCTGCATGGTCTGGACCAGTCGGTCCAGACTTGGGCCGTTTGTGGTGGGTGAGCCCCACTCGGTCTGGAAACCCAGTCTAGACCTTGCCATTGTTTGCGATAGCCTAGCGTGGGTCTGGACTAATCAGTCCAGACCCGGGGTTGTCCTTCTCTTGCTGAAGACCCATGCATGTGGTCTTTCCTTGGACCGGACCCACTCGGTCCAGGTGGATCGACTGCTGTGATTTTGTGACAGCATAGCCTGCTGTCTCCATTTTCGGTTCAGCAGTGCTGCCCATCGAGCCTGCTGTGTGCGCGTGGTACCCCATGGCACAAATGTGGCAGGTTAGGTTGTGGGTCCATTTTGGACAACTCCAGCCCAACAGCTGGATTTCCCCCCATTTTGCCACACGTTGTAGACTTGTTGGCAAGCTCCGGACTGCAGCCTATGGGGTTGCATGAGTGCCTATGACACGGGTTCCAAATGCCCCGACACTTCCATAATAGTTGACTTGCCATGACGAAGACGAAAAACACGCGATCGCTCCAAAGCAAATATAAATATGTATATGTAACTATGTATGCGCAAAGAAATGGTAAAAACTGTCAATTTGTGTAGTATAGATTCACCCATGTTGTGGGTATGGCCGCCTTGGCATAGAACGCAAAATGTTCACAAATGATACCTTATCGAATGCCTCTAAATAAAATAAGGTTTTTACATAATTAAGAAACCTATGACGTATGTCATCAAAGGAATGCAGTCACAAATTCGTATTTGTTATATTTGAATGTACGAATCGCCTTGTCAATTGAATGTATTTCCCTAAGTCCGAAGGGATCGTGAGGCATATCTATATGGGAATTTGGTCTTTTGAGACTTATGTGTTATTGGAACTCCTTGGCGAGTTTTGGTGCGGGTGATGGCCCCACCTCACGAGACGAGCTCGCTTACGTTAGAAATACATGATTTATATTCTTTTGCTTGTCTCTTGATTCGTTTCTAGAAATGCCTTAACGTGGCAAAATGTTTCTAACTGTCTCATCGTAATGCTCGATGTTTTGTATTGTCACACTGCTCGATTCACGTACTTGTTGCACGATGCACATACATGTCCATTTATATTTTTGCACAGTTCATGATAACTTATCTGTTCTGCATAACACATTTTTCTATGGTGATACACTTGTTAATTATGTTCCTTGATGCATACTATGCTTTAAATGCTATGAATTATGGAATGGGTAGTCTTGGTCATTTTCTCGTGATTTGTTTAATTACATTTCTAAAAGCATGTTAATGATAGTAGTTATCACTTATTGCTCCATGTGTAGTTATGTCACTCTCTTATTACTTGCTTATGTTGTACCTATTCAGTTATTGTAAATAAGCATGCTACGTGTTTCATGATAAGCCATGCTCTTGTTTTCCACATATGGGTATATGGAGTTTGGTTTGTCTCACCAGCTCGAAAGAGTACTGACCCCATTTTATGGGGATACAGGTGTTGCTTCTAGGCGTGCGATGGGGTTCGATGTGCGGCAGAGGACCTGAACCCACTCTTCTAAAACATCAAGGATCTTGGTAGAGTTTGTAAAAAGGGAATGATTGTTGTACTGTTTTGTAAAATAAGATAGTAAAAGTTGTTTCATATCATTGTTGTTTCACTCCTGTGATCCGCCCAGAGTTTTCCGCTTGTTTCCCTTTTTGGTACTTCCGCAATTGCGCAAACGTTTAAAAAAAAAAATTACCCTAAATCCAAAGGTTTTTTAAAGATTTTTAAAGTCGGGAATTCTGGGAGCGTGACAGATCTGGTATTAGAGCAGTGTTTTTGAAAAGTAATTCAAAAGTGTGGTTCAAGCCTCTGCACACATCAACCATCGCACTGTAAGTATGCCTAATTCAGTAGAATTGTATTTCTGTTGTTTGATTGCTTATTCTGCATGTTTAAGATCAAATTATGTGTATTTCGGGTGTCCTGAGATGTGAGACTCAGTTTCATGTTTAAGCCTTGTATTTTGGCTTAATGTATCGATTGTCGGAACCTAAGGGTTCGTTTGCACTTGTGGATATAGTTTCTCAAGCCAATTCGAGTCGACTTCTGCGAAAGTTGAAGTTCTTGACTAAGACCTTGGGAACTACATGCGTAGTTCGCCCTTCTCGTTCCACACTGTGATGGTGGAGATGATTGAAGAATCATAGGGATGATCGAACTGATATCCTGATCATGTTGAAGACGATGCAGCTTCGATGAGAATTATTGTGTAAGGCTCTAAACTAGTGTTTTTCCTCTTTTCCAACATCGTTGGAATTGTTCGTAACCCTGTCTCTGACGAAGGGTATCTTGTTGGATATGACCTTTTTGGACAGAAGGATGAAGCCTTGTCTGTGCCAGTTGAGCCTCGATGTATCCCGTTGGTGGACACTGTTGATCCCCAGTCGTTCTTGTTGATGAGAACGTATCTGATGTTTTGCGCTTAGCAAGTTGCTTCTGTTGCCGGTGATGGCATTTGACTCCTGAAAGGGTCATCTTTGGGGATAGCATAACGCCGATCTTCAGGGTGTTGTTGCTCTTAAGAGAGCATTGTGGGGATTTTGTTTCCCAACCACTGTCGGACGGATTGTGGTGAGTTGGCTCAGGTGGTGATTCCTGGTAGTGCCAACTATGCTGTTGAAGGGGTAACTCTTCAGCGATGTCGTTAGAGTGGTGATTCTCTAACGATGTCGTCAGGGTGGTGATTCTCTGACGATGCCATTAGGGTGGTGATGCTCTAATGATGTTGCTGGGGTGGTGATTCTCCAGCAATGCCATCAGGGTGGTGATTCTCTGATGATGCCATTGGGGTGGTGATTCCCTAATGACGCTACTGGAGTGGTGATTCTTCAGTAATGCCGTTAGGGTGGTGATTCTCTAGCGATGCCATTAGAGTGGTGATTCTCTAATGAAGGTCATTAGAGTGGTGATTCTCCAGTGATACCGATGGACTGGTGACACTTCAGCGATGCCGTCAGGGTGGTGATTCTTTGACGATACCATTAGGGTGGTGATTCTCTGATGATGTCATTAGAATGGTGATTTCCTAATGATGCTGCTGGGTTGGTGATTCTCCAGCAATGCCGTTAGAGTGGTGATTTTCTAACAATACCGTCAGGGTGGTGATTCTCTGATAATGCCATTAGGGTGGTGATTCCCTAATGATGCCATTAGGATGGTGATTTCCTAATGATGCTGCTGGGGTGGTGATTCTCCAGCAATGTCGTTAGAGTGGTGATTCTCGAATGATGTCGTCAGGGTGGTGATTCTCTAATGATACCATTAGGGTGGTGATTCTCTAATGATGTCGTTAGGATGGTGATTTCCTAATGATGCTTCTGGGGTGGTGATTCTCCAGCAAGGCCGTTAGAGTGGTGATTCTCTGATGATGCCGTTAGAGTGGTGATTCTCTAACGATGCCGCTAGGGTGGTGTGTGGCTCCCCAAACCTCGACTTTGGAAAACCTTAGAATTTTCTGTGATTTTTTTTTAAAGGTTTTACTAGAAAACAGCGGAAAACAAGGTGTAATAAAAACCGCAAAGCTGCGAGTCTGAACGGCCACAGGTGAGTGCAACAAGTAAACAACAGTGTAAACAAAAGTACAACCACCAATGTAAAAAGGGTATACAACCCAATAGTTTAAAGTTTATAAAATGTAATAGTACAAAACTCAAAATTAGGGAATATATCCCAACCAAGTCTCAAAAACCTAAAACCACAAGGAACAGGATCTGCAGCTCAAGTGTGGGTCCCCAAGCCTCCACCGTGTGTCGTCGCATCAGCACTGCACCTTTTCGTCACCTACTTCCCCATAAAACAAGGTCAGTCCTCTCGCGAGGTGGTGAAGAAACAACCACAAGTATATATATATTAATTCAGACAAGGAACATAAACAAGAACTAACAAGTGTTTGTGCCTGTGTCAGGTAAGTGTGAAAGTGACAAGTACTAGTCAAGTGAAAAGTAACAGAGCTGAAGTAATTATAAGGCAAGTAACTCGAAGCAGTAATTGAACTGTAACAAGTGCTGAACAAGCAAGTAACTGAAGTAACAACTGAACAAGTAAAGCACTGAAGAGAAAACTACTTAACAGTAAGGTAGCAACTACAGTAAGTCAGCTGTGATTGGTTAGTCTTTAAGTTCTTCTTGTTACTCCTTCTGGTACGCGAAGGAACCTCGCATTCTGTGAGACATGCACTCGGCGTCTGTTATTCAATTCTAGTGTGGTAACCGGGGATGCTACAAACTGAGTAAACCTCATGCGAGAAGCATGCAACTGGGAGAAAGCACTCGCATAGGTAAGGATTGCAATCCATACTACTGTAGTAGTGAGGTCCTAAAAAGGTAACCTCGACCTCCCTGACTCTGAGTGACTGGAGGCCAAAGGGCGCTACAGCTTCTGTCAAAACACGTGTCATAGTAACAAGTCACTCAGGGCTGTACCATCCACCCTCTCCAAGGTGAACCGTTTTGTGAATGGGGCGAAGCAGGTTTATCTTTCTTAGGCTCATTGTTTAATCATACCTCTCAACGAGGAGTTTGCCTGGTGGTGCCCGTGGGGTACGCAAAATGAGGACTTGGCCTGCACATCCACGTGCTCAGCCTCACGCGGCCAACAGAGCACCTTGCTCGTGAAAGCGGTCACAACACCATATTATTTATTTTCTAATTTAGGGTATAATCACATAAGAGTCCATTCACAACACAAGGGCCATTGCCCAAGGACTCCAACTAAGCCCAAAACAAGTCATATTCATTCATACCCTATGGTGTTCAAATTTTAATCTTTTTATTTCGTGAAGTAAGTGCACCTTGTGCACTCATCAATGCCTCAACAATGTACCAACCGAGGTACGCACTACTCAGTATCGGTGTCAGGATGTGCCACGTGCAAAGTGTAAGAGTACCACATGCTTTCTAACTTTTGCACAAACATAAGTAACAGAGGCATTGTATAATTTCATTTCTGAGAGACAAGTAAACGTGCAAGCAAATATACAGTTTCATGCATATAACATTTCATCAATTTCCATTACTCAAGAAGTTGTCTCTAAATCGTTATCATTGGCACTTTGCCTAACATGCAATTATTCTCATAGTAAAAATGCACTATTTTGCATACTTCAGTGTCGAGATTGAATTTAACATTATTCCCATATGTATGGGAATTACATTCGCATTTCCAAGGTGGATCGTCGCTTTTGCAGGGAAGATGAAATTGCGACACGAAAGACCCTCATACTTGATTGAACACACTTACGTGTTACGGTGAAATCTGGGATATTCCTATCTTATGGGAATAACATTAGCTTTTCCCATGGAGTGGGGTGTCGTGCCTGCGGACCCGAAATGAAGATACTGAATAGTACTAGTGATCTTAAATTAATGTGGACTCTAAGTGCGTGGAATTGCAATAGTGTTCATCTGCTTACTTTATTGGTCCGTCGAACGTAAACCAAGGCGTGAGGATTTTCCTTACGCAGTACGACACACATACGTGTCAAAGGTGATTTCTGGTAATATCCCATTCTAATGGGGATTACATTGGCTTTCCACGGTTCAGAGTGCCGCGCTCGCAGACCCGAAACGAACCATTTGACAAGATGAACGTAAAATAACACTAAGGAAACTCATACCTAATTCAGAGTGTAAAGTCATCTGAGAGAACACTTGGACGGGACACAAGAGTGTCACATGTCCATTCGGTCGCACCAAAATACTCAATTACGTGCATTGACATATATATATATATATATATATATATATATATATATATATATGCACTCTTATATGTATATGGATACATATATGTAACTACCCGAAACGAGGGCATCCCTAGGCACGTACACGCGCGCCAAACACCCTAACTGAAATGTGGAAGGGTGCGGGCAAGACTACCCACGAGTTTGGACCTACGAAGGTTCAGCTAGAAGTAGGTTTTTGTGCGAGTCCTAAAAGGAAATTACTAGCAGTCGTTGATGGGGTTACGGGGCTGCAAAGGTGCCAAAGATGGATTCGCACACCCGCTACCAATGCGGTCCTACAGAAAAAGGGTAAGTCTGGTCCTCCAGACCAGACTGCTAAATCTACTAAGGAAATCTGGTCCGACTCACAGCTCGGACAAGACTGCCAAGAGGGCTCAGTTAGGACAGGTTCAAACTGCCAAAAGGGGCCAGACGGCTAACCCTGCGGAATGGGTACCCAATGTGATCATCGCAAAATTTTTCCTCTCATAATATTCTCTCTCTTCCTTCTCTTTTCTTTTTCCAACCTCTATTTTCCTCCTTTTTGAGGGGAGAAAATAAAATATAGAAAAGAAGAGAGAAGAGAAAAGAAAAGAAAAGAAAGAAGAAGAGAGAGAATATTATGAGAGGAAAAATTTTGCGATGATCACAGTTTTGGCGACCGTGATGGGACATTTTGAGAGAAACGCCTCGTGAGATGAAATTCAAGCATGATCCTTTCATGGATGGATATATATAGAGCATGGATTCCTTTGTGGGGGAAAACCATGATGGGACTGAGAGGATTACCTCATCGAAACGAGGTTTAGGTTTAACCCAAACATGAAAAAGGAAGATATCTCGTGGAACGAGATTCAGGCTTAACCCTTATTCTGAAAGGGACGACCATACAGAATCCTCGAGTGAAGAAACCGTGATGGGACAACAAAATGCATCGCCAAAGCAAGATTCAGGTTTAACCCTTGACCTGAGTGGGGGCGACCGTACGAAATCTTTGGATGAAGAAACCGTGGTGGGACTAGAAAGGATATCTAGTCGAAACGAGGCTTAGGTTTAACCCTAACCTGAATGAAAAGTACCTCATGGAGTGAGGTTCAGGCTTAACTCTTAACTTGAAAGGGACGACCATACGAAATCTTCGGATGAAGAAACCATGATGGGACCTTTGGAGTTTGGACGAACAAATCTGAAAGGGGTTTTGCGAGAAGAGAAAAACAAGGGATTCCCTGAAGCTTGGAAAGGAGATGATCTGGGGCGTCTCATTGGTCAGACTAAATCAACTTTCTAAAAATAGACGACCTCTCGCAGAAGGTTTGGGTGATACCTCGAGAAGCGAGGTAACAGGTTTAATCCTTAGCCTGAATGGATACAGAGTCCTCGAAGAGCGGGGAAACTATGATGGGACCTCTAGATTTTGCACAACAAGTCTAAGAGGGGTTTGCAAAAGGATGAAAATGGGGGTCCCTAAAGCTTAAAAAGGGCTTGATCTTGGGCGCCTCATTGCTAAAACTGAAAATAGCTTTTGACAATAACAGACCTTTTGTAGAAAGTTCAGGTTTAACCCTTATCCTGAGCGGGAACTGTCTATGGTGGCACAGTGGGGATGTAATGCCCCGGATTTGAAAAACAAAGCTAAATTAAAATTTTCATAAATTTATTTTTATTTTTTTTTCTTTGCAGCGGAACTTAGAAAAGCTTTTAGCAACGGTTTTAGAAATCTCCGAGCACGCTACAGGTATGTGGCCAAGCAACTCATTGACCACCAAAGTGTTTCATTTTATAAAAAACCACATGTTTATTACAACATCACTGCTTAGAAAAGTAGTATAGGTTCAATAAAAGGAAACAATACAACTCTCTCTAGAGAAACCCTGGAACTCGATGCCGCCTTGCTCCGCATATCGCCACGCAGGTTTAACACCTGAAATCCCCATTAAACGGGGTCAGAACCACTGATGGTCTGCTAAGCAAGCAATCACACGTCCATTCAACTCAAGTAAATGCATAGACCACTAGGGGTCGCAGTTCATAATAACGACGCTCAAGCCTCCAAGACTTAGCGTATATCGCAAAAGCCTACTCAAGGCTATGAGTTGAACATCCACGCAAGTCTTCATGACTTTGCATAAGCCTCTTCAGGTCTGTGAGTTGGAATAACCGCTCAAGTCTCTACAACTTAGCCTTGACTTCTTTAGAGTCACAAATGTTGAGTTTTCTGAGAAATATTTTTGTGGGTCCCACCAATATTTTCGTGAGTCCCGCAAAAAAATTGAGTTTTCGACATTTTTTTGCGAAAATTTCTGAGTAGGCCATTATCTTCGTATTGATGTAACTAAGAAAGTTGGCTCGTAGAAATCTTTTGATTTCAATCAGGTAGGAAGTTATGACTTCCAGAGTGTTTGAGCATATATTCGTGAAGATACGAATATCCTAAGTATATTTGGATCGCAGGAATCGTTTCGATTCGCTTTACGGTGAAAACACTATTTTTCACTGAAAAATGCCTCAAGAATTTATTCAGAGTTTGAACTAAAAAATTGCAGTCTTATATCATTACCCCCTTAAAGAAATTTCGTCTGCGAAATTCAGTTAAGAGTACTAAGTGAATAGCTCAGGACACTTATCCAGCATATTGGATTCGGGCTCCCAAGTGCAGTCATCAACTCCGTGATGTTGCCATCTCACTTTAACAAGTGGAATGACCTTCGACCTAAGCACTTGCTCCCGACGGTCCAAGATCTCAACTGGTCTTTCTTCCACCATCATATCCTCCCGGATGTTGATATCTTCATGTTGGATGATGTGGGAAGGGTCGTGAACGTACTTTCTAAGCATTAACAAGTGAAATACGTTGTGTATCTGTGTATACTGCGGTGGCAATGCTACTCTGTAGGTGGTCTCTCCTATCCGACTCAAAACCTCGAAGGGACCAACGAATCTGGGGCTGAGTTTTCCCTTCTTTCCAAAACGGAAAACACTCTTGGTTGGAGAGACTTTGACGAAGACCTTGTCTCCAACCGCAAAAGTGAGTTCCCTACGCCGCTGATCGGCGTAGCTCTTCTGTCGGCAATAAGCAGTCAGTAGCTTCTTTCTGATCATGTGGACCTGCTCAGTGTAATGCTGCAAGACAATGGGTGAGTCCAAGGTTCGCTCACCCACTTCGCCCCAATGGATTGGTGATCAGCAAGGTCGTCCATACAAGGCTTCATATGGTGCCATCCCAATACTAGCGTGATGGCTTTTATTATAAGCAAATTCGGCCAACGCTAGATGAGAGTTCCAATTACCTTTCCATTCTAGCATACAGACTCTCAGCATATCTTCGAGAGTCTGTATGGTTCGCTCAGATTGCCCATCTGTTTGGGGGTGGAAAGCCATACTGAACTTGAGTTTTTTCCCCAGATCTCTCTGTAGCTGCTCCCAGAAGTGAGAGGTGAACTTCGAGTCACGATCAGATATGATCGTGGTCGGCACTCTGTGGAGTCTGACGATTTCCCGAACGTAGATTTCTGCCAACCTTTCTGTTGAATATCTGGTGTTGATTGGCAGGAAGTGGGCAGACTTGGTGGGCCTGTGCACAATCACTCATATGGAATCGTGTTGTCTCTTGGAACGAGGTAATCCAATGATGAAATCCATCGTAATGCCCTCCCATTTCCATTTTAGAATTTCGATCCGTTGCATCTTTCCGCCAGGTCGTTGATGTTCGATCTTAACTTGCTGGCAGATCAAACATTTCGAGACAAATATAGCCATATCTCTTTTTATTCCCCTCCACCAGTACTTTCTCTGCAAGTCTCTGAACATTTTGGTACCTCCAGGGTGGATAGTGTACTTGCTACTATGAGCTTCCTGGAGTACTTCTTCTCTTAGCTCAGGGTTATTTGGAATCCAGATCCTTTCTTCCATCCATATTCCTCCATTTTCTTTTAGATGAAAGAAAGTATCATCTTTTTCAGCTCGAACCTCTAGCTCCACGTACTGGAGATCTCTCAATTGTTCGGCTACGATCCGATGCATGATTTCAGGTTGTATTGTCAGGCTTGACAATCATATTTTGCCTGTATCAGCCAGGAATGGCTTCCAGTTGACGAAATCCTCCATCAACTTCCATTGTTCGGTTAAGCTGGCCAGAGTGCCAACAGTCTTGCGACTAAGGGAATTTGCTACGGCATTCGCCTTTCCAGGGTGATAGGAAAGTGTGAATTCATAGTCTTTGAAAAATTTTAGCCATCGTTGTTACCGCATATTAAGTTCTTTTTGAGAAAAGAGGTATTTTAAGTTTTTATGGTCCGACATGACCTCAAATTTCTCTCCATAAAGGTAGTGTCACCAGATTTTAAGTGCGAATACTACTGCGACAAGTTCAAGATCGTGGGTTGGATAGTTTTTCTCATGAATTCTCAACTGCCGGGATGCATAGGCGATTACTTTGTCATGCTGCATCAACACACAACCTAGACTTGTTCTCGAGGCATCAGTATAAGCAACGAAGCCTCCCTGACCAGAAGGTAAGGTAAGGACAAGGGCAGTGGTAAGCCTCAGTTTGAGAACCTCAAAGCACTCCTTACATTGGTCAGTCCATTCGAACTTGACTCCCTTTTTCAACAATTTCGTCGTCGGTACGACGATTCGGGAGAAGTCTTGTATGAACTTCCGATAATATTCAGCAAGTCCAAGGAAGCTGCAGACCTTAGTGATATTTTCTGGCTACTTCCAGTCTATCACAGCTTCGACCTTCGCAGGATCTACTGCGATTCCATCTTTTGAGATCACATGACTAAGGAACATTACTTTGTCTAGCCAGAATTCACATTTTGAAAACTTGGCATAAAGCTGATTATCTTGAAGGGTTTTCAAGACGATTCTCAAGTGCTCCTTGTGTTGTTCCTCATTCTCTGAATATACGAGAATGTCATCGATGTAGACAATGACAAAAGTGTCTAAGTATGGCTTGAACACTCGGTTTATCAGGTCCATAAAGACAGCAGGCGCATTAGTAAGTCCGAAGGGCATTACTACGAACTCATAATGGCCATATCTTGTTCTGAAGGCAGTCTTAGGTATATCCTCTTCCTTAACTCTGAGCTGATAATACCCAGACCTGAGGTCGATCTTGGAGAACACTCTCGCCATTCTGAGCTGATAGAATAAGTCCTCAATCCGAGGCAACAGATACTTATTTTTAACAGTTGCCTGGTTAAGCATTCGATAATCGATGCATAACCGAAAGGATCCATCCTTCTTCTTTACAAACAACACCGAGGCTCCCCAAGGTGACATACTTGGTCGAATGAACCCTTGTTTTATCAGTTCTTCCAACTGACACTTCAACTCACTAAGTTCAGCTGGCGCCATACGATAAGGGGCTTTGGATATTGGTGCAGTTCCAGGTAAGGATTGAATTCCAAATTCAACCTCACGAAGTGGTGGAAGTCCTAGAAATTCCTAAGGAAACACTTCGGGAAACTCCCGAACCACTTCCAAACTCTCGAGGGATTGGATATTTGAGCCTTCAGCTGAAAGGCTAAGTAGAAAGGCTACACAACCCTTCCTAAGGTATTTATGTACCTTAAGAGCTGATATAAGCCGCTTTTGTGGAACTGGCTTGGATATTTGGTATTCTATCTTAGGCATTCCTGGTCGTGATAGAATCACCCTGCCTTCTCGACATAAGATCCTGGCATGGTTCTGAGCTAACCAATTCATTCTCAGAATGACATCATACTGTACCATATCGATTAGGATGACATCAGTAGGCAAGTGTTGCCCAGCTATCTCTATATCCAAATTCTTGATGCAATGGATACATTTGGTGCGTGAAACCAACGGGTTGTATACTTCGATCATTTTATCCACCGGTTGTACCGAAGCGTGGAGTTGTTCGGTGAATTCATCAGAGATAAAAGTATGAGTAGCACCACAATCAAACAAGACGTAAGTTGCATGTCCATTAACAGGTATGGTGCCTTCAATGAGGTTACCGGTTTCGACTTGTTTAGTCGTTATAACGTATACACGACCTGCAGGAGGCCTTTGTTCTACTCTAGGTGGCGGTCGTTGGACTTGCATTCGCTGTGGTATTTGTTGAGAGGGTCCAGCAGATCTTGCATTCCTCCTTTGCTCATCAACAAGCTTCTTTCTGCATTGTCTTGCAATGTGGCCCACTTTGCCACAGCAGAAGCAACCACCTGTGTCACGTGGACATGGTCCTCTAACATGATATACATGGCATTTTGGGCAGTTTGGGTTGGACTGCAGATTGTTTGGAGCCATGTTCTGCCTTGGCCTCATGACCTGTTGAGTAACATTCCCACCTTGGAACCTTTTCTTTTGAAAGGGTTGTCATGAACCCTGGCCACTTGGGAATGTTCTATTCTTGTTCCCACCATCAACTACGAGCCTCTTTGCTATAATCACTTTTGATCGCTCCCAATCCACTTGAATTTTTGAAGCTGCTGCCACAACAGTTTGAAAAGTTTGGGGTATGCTGGTGATAACCCGTGACCTTAGCCTTTCTCGCAGTCCGTTGATGTACTTGTCGGCCCTTTCTTGGTCAGTCTTAAATAACCGGGAGCAGTACCGCTCAAGATTTTGAAATTTGGTGGTATAGTCAATCAGACTCATACCACTCTGCTCCAATTTCAGAAACTCCATCTTCTTCTTGTTTCTGGAGTGTAACGGGAAGTAATTATCCAGGAAAGCTCTCCGGAAGTCAGTCCAAAGAATGACTTCAACTTCCGATAACTGGATAATCTTAGTGGTATCCCACCACTTTCGTGCATTGTCTTTCAGCCTGTACGTGCCAAAGTTGGTCTTCTTTTCTTCTGGTACTCCCAGTACCAGGAAGGCATGTTCTGTCTCTTCGACCCAACTCTCTCCTAGTTCAGGATCGGCTCTACCGGCAAAGACTGGAGGATCGAGCTTGAGGAATTTTTCATAGGTTATTCCCCCAAGGTTTTCATTTTGAGATGCGACTGGTTCTGGCCTTGTTTCACGGATGGCAGTAACCAGATTGTTGAGCGTTTCCAACAGGAATCCTTGAGTATGGGACTCCTCGCTCGACATGGTTCTCCTCGTCGTAGGAGCCATTTATCTATCACATACAAGCAACATGTTTTAGTTTCTCCATGTATATACTTAAGCAAAGCTTTATTTACTTAATATACATCATATTTACACAAGCGTCGCCTTAAACAGAACGTCATGTCGTACTGGCAGACTTTTAGGCATTGAGAAACTATATACATGAGTCTATTGACTCCAAAATATTACCAGTCTCTCCTAAGAACTGGATTTCTTTCTTGACCCAAACAACCCGAAGTATCGTTTGCTTCCACATTGCCTTGGTGCAAGCACAACTAGTTTTGGCTTGGGCGACACTTCCGCACTCTCAAGCGAATCTTGTGGGTAGATCAGTGATGCCGGTCCACTTGCCCATTCAGTATCATTATGACTCGGGGAGTCCGAGATCATAACGGGATAATAGGAGTTGTATCCCTCTCCTTGGCCATTCAGGCTTGGTGTTTGTGAAGCCGCTCTGTTCCCCCATATAATAGCACTATGAGATTATAGAAGGAGTTGTTGCATCCCTCATCCCGACTGTGCAAGCTAGGCGTACATGATGCCTGTTGATAGCCTTGCGATTGACCGAATCTCTCAAGGAAGTTAAAGTCAAATTCTACCAGAGATGGTAGTTCATCTGAAGTTGCTGGGGTACGACTACTCCCCCTACTTGAGTAATGTGGTCCACTAACACGCGAGGTCTCATCCTTGAGACCAAGCGATCCCCGCCGACCCATATCAGCGGTGTGTTTCATTTGGCATTCGTTGGCAGAATGCCCCTCTTCGCCACAAAACTGGCAGTCTTGTACCTCATATGGGCACACCCACTCATTGTGCATGATCCCACAATGATAGCAGTAGCCTCGTGAGTTGTGAGTTGCAATCTATATAAAGACGCACCTAGATCAGAACAAGAAATATAAAATATACTTACAGTGCGATATCGTGAACAAGACGGATCTCAAACTAGGTTTCTCAGACTCTTGCTCTGATACCAATTTTGTAACGCCCCAAATTTCCAAAACAAAGCTAAGTTAAAATTTTCATAAATTTTTTCTTTTTTTTTCTTTGCAACAGAACTTAGAAAAGCTTTTAGCAGCGGAATCAGACGATAATGAGTCGTCGTTTTTAGAAAACTTCGAGCACGTTGCAGGTATGTGGCCAAGCAACTCATTGACCACCAAAGTGTTCCATTTTATCGAAAACCACATGTTTATTACAACATCACTGCTTAGAAAAACAATATAGGTTCAATAAAAGGAAGCAGTACAACTCTGTCTAGAGAAACCCTGGAACTCGCTGCCGCCTTGCTCCGCATATCGCCACACAGGTCCAACAACTGAAATCCCCATTAAACGAGGTCAGAACCACTGATGGTCTGGTAAGCAAGCAATCACACGTCCATTCAACTCAAGTAAATGCTTAGACCACTCAGGGTCGCAGTTCGTAATAACAATGCTCAAGCCTCCAAGACTTAGCGTATATCGCAAGAGCCTACTCAGGGCTATGAGTTGAACATCCACGCAAGTCTTCATGACTTCGCATAAGCCTTTTCAGGGCTGTGAGTTGGAATAACCGCTCAAGTCTCTATGACTTAGCCTTGACCTCTTCAGAGTCACGAATGGATGTCTAGCTCAAGACTTTATGCTTGGCACATCCATATCCTAGGAATCTAAGGACAACTCTCTGAGCTTCGCTTAGTCGTACGGATATCAATGAGGTTCTTTCCCAATTGGTCCAGTAGTATACTGACCATGACACCTTCACAAAAGTTATGCAGGACTGACTCAATAACGTCCATACACGCATATATTCAAAGTATCGTTGTACCTAAGCTAATGCTTTGTTTTGATAATTGCACCTCCCCCTGGGCTTAGGGGACTCATATCTGGGAGACAACGCGACGATCTGGGGGTTGATTATTCTATGTATTTTAGATAACCTAGAGGCGTGTTGATCCCATCCCCCTAGTAGGATGATACAACATACCATAAGAGATCCTTACTAGGTATTCGAATGCATTCGGCCACTGCAGTAGTTGGGTTCAATCCATAGATATTTAAGGATAACCACGACCTCCATACCTCTGAGTGACGGAGGCCATCAATGAAGTCTATCAGGTTCGGGTGAAATATATGTCACTCAAGGTTGCGCCATCACCCTCTTCCTCGGTGAGAAATTCTGAATGGGGCCTGCCGGTCTTATTATTACTTGACGAACATTGCATGCCTATAGGGCAGCCTTTGAGAAGTATGTACTCGACCCCAATCAACCACACAACTTTCACCGTGGAACAAAGGTTTTATTCATATGCATGCTTAACTCTGCTCTCGGCACTTCGACCTTGATGAGCACGTCACCTCTTTCGGTGGAAACAACACACTCTGGCTCAGCGGCCCTTATGAGCCTGGTTCTCTGATAATTCTCAATGAGCATGCACATGACTCGATCTCTATGGATCGGCAAATCGGCGTATTTTTACGCAACAAGCTCAGGACCTCGTCAAGGCGCTACCACTACTTTGGCGCAACGACTCTTACAAGTATGGTGCCCTTGCAGGTGTCAGGGAGACGAGTCATTCTGGCATCGTTCCAACAAACGGCATCGTTGTGCCACTTAACTGGTTCTGGCAGCTCTTTTGCCAACCATTCTGTCAGCACCTCTCTTGCTCTATTGGCAGTGGTGTGACGAACATTTTTACATTGTAGAAGGCGTTCCATGAACTGGGTAGCACTCTTGCTATGTTCTTTCTGAGCTATTCTTAGCTCCTTCTGGAATTTCAACAGCACTTCCTCTCTTTAATGGAGAAAGCGTGTGTTTCTTTTATCCATTTCAGCGGCATCTCCCTTCTTTTGTGGGAAATCGCTACGCTTAACTTGGGAAATGGATGCACACCGTTGTGTGTATTTTGCACCATCAAGGTTGCAGGAACCCTGGGCCATAGCCAGGCCATACGTAAAGAGCATTTTGCCAAAAAGTGAAGCCTTTCCAATAGGGGCTTCATTCGTCAAGCAGAATCTTGAACAAGGAGCGATAAAGGAATCACATTGGCGATTTGGAGTTGATCTCCATTTGAACGCTCATTTACGTGCCATATATTTAGTATAAGCAGAAGCCTGTGCTTTATACAGCGGCGGCATAAAGAAATGCATATACTATTGTTCAGGGTGTGTAATTGAACGAAATATTCTACATATATATTTGCAGAAAGCAGAAGCCTTGGTGTCATTCAACACGATGGCGTAAGTAAATGCATAATCGGAAGTGCAGTAATTAGAAATTGCAGAAAGTAGGAGCCTTGGCATCATACGACACGATGACAAAGGTAAATTACATAGCCTGTGCGATATAGGACGCGTCGGCAGAATCAACAGATATACACCTAGATCCGCATCCAATGATAGTTACGAGGCGAGTGGGTGAACACCGAAGAATTTTAAAGGGCTCAACCAATAACTAAAGCGAGATACCATTTTGAAGAATGCATATACCGCGTATTTGAACATATATATCCGACGATAGTTATGAGACGAGCGGGTGAACACCGAATTATCCAAAAAGGGCTCAATCAAGAACTAAAGCAAGATACTACTTCACAAAGTATATGCTATATACAAACAATCAAATACTTGAGAGAGATGGATTAATGAAGCGAACTTACTTCAATTCATGGAAGAAATGACTCCGGAATGCTTCGATGCTTTGAACGAGGCTCGACTTCGAAAAGGATCAACTCCGAACTTCAGACTAAAAAGGACTTGGACTTTGACTTTGAAACAAACCAGGTTCAAGTCAAGTCAACTGGGTTTGGACTTAGGTCAGGTAGGTTCAGACCTAGGTCAGGTGGGTTAGGACCAGGTCAGGCAGGCTCACACCAGGTCAGGTGGGCTAGGCTAGGTAGGGGAGTGATGATGCATGAAATGCACATCATGTTAACACGTTTTTCATGCATTTTGTAACAAGTTTAAGCTTTTAAACCCATGTTTAGATGCATTTTGATAGTAAGGGGTTAGGGTTCGAATTTCAAATAAATCAGAGTTAAAATGAGAGAATTATGGCTATTTCAGTGTTTGGGCACGAATTTCGAGGTGGATCGGATCCATATCCGACCCAATTAGGCTGTTTGGGACCTTGGATCAACCTTTAGAAAGTCTAAAATCCAACCCACACGCATATCCATATCCATTTCAAAAAGTTTTGCAGAAAACCCCCTATAAAGTGGCGCCTAGCAAAATAGTTTTTTTTAACCCTGTTTCTGAATTTCTAAAAAAGTATAAATAGACTTTTTAGAGGAACCCTAGGCGTCTTTGGCTTGGATTTGATGCCCCCTGTAGTGCCTCTAGCTCCAGCACCTTCTTCCCCTCCATTCTCCCACGTTTTGGCCATTGAAGACCGGTTTATGCTTGGTTTCCAAGCATCTTTCGATCTCCCTTGTGATTTCTTTACGTTTCTTCCTTTTCCTTGCTGTGTTTTTCACCATTTTTCTGTGTTTTTGCAGATGTAGCAGAGGTGGAGACTACTAACCTTGCTTGATAGTGCGAAACACATCATCAAGGTGAGCCGGCCCTACCTCCATCCGGTTTTCTACGCCCTCCGATCGAGAATCGGCGCACATTCCATCATCGGTGGATCTCCAACGTGTTTCAGCTGCAAAAGTGCTGTTCTTGGTGAAGTTCCATCATCCTCGAACCATTTGGGACATCAAGATCAAGCTACGGTCCGCTCTCCTTCATCCCCACGATCGTCGGATCGCCCGAGAGGTAGGTCTTCTTCTTCTACCTAAAACTGAAATTGTGTGTTTGATTTTATTTTCTTATTTTCTATGTGTTTCTTATTTTTCTTTTTGTTTCAACCTTAGAGTAGATCCCGTGCATAGACCAGCACGTTAGATTAGATTTATTTGATTTGATTGATTCGTTTGAATCTTGTTTTTCAAGCTTTTTCACCCAAATAGTGAAAATCGGCTAGATCTTCATCTAGCCGATTCTTCTAGTCGGTCTAGTGGGTTTGTGGGTCTGTTCTACAGAAAAATAAATTAAAATGGGGTTCATCGTGATTCAATTTTAATCGTTGGTAGTGTTTGTTGTGTGTTTCAATTAAATTGAAAAGAAAAATACAAAAATCGGCTAGATTATTTCTAGCCGATTCTTGGGTTTTTATAAAATTGTTCATGTTTTATTTTTATTTATTTTTTTGTAGTAGTGATGTTTGTTGTGTGTGAGTTTTGTTTATTGCAGTATCATTTATTTTTTGTTTTAGGAAAATGGATTTCTTATGTGTCGCATGAGGAATTTTTGCCAAACTCGTGAATGAATTATTGAAATCATGCAAGTGTAGGTGATTCTCTTGTGTCATTCGTGTGATTTTCTGTTTGTGCGTTAGTTAACAGTCTCCTAGAGTTGGGTGTGTCAAATTCACTGTTTTAGAAGTGTCTTCACTCTTGTTTTCTTGGTGTTTTCAAGTTTTAGGTAGTTTCTTTTTATTGAAAGAAAAAATTACAAAAATCGAGTTTTAGTTTTTTGGTGTGTTGATGAATTTATTCATTCGGCTGCATGTTGGATCCTTAGTTTAGTTGTGTTATTGTGTTCGTGATTGATGTTATTCGTGAAGTAAGATAGTTTTAGAAAGAGATTTAGTTGTTTGCAATTTTTGATGTTTTGTTCATTAGAATAATGTTTAGTTAATCTAGTGTTTTTCGCTATTTTATTATTTTCAGCATAGTGTTGTTCATGTTTCATTTGTGTAATTAGGAGTTTTTGACTAGGTATTGCTTTAGTTTCCGCAAATTACTTGTTATTTAGGTTAATATTTTTTTTTTAGTAGTTTAGGTCTTCTTCTTCCCCAAGGTGGGGCGGCAGCCATTAGAGCTCCAATTGAGCTCTAGGGCATTTTTTTTTAGGAAGTATTAATTGCAATTAGGTAGGTTAGTAAGGTTTCCAGGTTCAATGTATTAAATGTTATTGCCTTATACGTTTTTAGGAGCCATTTAAGTAAGTTTTGGAATTAGGTGTAGCATTTAATTCTAGAAAATCGTGTTTTTATTTGAGTCTTTTCATTCCCTAGGTAGTTTTCAATGTCTTAGCCTAGAAAGTATCTCAATTAGAGTTGACGATTTTTTAGAAGGAAGGCACTTAAGGTAATTGAATTTGAAAAGTTTTTGGAAATAGTAGATTCTTCAAAAATCGTGTGGAGCATTTAAAGGAGCATTAAAATTTTGAGTGTGCAATAAAAAATGGAGTTACTATTTGGCTTTGGAAAGTGTTTTTGAAATTCAATTAAATTTCCAATTTAGGTTCCACGACTTTCAGAAAGAAATAAATACCATTTACTTCAATCTTGGAAAGCAAAAATCGTGGGTTTTCTAGGTTGGACTTTTCGTTTTTCCAAAGTGTGCTTTAAATATATTTAAGGAGTGTAACTCCCTATTTAATTGGGACGATTTTTGATAATCCAATCATTCCAAAATTCGAGCATTGATAATTATTACCTTATTTTTTCAACCTTCTACATTAAATTCGTTTAGTTTTGAATTAATTTTAGGTTAATTAGTAGGTTACTAATTTAGTTGACCTAATTAGTTGAGTCAAACCTAACCTAACCTAGTCAAAGCCAAACCTAGTTGAGTCAACCGAACCCAGTTAGCTATGTCAAACCTAGACCGAGTCCAACCTAGTCTAAGTCAAACGTAACCCAACCTTAGGTCAACCGAGTCCAACCTAGTCTAAGTCAAACCTAACCCAACCTTAGGTCAACCGAGTCTACCTAACCTAACCGAACATAGTCAATCTCCTTGACTAAGTATAGGAGTCGTGTACCTAACTTCCCCCAAGTCTAGTCAACCCAACCCGACCTTGGCTAAGTCAACCGAGCCTAGTCGAGTCAACCCTTGTCCTAGTTCAAAATCCGCATTTTATTGTTCCTTATTAGTCTCATTCCCTTTAGGTTTAATTCATAGTACTGTTAGAATAGTTAGTTTAGTTACTTACTTGATCATTTTCGTTAAAATTTATCATTTTTAGTTTAAGGTGTGTTTGTTAAATTTTTTTTATTATTACTAATTTAGTTAGTATATTTGCATGTTGATTATATTTCTTGCATTATTTATTCATATGGTTAATTGTATGTGTTAGTACTTTAGTGATATTTGCATCATTAGCCCATTTAGGTCATAGTCATGAAATGCATATCATATGTTATTTAGACCTCATTTAGTTTCATCATATTTAATATCAGCATATCATCTTTCATTTAGGATCATTTCAATATGCATTACATTTAGATTACATTCGTAGTGTGGAAAATAGATTCATAGAGTGAATAGTGCATTGAAAGAAAAGTCTGATTTTTGCTCCATCGCACTGTCGTAATTTCATGTGAACAAATTCTGATTTTTTAAAAACTTCTTTTTTTATTCACTTTATCAACGTGTTAGCTAACTGCAGACCAAGTTTCAGCTCGATCCAAGTTGGTTTGGTCTGATTTTTAAGCGTTTTGTGAAAACCGCATTTTCTAGTTTTTAAATTTTGGGACTTTCGATATTCTGATTTTTTCCAGTTTTGAAACGCTTATATCTGGAATTCCAGATATCTTTTTTTCATTCTGTAAAAACTGTCAGATTATTTAATCTGTTAGTTACAGAACTGAATAAATTTCGGGAAAATCGGACCTCGTTTGCTTTGTCAAACAGTGGTTTTCCGATAATGTGTCAGAAATCTATTTTACACTAGTTATGGGCATTTTTGTAATTTCCTTAGTTTCAGCATTTTAGGACTGTTTTCAGTATTTTCTGCATTGTAGAAGCTGCATAAGCATCATACAACATTATTAGAATTAGTTTACTAATTTTAGAATTAGTTTAGTATTTTATTTAATTATTGTCTGATAATTAGAACTTGTTTTATTAATTTCGTAAAATTAGACTTAGTTTCATTTATAGTTTTCATTCTTAGGATAAAATACTAACTTTGCATTTTTCCTTCGTTTTTTGGTTGAAAAGCATATTCATTTTTCCAGGGTTCCTTGTCCAAGTGCAAAGATCGTCCAAGTGGTGAAAAGACCAAAATACCCCTGGCGGGCAACTGAAGACTGGATTGCTATTTCAAGTTTTTTTTGTAATTTGATTAGTTGTGTAATTGTAGATTGACATTTGTAATTAATAAATTAAATTTTAAGAAATACTCTGATTAATTCCTGTTCCCTAAGGATTCGACCTGTACTTACCACTTTGTGGAAAGTCGGTTTTTATACTTTTGGTTGACGATTTTCCAAAGTTTTATTGAAAATCATTGTTTTAAAAATATCATTTCAAAAGATCAACCAAATTTTGGCGCCGTTGCCGGGGAACGGTGAATTAATTACTTTATTTCTTAGAGTTTGATTTATTAATTTGTTTTAGTTAGTTAATTAATTGTTTTATTTTTAGTTAGTAGGATTAGTAAGTGAATATAGGATTAACATAGTTAGTAAATATAAGATTCACGTACTGTTCTTTCTAGGATTCAATTAATTTTTCATTCTGCAAGGAGCGATTAGACAGGTGGGTTTTAGAAAAACTTAGTTTGTGATTTCTTGTATTTATTTTTTTCAGTATTTTAGAATAGTTACTTTGTTATTTATTTATTTAGTTATAGAATTCTGACATAGATAGATAGCATATTTGTTTCTTAGTTACTGTTATTTGTTTTATTTACATTCTAGTACCTATGTTAGTTTAGATTTAGATTTAGGTCGTTTGCTTACATCTGGTCTTAGTACCAGTGTATGCATGGGCGACGAGGTCGAGGAACACCATTACATCCATTTGTTGACAACCCAGAGAGAATTTTACATTCTCATCGAAGTTCGACAATAATGGCTGACATGGATCCTCCACCTCCACCTCCAGTTCATCCACGTCCTCTACGGGAATACTTCATTCCCACAGATTATGTTCAGGCATCCTGCATTCGGAGACCCGATGTAGGAGCGCCGCATTATGAGATTAAGGCCAACATTATTCAGATGCTCCCATCTTTTTATGGCCTTAGTCATGAGGATCCCTATCGGCATTTAGATGAATTTCTCAAAATCTGTTCTACGGTAAAGATACAAAATTTCAATGATGACGCTTTGAGGTTGACTCTATTCTCTTTCTCATTGAAGGACAAAGCCAAGTATTGGCTAAAGTCCTTAGATTCTGTAAAAATAGAGTCTTGGGATTAGTTACAACAGGAGTTTCTTCGGAAATACTTTCCCATTGGTCGTACGAACCAATATCGTCGAACCATCACTAGTTTTGCAGAGCTAGATGGTGAGCATTTCCATGAGACTTGGGAGAGAATAAAGGATCTCCTCAGGAAATGTCCCCATCATCAGGTGCCGAGATGGCAACTGGTACAAAGCTTTTACGATGGATTGTCTGACAGGAATCGTCAGATGGTCGACTCTTCATGTGGGGGAACATTCATGCTGAAGAGCGAAGATGAAGCATGGAGGTTATTTGATACATTGGCTGAGAATTCCCTCCACCATGCTTCGAGCTCTCATTCGGATAGAGCCACACCCAGCATTCAGAAGAAAGCTGGTGTTTTTGAGATTGGTCCATCTACTGCACTGCAGTGCAAGGTAGATATGATTGCTCAGAAGCTGGACCAGCTTCTCTCAGGACCACCCACTAAAAACCAGGTGTGTACTCTTTGTGCAAGTCTGACACACGATATCACTAAGTGCCCGTCGGCAGCTCAGTATCCTGAATTTGTTCAAGAACAGTTCAGGCAGCTCAGGGTTACGTTAGACCATCGAATAACCCATTCTCATCTACATATAATCCGGGTTGGCGTAACCATCCCAATTTTTCATGGAAGAATCCACAGTTTTTCATGCAGATGCCTACTTCCTCCCAACCAGCTCGGCCGCCATCTTTTTCTCAGACATTCCAGAGGCCGAGCTATTCTCAGTCTTCTACTTCATTTCCTCCCCCGATTCAGCAGGAGTCTGCCCCACAGACATCTTTTGAGGAGAGACTTCTCCAGGCATTCCAAGAGGTGAAAACCTCTAATCAGAACGCTTTCGAGAAGTGTAGCCAGATATTGAGCTCACATACGCAGTCCATTGCGAAGTTAGAGTCGCAACTGGGACAGTTAGCAGAGGCGATCAGTAGGAGACCCGAGGGTACATTGCCGAGTCAGGCTGTCATGAACCCGAAGGGCAAGGACCAGATGACTGGAAGCCTATTCCATGCTGAGTCACAGCAGCAGGCCAAATCTGTAATGGCCCTAAGGAGTGGACGTGAGTATCACGTCGATAGCAGAGAGAGAGATAGTAGAGAGAAGATAGAGGAGCCAGCGACCATTGTTTCACCTTCGTCGGCTCAGCCATCATCACCATCCTCACCATCATCTTCAGTAGCTTCATCATCTTCACCTTCGTCCTCAGTGCAGAAGAAGGATAGGAGTGAACCTTCTCACAAAGAGAAGGAACCACCCGAGTATATTCCCCCACCACCCTATCCCAAAGCATTAGAGTCTCCTGGATTGAGAGGGAAGCAAGGTGCGAAGATCCAGGACATGCTTGACATATTCAAGCATGTGCAAATCAACTTACCTTTGCTTGATGCGATTTAGCAGGTGCCGGCATATGCCAAAATCCTGAATGAACTATGTACAAAGAACCAGAAATCTAGAGAGAGAGTTTCTAATAGGGTCCATCTTACTGAGCAAGTGAGTTCAATACTTCAGCATCAGACACCACCAAAGCTCAAGGATCCTGGAGCCCCGATTATTGCCTGTACCATAGGGAACATCCGGATAGAATGCGCATTGCTCGATCTTGGAGCAAGCTTCAACATTCTGCCCGGGTATTTCTTTGATTCTTTCGGGCTAGGAGAGATGAGATCGACTCCTATTACACTACAGCTGGAAGATCGTTCTGTCAAGGTACCGAGAGGTGTCTTGGAGGACATGCTAGTTAAGGTGGATGATTTTTATTTCCCCGTCGATTTCATTATTCTGGATATGGAAGGAGTGGATAGCCAGCACCAGACTCTAATCATTTTAGGCAGACCATTCTTGGCGATTGCCAATGCGTACATCAATTGTAGAACTGTAGCCATGGATGTCTCATTCAGCAATAGGAAAGTCAAGCTGAATATTTGCAATGCCGCGATGGGACCAGCAGGAGACATGGACTGCTTTCATGTAGATATTGCACATGAGTTAGTGGAATATCAGCCCGAGTTGTATATTACTGAGGATTCTTTAGATTTATACCATGTAGAGAAGAAGAATTGTATAGATAGCGTAGATGTGTCTAGAGTGGCGTCAGAGAGACCACCTTGGGGAGCTGTCAGTGAGCCTCTTCCCTCACTTGCGAAGACCCCCGCCAAATCCTCGATCGAGTCACCTCCGAAACTCGAGTTGAAACCCTTATCGGATTCACTCAAGTATGCTTATCTCGGAGATGATAAGACTCTGCCTGTGATCATCTCATCCCTGCTCACTCAGGAGCAGGAGCAGTGATTGTTGACTATTCTTCGAGAGCACAAGGCAGCGATTGGCTGAGAAGTTGCTGATTTGAAGGGGATTGATCCTTCATTCTGCATGCATAAAATTCATTGTGATGAGGAAGTCAAGCCAGTTAGGGATATGCAGAGAAGGCTAAATCCCAACATGAAGGAAGTAGTGAAGAACGAGGCGGTGAAGTGGTTGGATGCTGGAATCATTTACCCTATCTCTGATAGCCAGTGGGTCAGTCTGATTCAGGTTGTGCCAAAGAAGTCAGGACTCACTGTGGTTGAGAACGAGAAGGGTGAGACAATTCCGATGAGGACCACTACAGGATGGCGAGTTTGCATCGATTATAGGAAGCTGAATGTGGCAACTAAGAAAGATCATTTTCCATTGCCATTCATTGATCAGAAATTAGAGAGACTCGCAGGACAGAGCTACTACTACTTTTTAGATGGATATTCAGGATACAATCAGGTAGTTGTCCATCCTGACGACCAGGAGAAGACTACATTTACATGTCCTTATGGCACCTTCGCGTTTAGACGTATGCCGTTTGGGCTTTGTAATGCCCCAGCCACTTTTCAGAGGTGCATGCTTGCTATCTTCTCGGACATGATAGATGATGTGATGGAAGTTTTTATGGACGATTTTTCAGTTTATGGCTCTTCATTTGAAGATTGCCTCCAAAAACTTACTCGAGTTTTGAGTAGGTGTGCGGAGACAAATCTTGTTCTGAGTCGGGAAAAGAGCCATTTTATGGTCCAGAAGGGGATTGTGCTTGGACACATTGTGTCCAAGCGAGGTATTGAGGTTGACAGAGCGAAGGTGGAATCCATTTCCCGTTTGACTCCACCCACCTCTGTGAGGCAAATTCGGTCATTTTTATGGCATGCGGGCTTTTATAGGCGGTTCATAAAAGATTTCAGTAAGATCTCGCGACCGCTGTGTACTTTATTAGAGAAAGACCAGCCTTTGTTTTCAGCGAGGATTGTATGAAGGCCTTTGAGATTCTCAAAGAGGCCTTGATTACTGCACCCATTTTGAGACCTCCGGATTGGACTCTCCCATTTGAGATTATGTGCAATGCATCTGATTATGCTATGGGGGCTATTTTAGGGCAACGCATTGATAGGAAGCCCTATGTGATCTACTATGCGAGTAGAACTCTGTCTGATGCTCAGATGAATTATACTACGACAGAGAAGGAGCTACTTGCGGTAGTTTTCGCATTGAACAAGTTTAGGTCCTATTTACTCGGTTCAAAAGTAGTTGTCTATTCTGACCATGCTGCATTGAAATATCTGTTGAATAAGAAAGACACCAAACCGAGATTGATTCATTGGGTTCTACTACTACAGGAGTTTGATCTCGAGATTCGAGATAAGATGGGAAGCAAAAATGTAGTAGCAGACCATCTTTCCAGACTGATCGTGGAGACCACGCAGGATCAGAGGCCGATCAGTGATTCTTTCCCCGACGAGCAGATCATGTCAGTCAGTACATCGCAGTTACCCTGGTTTGCAGATATTGTGAACTATCTGGTTTCGAGGCAGATACCTGAGCATTGGAACAAGAATGAGCGTGAGAGATTCCTATCTTAGGTGAGGCACTATTATTGGGATGAACCAGAGTTGTTCAAATATTGTGCAGATCAGATCATTAGGAGATGTGTTCTGGAAGAGGAGTACCAGTCCATTCTGAATTTTTGCCATTCATTAGCGTGTGGAGTGCATTTTAGTAGTAGAAAGACGGCTGCAAAGGTTTTGCAGTCAGGATTTTATTGGCCTACACTCCACAGGGATGCTCATGAGTTCTGTAGGTGTTGCATTCGATGTCAGCAGATTGGGAACATGTCCAAGAGGGACATGATGCCCTTGCTTCCGATTTTGATAGTCGAGATTTTTGATGTTTGAGGCATTAAAATCATGGGACCATTTTCGCCTTCATTCGAAAATTTATACATTCTGGTGGCAGTTGATTATGTGTCCAAGTGGGTCGAGGTTGTGGCAACCAAGACCAACGATCATAGAGTAGTGCTTAAGTTCATTAAGCACAACATTTTCAGTCATTTTGGTGTGCCACGTGCGATGATTAGCGATGGTGGCAAGCATTTTAGGAATGTACAGATAGCTTCTCTGCTGAGAAGATATTTTGTCAATCATAGATTCACCACGCCGTATCATCCGCAGACTAGTGGACAGGTTGAAGTGTCCAATAGGGAGATTAAGCGAATTTTAGAAAAGACAGTTCACTCGGACCGCAAGGATTGGTCCTAGCGCTTAGATGATGCACTTTGGGCATATAGAACTGCATTTAAGACTCCCATTGGCATGTCCCCATATCGCCTTGTATTCGGGAAAGCATGCCATCTTCCTGTCAAGCTAGAGCATAGAACGTATTGGGCTATAAAGAAATTGAATTTTGACCTCACCCAGGCTGGCAAAGAGAGAGCACTGCAGCTCTCAGAATTAGAGGAACTCAGGAATGATGCGTATGAGAATGCCAAATTATACAAAGCTCGCACAAAAGCGTTTCATGATAAGCATATTGTCAGGAAAGTGTTTGAGCCAGATCAGAAAGTGTGGCTATACAATTCTCGCTTGCATTTATTCCCAGGGAAGTTGAGATCGAGATGGACAGGTCCTTACATTGTGAAAGAAGTATTTCCCCATGGAGCAGTGACATTATTCGATCCTATGACCCAAGGTACATTCAAGGTGAATGGGCAAAGACTGAAGCCCTTTATTTTAGACTCCTTGCAAGATGGTGAGTGTGAGATAGTGCATCTCACGAAGGCATGAGGATTCAACCAGAGGGATGTATCATATGTACACTAGTTTATTTTTCATTTCAGTATTTTTCTTTATTCAGTATTTCATTTCATATGTGCGAACATTTGTTTTGATGTATACAGGATGAATCTAACACTTAGTATATCAAGGTACCAGGTACAGAGCAGAGCTTTCAAAGAATTAAAATATCAGATGAAATTCAACTTTAGAAGCTCAGAGCAGATCAGGTTGTATATATTCTTTCTCCCATATTCTTTTTATTATCTTTTAGTGTGCATGTGTATTGCATTTTTACTTATTTTGTATGCCACTAAGGACAGTGTCATTCAAGCATGGGGTGGTGGTTTAGATACACAAAAATTTCAATTTTTTTTTCTGGTAATTAAGGTAGGCATTTGAGAACAAGTTGTAGAATATATGATTGTTTTTGGCATAATCTAACAGTTGAGAAATTTTTAAGCCCCATGTAAATTTTTTTTTTCCTGAACTGAGTCAAATAGAGTAGTTATTTATGAGAAAATTCAAAGAAAATATAGTATTTGATTGTTAGAAAATTTTGAATCACTTTAGTATAAGTATGCACAGTATGTTTTGTGAAAGAAATAAGCAATGGAAAGAATAGAGCTACGTTTAGTTGTTAATGTCTTCGTGAATCCTAGTAGTAGAACTCAGACACGAGATGAAGGGTTTGAGTCTCTTAACGAAAAGGATAACGAAGGAGATCATCCCCTTGTCTAGTTGATATCTGTGAACTTTGTAGTTCGAGTAAGTAGAATCTGAAGGGTGTTTTACACCTGGTGCCCCAAAGCCAGCTGGTTTGGGAGCCACCGGTTCGAAAGCTTGTTACATGGACTGCATAGAAAGCCTAAGAGATAGAGACATTGCACATGATGAGAGGAAGACTATACGTAAACTATTAGAATAGAACGTCTAGTGACTCGAGCAATTAAGTCCGAGGGATACTTTGTATCTAGTGCCCTAAGGTTAGCCAGCCTGGGAGTCACTGACCCAAAGCTCGCTACACGGGTCACGAAAACTGACTATTCGAAATAGTTTTCATGTGAGAAGAATGCTCAAGAGAACAAAGTTGAAAAAGGGTGAAAATGATAGAAAACGAATGTGCTGAATGAGAAAATTTTCATTGCTTAGGCATATATGTGTATTACTGTGCAGAAAATATACAAGTGAGAATAAATGAGTAAAACATGAGAATACTTGACTTTCTGAGAAAAATCATAAAATAGCTACAATGATAGAAAAGTGAAGGAAAAAGAATTTTTACTATGGTGGCATGAGATTTTTAAACTTTTTTTGAGAATGTCAATTACATGAAATATTTGTTCCAAAATCTTTCTTAAGAGCCTAATATTTTTGTAAAAAATCATCCTTGCATTTCATTGATGTTTGTGGGTAGCATCTCTGCAAACCCTCACGAGACCTTACTCGTCCACTGGTGTAAACCAGGGTTTTAAAGGGCTTGTTGCATACGCTAAATACAACTGTGATTCCTACGAAAGTGAGTTAGTTTTTATGCATTCATATTTAGCATTTCTTGTTTTTGTAGCACAACATAATTAGGGTTTGTTAAGGGACTAACAAACATTCAAGCATGGGGGTATTTGATGATGCATGAAATGCACATCATGTTAACAAGTGTTTCATGCATTTTGTAACAAGCTTAAGGTTTTAAACCCATGTTTAGATGCATTTTGATAGTAAGGGGTTAGGGTTCGAATTTCAGAAAAATCAGAGTTAAAATGAGAGAATTATGGCTAATTCAGTGTTTGCGCACGGATTTCGAGGTGGATCGGATCCATATCCGACCCAATTAGGCTGTTTGGGACCTTGGATCAACCTTTAGAAAGTCTAAAATCCAACCCACACTCATATCCATATCCATTTCAAAAAGTTTTGCAGAAAACCCCCAAAAAGTGGCGCCTAGCAAAATAGTTTTTTTTAACCCTGTTTCTGAATTTTTAAAAAAGTATAAATAGACTTTTTAGAGGAACCCTAGGCGTCTTTGGCTTGGATTTGATGCCCCCTGCAGTGCCTCTAGCTCCAGCACCTTCTTCCTCTCCATTCTCCCACGTTTTGGCCATTGAAGACCGGTTTATGCTTGGTTTCCAAGCATCTTTCGATCTCCCTTGTGATTTCTTTACGTTTCTTTCTTTTCCTTGCTGTGTTTTTCACCATTTTTCTGTGTTTTTGCAGATGTAGCAGAGGTGGAGACTACTAACCTTGCTTGATAGTGCGAAACACATCATCAAGGTGAGCCGGCCCTACCTCCATCCGGTTTTCTAAGCCCTCCGATCGAGTGTCGGCCCACATTCCATCATCGGTGGATCTCCAATGTGTTGCAGCTGCAAAAGTGTTGTTCTTGGTGAAGTTCCAGCATCCTTGAATCGTTTGGGACGTTAAGATCAAGCTACAGTCCGCTCTTCTTCATCCCCACGATCGTTGGATCGCCCGAGAGGTAGGTCTTCTTCTTCCTAATCTTCTAGCTAAAACCGAAATTGTGTGTTTGATTTTATTTTCTTATTTTCTGTGTGTTTCTTATTTTTCTTTTTGTTTCAACCTTAGAGTAGATCCCGTGCATAGACCAGCACGTTAGATTAGATTTATTTGATTTGATTGATTCGTTTGAATCTTGTTTTTCAAGCTTTTTCACCCAAATAGTGAAAATCGGCTAGATCTTCATCTAGCCGATTCTTCTAGTCGGTCTAGTGGGTTTGTGGGTCTGTTCTACAGAAAAATAAATTAAAATGGGGTTCATCGTGATTCAATTTTAATCGTTGGTAGTGTTTGTTGTGTGTTTCAATTAAATTGAAAAGAAAAATACAAAAATCGGCTAGATTATTTCTAGCCGATTCTTGGGTTTTTATAAAATTGTTCATGTTTTATTTTTATTTATTTTTTTGTAGTAGTGATGTTTGTTGTGTGTGAGTTTTGTTTATTGCAGTATCATTTATTTTTTGTTTTAGGAAAATGGATTTCTTATGTGTCGCATGAGGAATTTTTGCCAAACTCGTGAATGAATTATTGAAATCATGCAAGTGTAGGTGATTCTCTTGTGTCATTCGTGTGATTTTCTGTTTGTGCGTTAGTTAACAGTCTCCTAGAGTTGGGTGTGTCAAATTCACTGTTTTAGAAGTGTCTTCACTCTTGTTTTCTTGGTGTTTTCAAGTTTTAGGTAGTTTCTTTTTATTGAAAGAAAAAATTACAAAAATCGAGTTTTAGTTTTTTGGTGTGTTGATGAATTTATTCATTCGGCTGCATGTTGGATCCTTAGTTTAGTTGTGTTATTGTGTTCGTGATTGATGTTATTCGTGAAGTAAGATAGTTTTAGAAAGAGATTTAGTTGTTTGCAATTTTTGATGTTTTGTTCATTAGAATAATGTTTAGTTAATCTAGTGTTTTTCGGTATTTTATTATTTTCAGCATAGTGTTGTTCATGTTTCATTTGTGTAATTAGGAGTTTTTGATTAGGTATTGCTTTAGTTTCCGCAAATTACTTGTTATTTAGGTTAATATTTTTTTTTAGTAGTTTAGGTCTTCTTCTTCCCCAAGGTGGGGTGGCAGCCATTAGAGCTTCAATTGAGCTCTAGGGCATTTTTTTTTAGGAAGTATTAATTGCAATTAGGTAGGTTAGTAAGGTGTCCAGGTTCAATGTATTAGGTGTTATTGCCTTAGACGTTTTTAGGAGCCATTTAAGTAAGTTTTGGAATTAAATGTAGCATTTAATTCTAGAAAATCGTGTTTTTATTTGAGTCTTTTGATTCCCTAGGTAGTTTTAAATGTTTTAGCCTAGAAAGTAGCTCAATTAGGGTTGACGATTTTTGAGAAGCAAGGCAATTAAAGTAATTGAATTTGAAAAGTTTTTGGAAATAGTAGATTCTTCAAAAATCGTGTGGAGCATTTAAAGGAGCATTAAAATTTTGAGTGTGCAATAAAAAAAGGAGTTACTATTTGGCTTCGGAAAGTGTTTTTGAAATTCAATTAAATTTCCAATTTAGGTTCCACGACTTTCAAAAAGAAATAAATACCATTTACTTCAATCTTGGAAAGCAAAAATCATGGGTTTTCTAGGTTGGACTTTTCGTTTTTCCAAAGTGAGCTTTAAATATATTTAATTAGTGTAACTCCCTATTTAATTGGGACGATTTTTGATAATCCAATCATTCCAAAATTTTAGCATTGATAATTATTACCTTATTTTTCCAACCTTCTACATTAAATTCGTTTAGTTTTGAATTAATTTTAGGTTAATTAGTAGGTTACTAATTTAGTTGACCTAATTAGTTGAGTCAAACCTAACCTAACCTAACCTAGTCAAAACCAAACCTAGTTGAGTCAACCAAACCCAGTTAGCTATATCAAACCTAGACCGAGTCCAACCTAGTCTAAGTCAAACCTAACCCAACCTTAGGTCAACCGAGTCCAACCTAGTCTAAGTCAAACCTAACCCAACCTTAGGTCAACCGAGTCTACCTAACCTAACCGAACATAGTCAATCTCCTTGACTAAGTATAGGAGTCGTGTACCTAACTTCCCCCAAGTCTAGTCAACCCAACCCGACCTTAGCTAAGTCAACCGAGCCTAGTCGAGTCAACCCTTGTCCTAGTTCAAAATCCGCATTTTATTGTTCCTTATTAGTCTCATTCCCTTTAGGTTTAATTCATAGTACTGTTAGAATAGTTAGTTTAGTTACTTACTTGATCATTTTCGTTAAAATTTATCATTTTTAGTTTAAGGTGTGTTTGTTAAATTTTTTTTATTATTACTAATTTAGTTATTATATTTGCATGTTGATTATATTGCTTGCATTATTTATTCATATGGTTAATTGTATGTGTTAGTACTTTAGTGATATTTGCATCATTAGCCCATTTAGGTCATAGTCATGAAATGCATATCATATGTCATTTAGACCTCATTTAGTTTCATCATATTTAATATCAGCATATCATCTTTCATTTAGGATCATTTCATTATGCATTACATTTAGATTACATTCGTAGTGTGGAAAATAGATTCATAGAGTGAATAGTGCATTGAAAGAAAAGTCTGATTTTTGCTCCATCGCACTGTCGTAATTTCATGTAAACAAATTCTGATTTTTTAGAAACTTCTGTTTTTATTCACTTTATCAACGTGTTAGCTAACTGCAGACCAAATTTCAGCTCGATCCGAGTTGGTTTGGTCTGATTTTTAAGTGTTTTGTGAAAACCGCTTTTTCTGGTTTTTAAATTTTGGGACTTTCGATATTCTGATTTTTTCCAGTTTTGAAACGCTTATATCTGGAGTTCCAGATATCTTTTTTTCATTCTGTAAAAACTGTCAGATTATTTAATCTGTTGGTTACAGAACTAAACAAATTTCGGGAAAATTGGACCTCGTTTGCCCTGTCAAACAGTGGTTTTTCGATAACCTATCAGAAATCTATTTTACACTAGTTAGGGGCATTTTTGTAATTTCCTTAGTTTCGGCATTTTAGGACTGTTTTCAGTATTTTCTGCATTGTAGAAGCTGCATAAGCATCATACAGCATTATTAGAATTAGTTTAGCTAATTTTAGAATTAGTTTAGCTAATTTTAGAATTAGTTTAGTAATTTATTTAATTATTGTCTCATAATTAGAACTTGTTTTATTAATTCCGTAAAATTAGACTTAGTTTCATTTATAGTTTTCATTCTTAGGATAAAATACTAACTTTGCATTTTTTCTTCGTTTTTAGGTTGAAAAGCATATTCATTTTTCCAGGGTTCCTTGTCCAAGTGCAAAGATCGTCCAAGTGGTGAAAAGGCCAAAATACCCCTGGAGGGCAACTGAAGACTGGATTGCTATTTCAAGTTTTTTTTGTAATTTGATTAGTTGTGTAATTGTAGATTGACATTTGTAATTAATAAATTAAATTTTAAGAAATACTCTGATTAATTTCTGTTCTGTGAGGATTCGACCCGTACTTACCACTTTGTGGAAAGTCGGTTTTTATACTTTTGGTTGACGATTTTCCAAAGTTTTATTGAAAATCATTGTTTTAAAAATATCATTTCAAAAGATCAAACAGGGAGGTTTGGAAAAAGTTGGAGAGAGAGAAGGCAAATGGGGGGTTTGTGATTTTTTCTAAAGGGGGGGGCTCCTCTATTTATAGGGGAGGTTGCTTAGGGGCTAAGTGTAATGCCCCGGATTTCTAAAACAAAGCTAAGTAAAAATTTTCATGAATTTCTTTTTTTTTTCTTTGCAGCGGAACTTAGAAAAGCTTTTAGTAACAGAATCAGACGATAATGAGTTGTCAGTTTTAGAAAACTCCAAGCACGTTGCAGGTATGCGGCCAAGCAACTCATCGACCACCGAAGTGTTTCATTTTATCGAAAACCCATGTTTATTACAACATCACTGCTTGGAAAAACAGTATAGGTTCAATAAAAAGAAGCAGTACAACTCTGCCTAGAGAAACCTTGGAACTCGATGTCGCCTTGCTCCGCAGGTCCAACACCTGAAATCCCCATTACACGGGGTCAGAACCACTGATGGTCTGGTAAGCAAGCAATCATGCGTCCATTCAACTCAAGTACATACGATGACCACTCAGGGTCGCAGTTCGTAATAGCGACGCTCAAGCCTCCAAGACTTAGCGTATATCGCAAGAGCCTCCTCAAGGCTATGAGTTGAACATCTAGTCAAGTCTCTATGACTTAGCCTTGACCTCTTTCGGGTCTCAAAGGGATGTCTAGCTCAAGTCTTCATACTTGGCATATCTGTATCCCACGCATCTAAGGACAACTCCTCGAGCTTCGCTTAGCCGTGCGGATACAACACGGGACTTTGCCCAGTCGGTCTAGTCGTATACCGATCATGACACCTTCACAAAGGTTATGCAGAACTGACTCAACACGTCCATCCACTCATACATTCAAGCATCGCTGAACCTAAGCTAATGCATTGTTTTAATATTTAACCTCTTCCACCCTTGGTACGCGGGCGAAGCATTGTCCGTGCATCAACGCGACGTTCTGGGGGTTGATTATTCTATGTATTTTAGATACCCCAGAAGCCTGTTGACCCTATCCATAGTAGGGCAGTTTGTTTCAACTGGGAGAACCCTACTAGGCCCATATCCGGATGCATCCTCTACTTGCAGTAGTTGGGTTCAATCCTTAGATCTTAAGGATAACCACGATCCCAAAACCCATGAGTGATTGAGGCCATCGTGGACTCTATCAGGTCCAAAGTAAAATACGTGTCACTCAAGGCTGTACCATCACTGTCATTTCGCAGTGAGCATAATTTCTGAAGGGGTCTGCCAGTCTTACAATTATTTCGACAGAATTTGCATGCCATTTAGGCAGCCCGTGCTTTAGCATTATGGGAGTATGTACCCGACCCCATTCAGTTCGCCCCAACACAGTCATTACTGAGGGGGTACCCCTAACATGATTTTCAACCACGGGGTATGTGCGACCTTAAGTCTTATTCATATGCATGCAGAACACCGCTCTTGGCACTATGACCACCATGAGCATCACCCATCTTTTGGGTGGAAACAACACACTCTGGCTCTTCAGCCCTTACGAGTCTGGTTGCATAATCGTTCTCAATGAGCATGCATATGACTCGATCTAAATAGATCCGCTGCTTGGCGTATTTTTATGCAACGAGTCCAAACCTAGTCAAGGCGCAACCTCTACTCTGGCTCAACGGCCCTAACGAGCAAGGTGCCCTTGCAGGCACAGGGATACGAGCTATTCTGGCATTGTTCCATCATTATGTCATTTCATTGGTTCTGGCAGCTCTTCTGCCAACCATTTCGTCAGCACCTCCTCTGCTCTATCGGCAGCAGTGCGACGAACCCTTCTACGTTGTAGAAGACAAACCATGAATTGGGTAGCACTCTGCTATATGTCAGAGTATCCTGCTACGTTCATTCTGAGCTATTCTTAGCTTCTTCAGAATTTTCAGCAGCACTTCCTCTCTTTTACGGAGAAAGCCTGTGTTTCTTTTTTTTCATTTCAGCGACATCTCCTTTCTTTGGTAGGGAATCGCTATTCTTAATTCGGGAAATGGATGCGCATCATTGTGCATACTTTGTATCCATCAAGGTTGTAGGAACCCTAGGCCATAGTCAGGCCATACGTAATTGACTTAGTCTTTACGTAAAGGGCATTTTGCCAAAAAGCGAAGCCTTTCCAATAGGGGCTTCATTCGTCAAGCAGAATCTTGAACAAGGAGCGGTCAGGGAATCGCATTGGCGATTTAGAGTTGATCTCCATTTGAACGCTCATTTACGCGCCATATATTTAGTATAAGCAGGAGCCTTGGTGTCATTCAACCCGACGGCGTAAGTAAATACATTGCAGAAAGCAGGAGCCTTAGCATCATACGACGCGACGACGTAAGTAAATGCATAATCGGAAGTGCAGTAATCGAAAGTGCAGAAAACAGAGAGCCTTGGCATCATACGACGTGACGACAAAGGTAAATTACATAGCCTGTGCGATATAGGACGCGTCGGCAGAATCAACAGATATACACCTAGATCTGCATCTAACGATAGTTACGAGAAGAGCAGGTGAACACCGAAGTGTTCTAAAGGGCTCAACCAAGAACTAAAGTGAGATACCATTTTGAAGAACGCATATATCGCGTATTTGAACATATATATCCGATGATAGTTACGAGACAAGCGGGTGAACACCGAAGTGTCCAAAAATGGCTCAATTAAGAACTAAAGCAAGATACTACTTCAGAAAGTATATGCTATATACAAACAATCAATGACTTGAGAGAGATGGATCAACGAAGCAAACTTACTTCAAATCGTGGAAGAAACGACTCCCATTAGCTTCTGATGCTTCAAACGAGGCTCGACTTCAAAAAGGATCAACTTCGAACTTCAGACGAAAAAGGACTTGGACTTTGACTTCAAACCTAACTATGTTCAAGCCAAGTCAACTGGGTTTGGACTTAGTCAAGTAGGTTCAGACCTAGGTCAGGTGGGTTAGGACCAGATCCGGCAGGCTCAGGCTAAGTCAGGTAGACTCAGACCTACTGGGCTAGGTAGGGGAGGTTTTAGGAAGTAGGAGAGAGAAAGAGGAGGCTAGAAAGGGGGGGAGGATAATTTTTCTAAAGGGGGAGGGCCTCTATTTATAGAAAATGAAACTTGGGCCCCAAGTTTCCCCTTTACCATTTTGCCCTTGGCTTCTTTTTAATACCAAGAGGTTCATTGGTGTGGGGCCCACTTGGATATTCCATGGGATATTTTTGTGGGTCCCACCAATATTTTCGTGGGTCCCGCAAAAATTTTGGGTTTTCGGCGATTTTTTTCTAAAAAATTCTGAGTACGCCATTCCCTTCGTATTGACGTAACTAAGAAAGTTGGCTCGAGGAAATCTCTTGATTTCCTTCAAGTAGGAAGTTATCGCTTCCAGAGTGTTTCAGCATATATTCGCGAATCGATGAATATCCTAAGTATAACTGGCTCGCAGGAATTGATTCGTTTCGCATTCTAAGAAAAAATGCTATTTTTACTGATAAATGCCTCATGAATTTTATTCAGATATTTTTTGAAAAATTGTGGGTCTTACACTAAGCAACCCATTTGACCCTTTTGCCCTTTGGCCTTTTCAGAAATCTAGCCTGATCTTATCCATCTGACTGTTTGATCTTATCTAGAAGGAATATTCTATGGAATATTCCCTGAAAGGTCCTAAAATATTATAGAATATTCTAGAATATTGTTTAAGGAATATTTTTGTGGGTCCCACCAATATTTTCACGGGTCCCGCAAAAAAGTTGAGTTTTCGGCATTTTTTTCCGAAAATTTCTAAGTAGGCCATTACCTTCGTATTGATGTAACTAAAAAAGTTGGCTCGTAGAAATCTTTTGATTTCGATCAGGTAGGAAGTTATGACTTCCAGAGTGTTTAAGCATATATTCGTGAAGATACGAATATCCTAAGTATATTTAGATCAGAGGAATCAGTTCAATTCGCTTTACGGTGAAAACACTATTTTTCACTGAAAAATGCCTCAAGAATTTATTCAGAGTTTGAACTTAAAAATTGCGGGTCTTACAGGAGAACACAGGGAAGTGTGCAAATCTGAGAGCGCTCAGATTAGACGAAAGGAAAGGACTTTTCAGTCGTAAGGAGGGATGATGTCAGGATACGTCAAAACGATCATCAAGTTCACACTTCATATTGGGATAACTAGAAAATATTGCCAATAAGATGCCAAAAAATTGTAGTTGATTCAAAATGATTCAATTGTGCATATATGTGTAAAAATATCACCTCTTTCTACTTAGATTATTAACTCCAATTGAGCTAACTCCGTAGAATCAGGAATCAAATTCAAATTTATTGTTGTCGAGTTTCTTCAAGGAAGATATCAATTTCCATGATATAAAAAAAAAAGAGGAAATATTCTTAGCTTCATAAAAGCAATTGAGTGAGAAGATATTGATAAAAGAATTTCACATAGATAAAGATGATTCCTGACAGTTTCGGGCAGTTTGATATCCTGGGTTTTTCCCATGAAGATCTTTTTGCACTCTTTTGAACCATGGAGCTTTCTTGGACTTTTACATCATCCTTCATTTTTTGAGATGTCCTAACTTTTCTCTCTTTTCCGGGGGAAGGGTACGTCACAAACTCCTTCATCTTGGAGATGCTCCGATCCTTCTTTTTCTTTCTCAGGAATTAGGCTGATGATATAGGTTCATTGGTCAAAATCTCTAGATGATAGCGGAAATCAAATATCTTTTAGGGTTTGTCGGGAGGCTCATCGTAGTCGTCTTCATCTTGACGATGCTCTGAACGTTCTCTGGAAGGATCCATCACAAACTCCTTCATCTCGAAGATGTTCTAAATCTTCTTTGGCCCTGGGGGTCTAGCTCGCATATTCGTCTTCATCTTGACGACAATTGAGAGATCCCTTTTGTGGATATTTGATTGCAACTTTGAATGACTGAGGATATATGGATTGGGTAGGTTCTTTTTTACTGCTCAGGCTATTTCTACTGTCTTACTACCAAAAGAATGATCTTTAAGAATGTGCCATAGCTATGATCAATATCAGTTCACTTATGGCTTTTCAACATCATTGAATTTTTCCTTTGCCGTTCATATCGAAGATTTTTTCTTCATCCTCTTGATTGTCCAACAGAAAAAGCTTGAATTCAGTTCTTATTTCGCAAAAGTCTTGCTCTTTTGGAAATAATACTAAAGGTAGTTTGAGGTAATTTTTTATATGATAAATTCTTTGAGATCAACAATAGTTTTTATAGCAAATTGGCAAAGTATTCTATAAGTCCTTGATGAAAGAAGTCGCTTGATATCGAATCGACACGTCCGTGACAAAATTCTCCTCTTTTTTTTCCCAAAAAAAAAGAGACTCAGGCTTAGCACTTACCTGAATGGGAAATTGAAAATACTCTTCTCTTCCCCAAAGAGGAGGTGTTTGCAAAACGGAAATTTCGAAGAGAAATTAAGTTTTCGTCAAAACTCCCTATCTCTAGGCTTCTCTTATGGAAAGGCGGCCGAAAAACAAAGTTGAGAAAGTATCACAGAGGAACGAGTCCATCACACTCTCCCTAGAAAAAAATCCTCCGTGAAGGGGTTGGCCAAAGATGCGAAAAACAGGGGCCACAAAAGAAATGAGCTTTCGTCGAAGCTCTCCCTGAGAAAAGTGTTCTTTTGTGTAAAGCTGGTTGTTGTTTTGCAAACTGTTTGCGAAGAAAATGAGTCCCTTCAAAATCTCCCTGGAAGAGGGTTTTTGCGAACGAAAGATGGTTGCATGCGAAAAGGAACGAGCTCCCTCGAACTCTCCCTGAAGAGGGTCTAAAATAAGAATATACAAAAAGAGAAAATCTGAGTCGGAACCCGGTTTTCAAAAATAAAGATAAAAGAATGAAATGAGAATCGAGTTCGAGAACTTGAGTTCTCGACGTAATAATTGATTCCAATACGAGCATTGGATCCAAAAGAGAATTCTGAGTCGGAACCCGAAACTTTGAATATACAAAAAAAGGGAAAATCCAAGTCGAAACCCGGTTTTCAAAAATAAAGATAAGAGAATAAAATGAGAATCGAGTTTGAGAACTCGAGTTCTCGACGTAATAATTGATTCCAATACGAGCATTAGATCCAAAAGGGAAGTCCGAGTCGGAACCCGAAACTTCAAAAATGAGAATATAATGAAAGCAAAACCTGAGTCAAAACTCAAACGGGGAGGAAATAAACTCCTACCCATGGGTCGGATTTTAGAAGGATTGAAAAAGATCATGAATAGATTCTGACAATGAGGATGAGAAACTTATTTAAAGTCCTTGACCCAAGATGGCCTAAGACCTGAATTTTATTTAGAATGGTTTTCAGGATTATCCCTGATCCTGAAGAGAATTTGGCAAATTTTGAAAAGATTGATAGATATTGATAAAGGATAAAAAGGATTGATAAAAGGAATAAATTAATGAAATTTGATAATAAAGATTTAGTAGGAGTTGACAAAAATTTCAGGAAAAAATAGTGATAGAAGAATTTAGGATTATCCCTTGTCTTGATAGATCATAAAGGGCCTCGCAAGAGGAGGTTCAGGTTTTATCCCTTATCCTGAAAGGGGAAATACCTCATTGAAACGAGGCATCAGGTTCATCCCTTAACCTGAAAGGGTAAAAAATAAAGGAATAAAATTTAATAAAATTGATAAAACTTGACAAAATTGACAATAAATTGATAAAAAATTGATTAGATTGGAAAATGAAATAAATGCAATTTAATAAAGATAACAAGATTAACAGAAAAGTTGATAAGATTTTTTAGAAAAAGATTCGTCTGACCCTGCCTGTATATAATGAAGGAAGATAAGTATAGATCAAAATAAAATGCCCCAGTATCAGGGAGAAGAATGTGAGAATTCAATAGAAGATCATTGCTTTACTGAAAAAGACTTTTAAAGAGTACAAAAGGCTTAGAATGAACAATCTCAATTGTAAAATTTCTTCAAATGCAGAGCATTGATAGGATCTGGCAGTTCCACTCCATCTGCGTTGATCAAGTGGTAGGAATTGCGAGGCAGCGCTTCCTTAACCACATAAGGGCCTTCCCAATTGGGTGACCACTTGCCCTTCGCCCGATGCTTGAGATGAGTTGTCGATCTGAGCACGAGATCACTGACTTGGAATCTTCTTTCAATAACTGATTTGGCGTAGTGCCGAGCTATCCTATGATGATAGGCCTGAGCGTGCTCTGCTGCGTTGAGTCTTTTCTCGTCTAACAGATCAAGCTGTACCAACCTCTGCTGCTGATACTGATCAAGCGGAAGTTCGATGAGCGACGCAAACTTGAGTGCAGGCTTCTGAACGTGGAGAGGTAACACTACCTTGGTCCCGTAGACAAACTCTGAGGGAGTAGCATTGGTTGGGGTCCGAATGGTGGTTCGGTATGCCCAGAGCGCATCATGCATCTTCTAGTGCCAATCACGGCCCGTCTCCACAGTTCTTTCCAGAATGCGGATCAAAATCTTGTTGGTGGCCTCTGCCTGGTCATTCCCTTGAGGATAATAGGGAGCCGAGAAGTGATGATGAATCCTGAACTTTGAGCAAAAGGTCTTCATCTTCTCATTCTTGAAGTGAATGCCATTGTCTGACACAATATCATATGGGATGCCAAAACGGCAAAGAAGATTCTTATGAATAAAAGAAACCACATATCGGCCTTCTACTGTTCGCAGAGTTACAACCTCGACCCATTTGGTGAAGTATTCTGTAGCTGCGAGGAAATATCGGTGGCCATTAGAAGTTGAAGGAGTGATTGGACCCACTACGTCGAAGGCCCACATCGAAAAAGGCCAGGGAGAAACCACGGACTAAAAGTATGCGGCTGATGCATGAATGGAAGGCGCGTGCATTTGGCACTTGACGCATTTTCTTACAAAATGATGACAATCCTGCTGCATGGTTTTCCAATAATACCCTCCTCGGATAATCTTCATGATGAGTGTTTGGTAGCCGACGTGACCACCACAAATTCCCTCGTGTGCCTCTCGGACAACTGTGAACACCCCAAATTTTTTAAAGTTTTATAAAAATGACCCTTTTGCCCCTGAATCCATCTTCTGAGAAAACCAAAGCTAAATTTCAGTCATTCTTTAGGTTTTCTGGATTAAATTTCATATTGATATATTCAAAATCAATTCTGGATCCGAACCCAGTGTTTTAAACCCAAATTTGAGCCTCGTTGTCCGATTTTCAAATTAAAAATACAAAAATACCCAAAATGGTTTTGAATGACTCGGGAATTTCATCCGGCATTCTCTTGGATCCACAACCCTATATTTCTCAGTTCGAGGTTGTAAACCTCAAATATTTCCAAAAAATCCGGATATAAACCCATTTTCTGAAGAAACTTTCTCAAAATAGCTTTTTCTTAGAAAAAATCTCTTTTTGTAAATATTTTTGCAAAAACACAAAAAAATAGTTTTAATCTTTGTCTTCTCGTAAAACTTTTAGGACTTTATTCTAAAAAAATACAAAAAAATGGAAAATTAACCCAAAAACCAAAAGAATTGGAAAAACTACGAGAAAAACAAATGGTTTTGAAGCTTTTTAAGAAAATTTTTCTGAAAACCTCATTTCATAACCATTTTACAAATTTTTTTTAAAGGGAATCTTTTTTTTAGAAAAGAGGAAAAGTTCCAACGGACTCCTCCCGCGCGTTTCCTTCTCCACTCTCCATCGTTCGATCTTCAACAACCTTCCTCTTTTCCACCTTCCATCTTCAACAGGTTTTTCTCTCGAATCATCCACTGCTCCTTTAAGAGAAGGCCTCCACCGCTTCTCAAATCATCCATCTTCACGCAGCAATTTCTCCTCCAGCATCCATCTTCTTTGAGTAACATCCGTTACGAACAACCTCCATATGTTCTCATCCTTCATCTATTACTTCCCCTTCTGCTTCCTTTCTTCTCATCATTGGATCAATTGAGGAGAACTCTGCAGCATTGTAAAGCAAGCCAATTTCTTCCTTCCTGGTCGACCGAAGGAGCTTTCATCTTTAGTCTCCAGAATAACCACTGTAAACACCCCAAATTTTCACTCACCTCCCCGACATTTCCACCAAACATCACAACTCTTCCCCGGAGATCGCCAAAGGGCAAAATGGTTATTTTATGAGTTTGGAACCTGCAAAAGTCCAAATTTCATTTGCAACTCTCAAAATTTCTCTATTTTAGCTCAGATGTTCAAAATTCTACTCCTAACAGGAGACGGGAATCTCCAAATCCTGGTTCATGATTGCATTTCATAAAACATGTCATTGCATTGCATGAACATTTCATATCACTGCACTGCACAACATGTCATTTCGAGGTCCAGAATTCTCGATTTCAAAATTTTCAATCCAGATTCGAATTTCAACTCTTTTCAAAATTGATTTCAATACCCTGGGTCTTCAAAATTGTCAATTCTTCCCATTTTACCCACATGACTCTGAATTTCAAAATATTTTCTCAGAAAAATGATCTAGATAGTTTTCAATATGGATTTTAGCCACCTTATCTCAGATTTTGCCCTTTTGTCAACAATTTCAAATATCTTCCTTTTACAAAATCGCCCTACAGGGGCCAACTCTTTTCAAAAATTTTGTTTTGCCAATTAGTCCAGATTTTATGAAAATTCCAAAAAAAGGATTTACTGTCTTGTCCTTATTTCAATAAAGAAGCAATGTGGGACCCACCCTGAGGTGGTGTCACATAGGCTTTTCTTTTGAAAAATCTGAATTTTGAAAAAACCAAAAATATAGGAGCCTTGTCCATGGATTGGCGCCACTTGTCTTTTTCTCTCTCCTCCCATTTCCCTGCCATGTGTCAGCGTGGGATTCACTTGAGATGGTGCCACATGTCATTTTCTCTCTCTTTCCATTTCTTTGCCAAGTGTCAGTGTGGGGCCTCTCTAAGATGGCGCCACATGTCCACCGTCTTCACCCTGTGCCATGTGTCATTCCCAAGTCACCATGAGATGCCAAGTGTCATGTACTGCCCTGTTCAGAAAAAGTAAAGCTTGTCTTCTCTGAGGTGGCGCCATTTAAAGTGTGTCTCTTGCAAAGGACACGTGTCAATCTCTCCCTCCTTCAGAAAAAGCAGGCTGACACATGTCTCTCCTTACTTTTCTCAGAAAAGTAAGTGACACATGTCACTCCTAGCTTCCTTCAGAAGAAGCAAATGACACATGTCATTCTCTGCTATTCTCAAAAAAGGAAAATGACACATGTCATTCTCTGCTCTTCTCAGAAAAAGCAAATGACACATGTCATTCTCTACTCTTCTTAGAAAAAGCAAATGACACATGTCATTCTCTGCTTTTCTCAGAAAAAGCAAATGACACGTCATTCTCTGCTATTCTCAGAAAAAGCAAAATGACACATGTCATTTTCTACTCTCTTTAGAAAAAGCTAGAATTCAAACATTCAAATCCTTCCAGAGGTGGCGCAAATCCTGAACTTCACCTTTTCTATCTGGTCTGAGATGGCGCCACATGTACTTGTCCCTCCTTCTCTTCCCTCCGCCACATGTCAGCCTCTGATCCCTCCAGAAAAAGCAGAAATTCGAATGTTCAAAACTCCTCAGAGGTGGCACCACATGGCATGCTCCTACTTCCTCTAGAGTCAAACCTCAAACTCCGTTTTGAGGTGGCACCATTCCAGAGCTCCCACTTGGCTTCAATTTTTGTTCTATTTTATTCAAAATAAAAGTAGCCCACCATGAGGTGGTGCCACATGAGGGCTCCCTGCAAAAAGCAAACTTTGAATTTCAAACCCCAGGTAGCACCCTCTGAGGTGGTGCCATTTGGGAGACTCCTGCAGAGAATATCAAGCTATATTTTGAAAATTTCCAAAAATCCCCTGCTGAGGTGTCTCACTCACAAAATTCTCATTTTTTATTCTCAAAAAATCCAAGTGGAATGCCCTGAGATGGCGCCACATGGAGGGCTCAGATTGAGCTTGTTTGAAATTTGAAAATCTCAAAAAATGCTACAAATACAAAATCCCACGCCCAGCTGAGGAGGTCCCCCTTTGGATTTAGCAATTTCACTCAGAGTTGCCCTACTACACGATTTTGAAATTCTAAGTTCACGCCCCCCATAGGCTCAATTGAGAGGGTGCATTGAAGCACCAACCTTGCTCGCACCACTTCCAAATCGATCTAGGCGTGGATCAAATTTCGTGAACCTCTTAAAGCTCAGATCGAAGGACAAGAGAAACCATGGGTAGTCGTTCATTTCAGGAACTCCAAAACTGCAAGAGAACGCAAGGTGCACCTCTATTCTAGTCGATTTTATCATAACACTACCTTTGGTTTGATTCGTATTGTCATTTTGAAGAAAGAGCTCATCCGAGGGATGGATCGAGCTATTCTCATAAAATGACACATATCAAAAGATGTTTCTTATGCTTTCTTGATTAGATTTTTGCATTCCATCATGTTCATGCATTAAAATAAGTTAGATTTACATTTTATTTCATTAAAATAGCATGTTCCATGCATTTATTTGATATTTCATGCATTCAGCTTCATTTATGTAATTCTCTATTTTTGTCAATCAGTCCACACGTCATTTCATGTAGTTATTTTTCTTAACAAATGCTAAAAACATCACAGTACACGTCATTAGGTGTCCCTAGCAATCTGCCAAAAATTCGGAATGATTTGAATTTGTTTACTATGGTAAAAGTTCAAAATGGTAGGTCTGGTTTTGTTACCCGAGATACATTTTGAAAATTTATCTCCGACTTGTAAAATTGGGATCTCTCTCATATGAGGTCCGATTTTCGATCAGAAAGATGTTATGAACTCGAGATGATGTCTAGTTTTTAATATGATTTTATTCATTTTTTCTGAATTTTTTTGTGTCTGACAAAAATCCGAGAGTTCGAGACACGTGTCAGAGCCTGATTTGGGCCTCTGAGACTTTAGATCAACTTAAGTCGATGGGTTATCTTTGGGTATTGCTCCAAATCTGAATCTGTAAAAAGTGAATCTCATGTCCTGGTGTCCTCTATTTGCATCTAAAATTTTATGATTTTTAGAACAGTTTTAATAGCAGTTTTGGATTTTTCTTGTCAGTCTTTTGTTTTGTCATATTTGTCTATTTTGTTGATTTAGGCAAGTAATGTCGCATTTTTATCTTTGTTCCTGTTGATCAAATGCCGAAAGCATAAAAATGAAAGTTGTTTCTGCATTTGTCAGTAGTTTCGCATTTAAATATAAGAAATTTCCATGGTCGGTTGCTATTGTTTTAGCATTTTGATATTAGATAATATCGATTTTACCTCCGTCAGAGCCAAACTCCTGTTACCGAACTCACCGTAGTTCAAATCCCGGGGATGTAAAAGCTAAAAGTGTTCAATTTCAGGTCCTTTAGCAATCTTCAAAATATCAGATGTTTCTATGGCATAATTTTCGTATTATCACATTAAGTATTACATTTGGTTCGGGTCCATAGGTGAAATTCGCCCATTTTAGGATTTTTTGTAAATTTTCGCATCCAAACCATGTCATTTCATGAGTTTTAGCATTCTAGGCTGTTTATCAGGATAGAGAGATGCTTCATACTGAATTTGGTGTGATTTGGAATTCATTTGAGGCTCGGTTTAGCCATATCATCAAAACAGGGCCCCGCGGGACACTGATCCAAGCGAAATTCGTTATTTTTGATGAATATTAGCATGTTAAAATTCTGATTTTATAGTTTTAATATGTTAAGCAGCATGTCATTATGCCTCATACTGCATTTCACCATCATTTGGTTCAATTCGAATTTCAAAAATCTCAATTTTATCAAAATTTCCTTCAAAAACCCTAATTTGAAAGGTGTAACTTCAATATTGGGGGTATTTTGGTCATTTTGACAACAATTTCGAATTTCAAACTATTTTTTTACGTAATTTCTTGCATTTACACTATTTCAAATATCAAGAAAGCATGAGAATAGGGTTTATATCCAATTAAGTCCAATAATTTCAGAATATTATTGGAAATCTTGGAAAAACCCACATATTTGAACTAACCCCATTTCAAGTTTGGCAGGGACATTCAAAGAAAGGAGATGAAGTCTACAATTTCTTTTATTTCATTTATTTAGTGATGTAATAATGTAAATTTTGGAATAAGAGATTTAATTTTCTGCTTAGACTAGGATGCATATCATATAGTTTAAATTTCTGCAATATCCTGTTTATGTGATTCATGCATTTTATTTCAAAAGCACTATGGATGTACACGAATGGCACATGTACCAACTCTTAGGGAGTTGATGAACTCAGTGGAGTCCATATTTACGGCCCTAGTCGGAATATGGACGAAACCCAGATCCATCATCTTTTTACTAGTCACATTGAGCCTACACTCTTAGGCTATCTTCCAAAATTTTACTGCATATTTTCAATTCTATAAAATATTTTGGAATTGACTAAGTAAATTATGAACGTATTCACGGCCATAGTCGGAATATGTGACAATTCTACTTAGTTTAATTCTAAAATAACATATTTTCTGGAAAGAGGCTTTCACAAAATGACATTCACTCATATCATTTACATCATGAAATCGTTGGTTTTCTTGTGATTTTCTCAAGAAAATTTCATCCTCAAGAAAATTGACTTCTCAAGAAACTCTGAGAATTTTTCAAAATTGGATTTCCCAAGTTAAGTTTTCCTGTGATCATCCCTGGAAAATGTTATTTCCTCAAGATTTTCAAAAGGAGTCTCTCACCTTTCTCAAAGATCAAAATCGCTTTCCAAGCATTTCAAGGATAAGATTCTCAGAATTTCAGTTTCTCGAGTGTTGATTTTCCATCTTCAAAGAATTTTCCAATGAATCTCACCATTTTCCAAAGAAAGCTTTCAAAACTTAAAGCTTTTCTTGACAAGCATCTTCCCTTCAAATGTTCACTCTTTTCCTAAAGAATTACTTCCATTTTCCCAGGATTTTCAAACTATTCATGATTTTCCCACATCTTTATGAACTCTCTCGAGATTTCAAATCATTTTCATCAGAATTTCCTGAGAGACTGATTTCCATCTTTTTCTCGAGAAATATATTTCAACTCCAAAACATTTTCTGAGCCTGCATCATGCTTTCCCAACTTTGCATTTTACAAAATTTCATAGCACATGCCTGAATTCTCTGTGCATTTAGGATAAAACACGATTTTGATAATTTATCTAAGTCAAGCACATTTTTTGTCCTTGGTTCGATTACCCCTATTAAAGGCGGCAGGAATGGTCGAACCTCGTACCGACAGGTCGAGCCCCATCCCATGGATTTTCCCGCTATTTTAAAAAACGGAGGCGAGTATTTCAAAACAATTTCCAAAATTCGGTCAAGTTTGAATCACGAAAGCATTTTCCTCTCTCTCCTGCAGGGAAGGGAAGACGGGAAAATTTTCGCGACGATAACAGGTTTGGCGACCGAGATGGGACCTGTCCTTGTCTGATCAAAATTGTGCTTGACTTAGTTCTATTTTCGAAACTGTGTTCACAAAATGTCAGCTCTTGTTGCTTTCTGATATCATGCGAACCTAGGAGCCTAGATTCTGACCTAGCTGACATTGATTGCATATAGCTTAGGCATGGTTTGGTAGGACTATATTGAGGAGAAATTTTCATGCTCACATAGACTTAATTGATATAACATCTTTAGTCCAATCCATGATTCACTCAATCGATCAATTTCTTCTGGGGATCAACTTCTCTGATATCGAGTTTTCCCATTGTCGCTCCACTTCATCCTTCCCCTTTCCATCCTGAATTTTCTCCTTTGCAAGAAGCCAGTAAGAGCCTCTCCCTCCCATTTCTCTTTGTTATTTCTGATTTTGTTTTTCCTTCTTTTTTTTATTTTGTTCTTTCTTAGTTTTCTTTTTTTTTTTATTTAATTGTCTCCTCAGAGCACTACTGTGGTGCTGGTTTTGCATATAGCAAATACCGGCCCACACATTTCGTGCAATATCAATGGAGTCTTTAGATCTCGACATTTCCTTTCCTTAGTTATAAATTTTCTTCAGTTTTGTTTTTTTTGGTTTCCTGTTTTCACCACGCATTTTCTCTTAGTTCTTATTGATTTAGTTGCTTTCCTATCGCTATAATAGTCGTTTTGATGTATGTCCTCCCATTCTGGTTTATCGGTGTCGTTCTTATCCTCTTAATGTCATCACAATGTTTGGATTGAAATTACATTAATGTCTGTCAATTCTTTTTTTTTCTTTTCCCACCATTCAAAAAAATATTCATATTAGCAATATATTTGGTTCATTAGAATCGTTGCATTATCTGTATAGCCATAAACCCTTCTCCCAAGACTCTGAGAACCCACTAGATCCAGAAACAAAAATGATCGAGACAGGGGAATGGCAATATCCTGGGAGCATCACCCGATTCTAGGGTGGATGAGATCTCTGGGATCCTTGATTTGAAGAAGATTAGACTAAAGAGTATTCTCGTGCATAGAGTTGAAGCAGATGGATACCTCTGTTGCTATTAAGTCTGAAATTGAAGCAGACTCTGAGTGCTGAACTAATGACAAGCCTAAAATTGGGACTCCCATGATATTGTTTCTGATATGAAGTGTATAGCAGCTGCAGCAAACTTTCAAAAAGTTGTAATCCCCTGTTAAGACTTCTCCAAACATCATCTGATTCAAATTGTTAAGGTTATTTGCAGGTGATGGATCGTCCACCATTGAGAATATGTCTGACGTTACATCTTTCCATGTAGTTGAAGAAACATCTTGCTCTTCCCCAGTGTTTGCCATGACCTCAAAAACTTCAAGGCCTAGAAGAAGTTTCTGCTTTGAATAGATTTCAAATATCAACGTAGCTAGTAATATGCAGTCTGAAACATCCTTTGTTTTAAAGCCCTCCAGCAGCTCCCCACTTATATAGGCACAGTATAACACCCTCCCTTGCACCTCATGCATTAGTGCATGTTTATTCATTTCGGTAGCTCTGAAAGATCATTTATTACATTCATTTTCTGGTCATAACCCAACAGCATACACTTGCTTGTTGCATTCCATCTCTGATTTCTGCACCTCACGACTCCTGTAGCTTTGGATTTCAAAGTAACATTGGAGACAACCACCATGGAAAACTTCCAGTTCAAATCTTGACAATGCAACTCGCATTGGCTAATCACCAAACTTGTCTTATGACTTATGAGTATTATCTTTGTTTGTTGGTTATTGAGTGTTTTATAGTTTACACATTAATGATGCACTGGCATTGGCCAAGTCATTCAATATCTGTTTTAAGATGGAAGCAGTATTTTTATCTTTTACTATTGCTTTTAATCAAGGTGGCAATATATATACAGGGTAACCATGAGATCATGAGAATCATCATTTCTCAAGCCAACATTACCTCCTGTTGGATTACTGTGCTTTCCATGTTATGTGCAAGACGAAAGGTTATAAAAAGTAAAAGAGATGGTGAAATCTTCAATGATATTTCCACTGACAACCAGTTCCACCCCCTCTTTGTTGTCTTGAACTAAGGATTTCTTTGTGTATCTGTATATAGATATTTTTTTTCGTTATTTAGGGTTTTCCTTGTTATTTTTATCTCTGGACTTCAATCTGAAATCCTCATTTATTTACTTATGGTATGAGCATTACCTTCGACAGCCTATACCTACAGACTGTCATTCCACCTTCAATACCCACCTGCTGCAATTCACAGCATCTTCATACTGCGGTAAGTGCACAGTATATATTCACTACGCATCTCTAGCAGAGCAGTCATCTGCTATACACTTACTTAGGTATAATCCACTGTGTACCTGCCCAACCATGTATACTTATGGCCATTTCCACCTCAACTTGTTTTAAATCAGACTACCTTTCAGGCACTGACGATCCTGGAAATGTTGTTAGCACCAGTGTTATAGTTGCCCAATATTCGGCAGACACCAGTGTCACTGATGCCACCACCTTTGCAGGATAGTCACGTTTCGTCATCACAGCAGATCCCACCACCATCGCAGACTAGCCTGCAGTATGGAGTGCTGAAGAGGTCGCCAGAGGGGAAGTTTCCTATGGCACTTCAGAACTCTTCTGTTGTGCATTCTTCTGCTCTACTTCAAAATACATCGAGGCAGCCTAGACTTCAAGTTGTGTAGCGAATACCAATCAGGTTCCCACTGCAGCTCGGGTTATCTGCAGGTCGAATAGCCCAAATTCAACCTTTTACTGGTTTGCCAGTCCCACGGTCACCAACTCCCATGGCAACTTCCAAGTCTTTACAGCAGCAAATGCAAAAACCATGTTTTGTTGTAAATATTTTCCGCAAACCTCTTGTTTTGCTGTAAAAATTTGCAGTAAACATCTTGTTTTGCTATAAATACCTACAGCAAACACCTTGTTTTGCTGTAGATACTTACAGCATATGCTTCACATGGCTGTAAGCATCCCAGCACACACTCTCTGCCACACTTCACCATCACTTTATGCTGTCACTCTCTTCTCCATCAGTACTTATGCCTAGTCATTTGTACATAGCAATACACTACATCCTCACCAATTATCCACTCATTTCCTGCACTTACCTACGGTAGCCCATAAACTCACACAACCCCTGTTTTTCTTGCACAACCGCCTCCATCAGCTGGCTATTATCAACGCTTCCCATATCCGCCTTCCCACTTCTCACAGCAACTGCCTCATGTGCTGTAGCTTACCACCACTGTCATCCAGCTTCACTACCAGCAGCCCATTAGCTCATCTCCTCTCTCAAGCCATGTATATATATATATATATAACATATGCATGTATATGTATACGTATGTATAAGCATATATATCATTTCTTCTATCTTTCCATCATTCATATCTTGGTATATGAACATTTTTGTAGATATCCATATGATATATACTATTTTTCTTCCATTTTTATGTTAATCCAGTTGTTTTGCAGGGAATATGAGGAGAATATCATAACTTGAGATTTGAATTTTCAAATTTAAAACTTGTAATAAGTTAGGCCTTAATGAGAATTAACATTTCCTATTTTAGATAAAATGAATGAGCATTGTAAATATCATGAATTGTGTGTTTTCATCCTTTTTGTCTTCATTTTTCAAAATCTCACCACAGTGAAACACGAATGGCACGTGCACCATTTCGTAAGAGGTAATTAATCCTAAGTTGATGATTTACATCAATGGCCATAGTAAGGATGTAAACAAAACTTAGTATTTTTATCTTTTATAAAATAACACTGGATCCACACTGGATCATTTTCAAAATTAATCATGTTTTCTTTAAATATTTTTCCTCTTTTATCAGAGTCTAGCTTAAAATTGATTCAATATATATCAATGGCCATAGTCAGAATATATTGAGAATTAATTTTATTTTAAACCCTATAAAAGCACCAAAAATGTATTATATTCTTCACTTGAATTTAAATGTGGTTATTATATAATACATTCAATGACCATAGTCAGGGATGTAATATATCTTCAATCTCATTTTTAATTCATTTAAAGAATGAAATATGATCTTCAAGTCCAATTTCAAAATTATGTGAATTCATTTATCATTTAGGATAGAATTGCATCATTTTTTCAAAATTCCTTTTCCAAAATTCCAAGTGATTCTTTTTCTTCATTCCCCGGATCAAATCTTATTCATGGATTTAAATTCAATTTTATCTCATTTCAAGGTTCAAAAATTCAATTTCAAAGTCCAATTTGACTTTGAAAATTCAAAATCATTTTACATTCAAACTTCAAATTTTCAATTCAATTCAAAATTCAATTTCAAAGTTCAAATTAACTTTGAAGTTTCTGATTCAAAATCAAGTTCTATCTTCTTACCTCCAAATCTAAAATCCATTTTAGAATCCAGAATCCAATCCCGCCTTGGATCTTAGACTCTAGATCTAAAATCCATTTTAGGATCCAGAATCCAATCTCATCTTGAATCTCAGACTTCAGGTCCAAAACTCATTTTAGGATCCAAAATCCAATTTCACTTTGGATCTCAGACTTCAGATCCAAATTCCATTTAGGATCCAGAATTCACTTCCATTTTGGATCTCAATCTTCAGATCCGAATTCCATTCCAAAACTTGGGATCCAATTCCATCTTGGATCTCAGATTTCAGATCTAATTCCCATTTACAATTCTAAATCCAGAATCCAATCCCACCTTGGATCTTAGACTCCAGATCCAAAATCCATTTTAGGATCCAGAATTCAATCCCACCTTGGATCTTAGACTCTAGATCCAAAATCCATTTTAGGATGCAGAATCCAATCCCACCTTGGATCTTAGACTCCAGATCCAAAATCTATTTTAGGATCCAGAATCCAATCCCACCTTGGATCTTAGACTCCAGATCCAAATTCCCATTTTAGGATCCAGAATCCAATCCCACCTTGGATCTTAGACTCCAGATCCAAATTCCATTTTTATTCCAAAAATCCAAGTTTATCTTGATTCTCAAAATTCCAAAAACCAATTCTATTCCTCAATTCTATTTTGATTTCCCAAATCTTATTTTTAATTTCAAGCTTTTCAACTGAAATTCAAATTACATTCCAAATTTCATCTCTATCCTGATTCAAAATTCTAAATTCAAAGTCCATTTATGACTTTGAATTTTCCTTTCTTCTCCTTTTATCTCAACTTCAAAATCATCCCTTTCAAAACCTATATTTGTTCTTTTCAAACTCTGATTATTTCAAAAACTTAGAACTTTAAATCTTAAGTTCTAAAGTTAGAAACCATTTCTTCACTCTATTATCAGATTCATCTCAGAAACACTTGGAAATTTTTCAAATCATTTTTCAAAAAGGGCATACATCCTTGCATTTGCACATACATGATTCTTTGTGCATTTAGACTTAGGATAAATTCTTAGGTAATATTTAGGCAAAGCAAAAAGGCATGAATTCGACCCTTGGTTCGATTACCCCTGGTAAAGGCGCTAGGAACGATCGAACCTCGTACCGACGAGCAGATCCCGTCTCCCAGTTTTCCCGCAAATATTTCAAAACAGAAGTGAGTTATTTTCTTAAATATTTTTAAAAATTAAGGTCAAGTGAGACCCCGCAAAAGAGTTCCTCTTCTCTTCTCTTCTCTTCTCTTCTCTTCTTTTCTTTTCTTTTCTCTTCTCTTTTTCTTTCTGTCTTTCATTTTTTCCCTTCAAAAAGGAGAAAATAGAGGTTGAAAAGGAAAAGAGAAGGAAGAGAGAGAAACACTAGGAGAGGAAATTTTTTGCGATGATCATAGTTTTGACGACCGAGATGGGACACGTCTTTGTTCGGTCGAATTTAATGCCTTTTTTTTTTGCTTTGATATTATCTAAGTCTTTATTCTACAAATGTCAGCTATATTTTCATGCAAACCTTAGGAGCCTAGACTCTGTCCTAAGCTGACATCATTGCATATAGGATTTAAGTATGGTTTGGTAGGACCATATTAAGGAGATTATTCCATGTTCACATTAGACTTAGGTCTGAAATACAACTCTCCTCAATTCTAGGGATTGAATGCAAAACAATATATGCAAGTGTATGCTTCTTTTCGTTTTAAATCTATCTCTTTAGGACTTGCATTAGAGACATCTGATTTTATTGTATGCTGAACATGTTTTCGAAAACATCCCTTACCTATATTGTCCCGGTCTTCACGTTGCTGGGCTGTCTCACTGAACCATAGTTCGGGAGAGAGCCTCACAACTGGACCACTTCTTTGGGTTCGCGCCCCCCTACCACGTACCTAAGGGCCATAGTCCGAGGTATATCGGTAGGTGCTCAAGGATGTTGGGAAACCATTACCTTAGTACCAGAGAAATATTTCTATGCCACGTACTTCGAGCTTCGGCTTGGGTATATCGGCATATCTTGATTGGACTCAAATGATCTGAACCCTAGAGTTAGGATTAAGGTCCTACAAGCCATTTCAAAATATTGCATTTAGAGTCATCCTTTAGGGACTGCTGTGTGCGCATCCTTGTTTGTGCAGCTTTGGTTGTGTGATATTTCTCTTATTTTCTCATATGTATCAAACTCTTTCAAAAACCCTGGGTGTATTATTCAAAACTTCCCCTTACTTTCAGAAACCCCAGGTGTATATTTTCCTCTACCTACATTTCTTATCTCTTTTTAAGATCAAATTTTCTTCAAAACCCTAGAAAATTCCTTTAAATTTCCTCGATCTTTCAAAAATCTCCAGGTTTGTATCTTCAAGAAGTCTATTTGTAAGTCCTGCATTCTATCTAATTCTTCTCATCTCTTCTTTGCCTCAGTATTATTCCAAATGGAGTCCAATTCCCTCGATGTTGTCTTTCCCAGAGATCATGTCTTCTATTAGATTCAAGATGGATCCCCGAATCATCGGGTCATCCAGTCTTGTCCTTTCTTCCTTCGGTGGTATTATTCTTGGTTCGCCACCTTCTCACGTATGTTCTCAGACCACTTGGATGAGTGTGGGTTGAAGATGGCATCGGCGGCAGGCAAGCGAACCATCAATGAAGCTCTGATTCAAGCTATGGCAGAACGGTGGAATCCATGTACCTGCACATTTTGGTTTCCATGGGGCGAGATGACTCTGCTGATGGACAAATTCAATGATATTATGGGATTGCCCGAACCAGCCGGTCAGCCAGATGATCCCGTTGAGCAGCAGTTCCTAATCAACATCAAAGGGATAAATGTTCGAGAAGCTTTGGCCAGGGCAACAGGGAGCAGATCTTGGCCTCTCACTGAGATCAATGGGAATCAGTTCATTGACCTGTTTAGACTCTATCGCAAGTACGGAGCTTACGAAGAGGTTGACACTTTGTCTCGAGCAGCAAAAGACAGAATTCAACATGCCATGATCCTATGCACGGTGGGATTAGCTTTCTTCCAAGATGGCCAGAATTTCATAGATATCAGAGTTGCTCAGCTCTTTCGGAGATGGGGAAGCAAGCAGACCCATCAGCTCTCAGTTTCCATGGCCGCATTAGTCTTTCCTTACCGAGGCTTGGCTCGATTTGCTCTTTGAGAGACTATTCTGGTAGAAGGATGTACTTACGCCCTACAGTCGTGGTTTCTGCGACATGTTCCATCAAAGGCCAGCTCCTTCAGATTCAGTAGTAAGCAGCCAAAGTCGGTCATTCAGTATCGAGCATTGATCGAGAAACTGCATCAGGAGGAGATTGTTTGGGATTTCTTCGACAAAAAAGAGACAGTTCCTCGTTACACCTATGCTTGCAGCAAGCGCTACAGATTGCTTGGCCCCTTCTTTTGTGTTGATTATCAGCCAGAAAGATGTCTGAGACAGTTTTCTCAGCGGCAGATTTGTGTCAACACCCGCTTTCCGACAGGCAACATGCCAGAATTCAACCTACAGTCGGATCAGTGGTCTGGGGCATACCATGTCACCAAATACATTTGGGACTCCTTCGTTTCTCTATCTGTATTTCCTGGACCAAATGTATCATCTGAATATCAAGAGTGGTGGCAAACTGTTTGCCCACCCTCTCTTTGTCTGTAAATATTACTATCAATAAAAAATTACTTTTTCGACCAAAATTTTATTTTTGTTTTATAGCACAAATGGTCACAATTTTGGTGACGACCTCATCCCGGGTAAAAGGGACATTCTTCCTACTTCTCTTCAAATATCTTATATCATGGTTGACGACCTCACCTAGGTAACAAGGCACATTTCTCCGTTATCATCAAAATGGTAACACAATTGTCACAAATCTTGTGATGACCCAATCCCGGGTAATGGGATAATCTCTTGAAATTGTCTACCAAAATCCTTTATTCCTTTTCTAAAAAATTATGGTTTTCAAAAGTTTCTCCACACTCTAACCATTCCCATATTCTGCAGGAAAACTTTGACATTCGAAGATGGTTCATACAAGGGCCGGTAAGCAGACTTTTCAGTGGCACAGTGACAACGAACAAGAAGAGATGAATTCTCCCAGATTATCCAAGAAGCATGACTCAAAGGATGAGAGTGATGTTGATCCGGCCATTTACCGGGTCTTTCAAAAAATGATGTACAAAATGATGGCCGAGCAGGCTAAGGCTGGTCTGAAGAAAACGGCTTCTAAGAGCAAAGTTAAGAAGAAGCCCATGAAAAAGCTCGTCAAGATCAGCAAATAGAAAGTACAATGTGACAGTACTTCTGAGGATTTTGAATCAGCAGAAGAAGTCTCTGAAGAAGAAGAGTAGTTGATTTACATTTCGAAGCATCTGCGGCAATCCAAGAGGCCAGTAGAAGAGCCATTATCAGTGAACAAACCCAAGTACGAGGCCCTCACAGAGGATTCAATCTAGGCACTCACCAAAATAGTTAAGGATTTGCAAATCCGGAACAAAGGGAAAAGGTCATACACCAGACAGGATTTCTACCTCGGCTTGGAAGGGGACAACAATCTGGAGAACCTCCCCCAAAAATTTATTAAGTTTGATGGATCCGGAGATCCTATAACTCATTTGGCCATATTCTTCGCAGAATGCGCTCGGTTCAACGAGGATAATCGTGCCCTTTTCCTCTGTTTCCCCCACAGTTTGGAGGGGATAGCAGCCAAATGCTACGCCGAGCACATCAATCCCATTGAGCTAAGGGATTTTGATAGAGTGGTTAATATGTTTGTTGAGCGCTTCCTGTTCAATACAGAAGCTCTGCCCACCCTAAACCATTTGTGCAACCTCAAACAGGATCCCAATGAAAAGGCCAGAGATTTCATCCATAAATGGAGGAGCATTTGTAATAAGATGAGGAATCATATTTCTGAAGAGCATGCCCTCCAAGTCATTCTCAACAACTTTTCTCAGCCCTTGAAAAGCCTCCTTTTCCCATATCCATCCAAATTGTTTATCGAACTGACGGAGTGAGCAGAATGGCTCGAGATGGGGTAGAGAATGGAATGTACGAAGGTGTCACTCTGGCAAAAAATGTCCAGGATCCAAAGAAAAAAGGCACATTTCACTTACTCAGCCGAGGTTCCAGGGGATGACCAGGGCAGTAGCAACAAGCATGGCAACGACAGTGGCACGAAGCCTGAACAGAACAGAGGGAGAAAGGGGAAGTTCTTCAAGAACAATGACAAGCCTCTCCCGACCGGTCCTCAACAAAAAGGGGATCTTCAAGAAAAACCCAAGCACATAAACTGGAGCAGGGATCGGAAATTCACTCCCCTCGACCAGCCTTTGGAGAAAGTTCTGAAATATTTACTATCTCACGGAATGGTGAAACTTCCCAAAGTTGCAGATCCGCCAGTTATCATGGGAAGATTCAAGGAACAATATTGCAAGTTCCACAGGGCAACAGGCCATGACACATAATATTGCTTCGTCCTGAAGCATTTGATCTAGGACTGCATCGATAAGAGCATCCTCATCAAAGATGAAGAGGAAGGCAAAATGGATATCCTGTCCGCCCCATTCCCAAAACATTCAACATCAACCATTTCAAAACATTCATTCCTTCCGCAAAGTCATATACATCCATGTTCCAGCGAAGATATAAGTTTTCAGCATCAGGTAATGGTTCTACATCAGAATCAGTCTGCATCTGAGAGGGAGAACATCCTCTCATTTTTGTACTTAAGGAATATGTCAGTTGAGAACGAAAAAACTGAAGTTTTTTTGAAGAGATTTCTTAAAAAAGAAGCCTGCGTAGAGGAAGCAGAAACCTCCGAGGCAGCAAAAGAACGAGCCAAAAGTCTCTAAAAGTCTATTATAGCGCTCTCAAACATTTCTATTTTTGAGTTAACTCATGATTCTCCCAAGCATCGGGAAAAATTAGATGATTTACTGAGAAAGATCAAAGTGAAGTCGGGCACTACGCTTGAAGATATGACACAAATTGTGAATCAGGCGATGACTAATGCGCCTATCACCTTTTCAGACGAGGACCTGCCAAGGCCTCATTCTTTTCACAACAATGCATTGTATATTGTGGTAAGGACCAGGGGCATGGCTGTCCCGCACGTAGTGGTTGATGGAGGCAGCAGCCTCAACATTTGCCCAGAGATGACAGTGAAGGCCCTGGGATTGAAAGAGAAAGAATACGTGCCTGATCCCATTACCATTTATGGCTTCGACAATCATGGGCAAACTGCAAAGGGCAAGATCTTTCTGGAAATTTTCATCAACTATTCAGTGCACACCGTTCTGTTCCATGTCATCAACGTACCACCCACTTATAATCTTCTGCTAGGACGAACATGGATCCACAATACCAATGTCGTTCCATCAACCCTTCACTAGTGCATAAAGTGGTCCAAGGGAGCAATGATTACCACTATCTTGGGCAAAGATCCTGAAGAAAGGCTGCCACAACCTATGATTCCCCGTCCGACATTTACAGTAGATATTCCCAGCATCCGGAAGGCAGATGAAATCAACCTCAGTGAGAGCCTAGAGATGCTAAAATTGAAAGATGTCATGGATGAAGAAAATATGGCAGCCACGGTCCAATGGTAGGGACCTTGTTTTCTCAAGTTAGGAGGAGGCATCAATTACACCTCCTTCAAAGATTATCCCTTATTTTCTCAGTTTTTCAAAGCCAGAAAGGGATTTGATCTGCTGATAAAGCACGGATACCAGTCGTTCCGGGGCATAAGGAAAAATGAAGATGGCATAGTGGAGCCTATCATTCCTGTTCAGCATACGGACAACTCAGGGTTGGGGTTCACCAGCCAAGATTCCAGCAAAAAGACCATTTTTGTCAGAGGAAGCAATTGAAAAGATGATGCCTCAGTTTTCCTGCTTTTCTGTTCTAATCTTGTAGGGACAACACAATCCCATCTTTTATCCAGTCTTGTAAATATTATACTTCCAATCAATGAAAAGATCAATTTTTCTCTTCATATTTTTGGCATCTGTCATTCTTATATTTTGTTCGTGCCATTGTTCTTTACTTTGTACAAAAATTTGTTTTGGCTCGTACTTTCTCTTAAAAACCTTTCTTACATTTTCAGGACCATTAACTCCTGAATCAATGAAGAAATTTGTTATCAATCCCAAGTATTTAAAACTAGCAAGGTTTCCTGAGATGAAAGACAGGGCAGAGGTGAGCCAGGCAGTAGAGCAGACCGAAGAGCCAGCCGAGTTTGACTCAACTATCCAAGAATTGCTAGAATTTGCTCATATTTAGAAGCAGGATAAACCCTCATCTTTGGTTCAAAATCCAACTGAGGATATCAACATTGGTTCGGAAGATGATCCAAAAATTCTCAAAATCGGTTCGAGTCTAAATGCAGTTGAAAAGGCTAGACTCATCCATTTCCTTAAGAAGCATAAAGAAGTATTTGCCTGGACTTATGAAGATATGCCAGGATTAGATCCCAAGCTGGTTGAGCATCGACTCAAATTGAAACCAGATTCTTGACCAATCAAGCAGAAACTGAGGAAATTAGACCCTCAAATTGAGCAACAGGTCAAAGAAGGACTTGAAGATTTATTGAAAGCAGGCTTCATCCGAGCCATTGACTATTCAGATTGGTTAGAAAACATCGTGGCAGTTCCTAAAAAGAACGGAAAAGTTCGGATCTGCATTGATTTCAGGGATCTCAATAAGGCTACCCCGAAGGATGATTATTCACTTCCCAATATTGACCTCTTGATCGCTAGCACAGCAGGTCATGCCATGTTTTCTTTCATGGATGGATATTCAGGCTATAATCAGATCAAGTTGGCCATTCGTGATCAGTCAAAGACTTCCTTTACTACACCATGGGGAACCTTCTGCTATACTGTCATGTCGTTCGGGCTCAAAAATGTCGGGGCAACTTATCAAAGAGCAATGACTGTTATTTTCCACGATCAAATGCACAAAAATATGGATGCATATGTGGATGACATTCTGGTTAAGTCTAAATAAGAAGAGGATCACCTTGATGCTCTTAGTCAAGTTTTTGAAAGACTTATTCTATACAAATTGAGACTTAATCCTCAGAAATGTGTTTTCGGAGTTGAGTCCGGCAAATTGCTCGACTTCATTATCAGCAAGAAAGGAATAGAGGTGGACCCGACCAAGGTAATAGCCATTATTGATATGCCGCCTCCAACTAATCTCAATGAACTATGAAGCCTTCAAGGGCGTATTCAGTCTATTCATAGATTCATCTCCAATTGGCTATGAGATGTAAACCTTTCAATCATTTGTTAAGAAAAGGAGTAAAATTTGAATGGGGATCGGAATGCCAATGCTCGTTTGAGCGCATCAAGCAGTATCTCCTTAATCCACCAGTTTTGAAGCCGCCAAAGTTGGGGAAGCCTCTCTTACTGTATATTTTCGTCAATCAGACTGCATGTGGTGGATTCCTCGCACAGTATAAAGAAGGCATTTGATAGAACACGCCATCTATTATGTGAGCAAAATTTTCATTGATTATGAAAAGAAGTATTCTCAAATGGAGGAAACTTGTCTAGCCCTGGTTTGGATGTGCCAAAAATTAAGACATTACTTGTTGGCGTCTGAAATCAAATTCTTATCAAAGCTTAATCCTCTCAGATATATTCTTGAGCAACCTTTTCTCACTGGGCAGATTGCGAAGTGGCAGGTCCTTCTAATGCAATATGACTTAGAGTATGTTTCTCAAAAGTCGATTAAAGGCCAAGCGATCGCAGATTAGTTGATGGATTTTCCTTTAACAGAAGAGATTAAAGCAGAGGATGATTTCCCTGATGAACACATTTGCAATGCCCAACAACCTCCAGTTTGGAACCTATTCTTTGATGGATCTAAAAACATGTCGGGCATAGGGATTGGAGTCTTGTTAATCACTCCAGAAAAAGAAATGATCCCTTATTCCCTCAAACTTGGTTTCCAATGCACACATAATATGGCCGAGTATGAAGCGCTAATACAAGGCCTCAAAATTTTGCAAAATTTTAATGTCAAGAGAGTGCATGCTGTTGGCGATTCTTTACTTGTTGTCAGTCAAGTTAACACTGAACGGCAAGTGAAAGATTCCAAACTGATTCTGTATCAGAAGATCGTCCTAACTCTTGTGGATAGCTTCAAAGAATTTCAGCTCAATCACATCAGAAGAGAGCATAATCAGATAGCCGATGGTTTAGCCAATCTGGGCTCCATTTTATCCTTCAAAGGCAGTGAATCATGTCGTTCTTTTGAAGTTGGCAGACTTGAGCAACCTGCTTTCATTTCAACTATGCAAGTAAACCAGGTCAATCAGAAGGAGAAGCCTTGGTATCAAAATATCAAAAATTTCATTAAGACTAGTGAATTTCCACCAGAAATGCCAAAAAGGGAGCAACGTGCAATTCAGTGTATGTCTACTCGTTATTTCATTTTTGCCAATGTCCTCTACTGCCATGGTTTCAGTTTTGAGTATGCAAGATGCTTAGACAAGGAAGAAGCTATGAAAATTATCCAAGAGGCACATGAAGGGATTTGTGGTGGCTATGTCGGCTATTAAACTCTTGTCAAGCAGATCGTCCGTGCAGGGTACTACTGGAATACCATGCAGCAGGACTGTCATCAATTTGTGAAGAAGTGCGTCAAGTGCCAAATGCAGGCACCTTCCATTCATGCACCGGCCACATATCTACAATCAGTTGTTTCTCCTTGGCCATTTTTTATGTGGGCTTTCGACGTCGTAGGCTCAATTACCCCTTCTGCTTCAAACGACCACAAATACTTTCTGGCTGCGACAGAGTATTTCACAAAATAGGTTGAAGCTGTTACTCTACGCACAGTAGAAGGCCGCCATGTGGTTTCTTTCATTCACAAGAACATTCTTTGCCGCTTTGGCATACCATATGACATTGTTTCAGACAATGGAAGCCATTTTAAAAATGAGAGGATGAAAACATTTTGTTCTAAATTCAAAATTTGCCATCATTTCTCAGCTCCCTACTGTCCTCAAGGGAATAGCCAAGTAGAAGCCACCAATAAGATTCTGATCCGTATTGTGGAAAGGACTGTGAAGACAGGTCGAGATTGGCATGAGAAAATTCATGATGCGCTTTGGGCGTACCGAACCACCATTCAGACTCCGACCAACGCCACTCTTTCAGAACTTGTTTACGGAACTGAAGTGGTATTACCTCTCCATGTCCAAAAAACTGCTCTCAAATTTGCTTCCCTTATAGAATTGCCACTTGATCAGTATCAGCAACAGAGATTGGTACAGCTAGATCTATTGGATGAGAAGAGGCTCAAGGCAGCAAAGCACGCTCAAGCTTATCGACAAAGGATAGCTCGACACTATGCCAAGTCCTCATTGAGAGAAGATTTTGAGTTAATGATTTTGTGCTCAAATCAACTGCTCATCTCAAGCATCGACCACGGAGAAAGTGGTCACCCAATTGGGAAGGCTCTTATGTGGTTAGGGAAGCATTGCCTCGCAATTCTTATCGTCTGATTAATGCAGACGGGGTGGAAATGCCAGATCCTGTCAATGCTTTGCATTTGAAGAAGTTTTATATCTAAAATGTTCATTCTAAAGCCTTTTGTACTATTTAAAGAGCCATTTTCAATAAAATAATGATCTTATATCAATTCTGATAACCTTCTCCATGATACTGGGGCATTTTTATTTGTGATCTATAATCATCTTCCTTCATCATATGCAGGCAGGATTAGACAAAATTCTTTCCTCAAACTTTACTAATTTTCAAATGATCTTACAATCTCTAATGATTTCATTCATATGGTTTATTTTCTCAAAATTAATCAAACTTTCATGAAATTATTATCAACGTTTGGCAAAGTTTTAAAACAATTTTCATCAATCTTATCTTTTTGTCTTTAAAAAGATACCCTTTCAGGTTAAGGGATAAACCTGATGCCTCCTTTAAATGAGGTATTCTTTTTGTTACTTCCCCCGATAAGGGGATAAATCCTGAATTATCTTCTAAAAACTCATTTTGAAAATCTAGCTCATCTTCAGAACCCGGTCCTCACACTGGTTATCTCTCAAACTTTTTCAATCATATATTGAGCTCATTTGGAAAATTCGGTTCTCACACCGGTAAATTTCTAACATCAGCCTTCTGATCAAATACCTTCCTTTTGAAAAATTCAAGTTTTGACTTGAACTTCCCAAAATTTGATATATTTCCAAAAGATCCAGCATCCCGCTGGTCATGTATTTTCCAAAGGATCCAGCATCTCGCTGGTCATGTATTTCCAAAAGATCCAGCATCTCGTTGGTCATATATTCCAAAGAATCCAGCTTCCGCTGGTCGTGTATTCCAGAAGATCAAACTCTTAGGGTGCGACTTCTCAAATCTATCATTTCCAAACCTTCAAGATCTTCAATCTCTCAAATTCTATCAGTTTCCCAACATCTGGTTGCAATATCTTCAAAATCTCAGCATTTTCTCAACCCTCGGGTTATAATCTCCCAAATTCAATCACTTTCAAACCATTAGATTAAATCCTTCATTTTCAAAATCCAGTATTTTTCACTGGTCGGGATTTGAAATCCAGTATTTTTCACTGGTCAGGATTTGAAATCCAGTTTTTTTCACTAGTCGGGATTTGAAATCCAGTTGTCATAGCTGGTCGAGATTTAAAATGCAGTATTTTTCACTGGTCGGGATTTGAAATCCAGTATTTTTCACTGGTCGGGATTTGAAATCCAATATTTTTTACTGGTCTAGATTTGAAATCCAGTTGTCATAACTGGTCGAGATTTAAAATCCAGTATTTTTCACTGGTCGGGATTTGAAATCCAGTATTTTTCATTGGTCGGGATTTGAAATCCAGTATTTTTCACTGGTCGGGATTTGAAATCCAGTATTTTTCACTGGTCGGGATTTGAAATCCAGTATTTTTCACTGGTCTTGATTTGAAATCTAGTTGTCATAACTGGTCGGGATTTCAAATCCAATTTTCATAACCGGTCGGGATTTAAAATCCAGTATTTTTCACTGGTCGGGATTTGAAATCCAGTATTTTTCAATGGTTGAGATTTGAAATCTAGTTTTCATAACTGGTCGGGATTTGAAATCCAGTATTTTTCACTGGTTGAGATTTTAAATCCAGTTGTCATAACTGGTCGGGATTTGAAATCCAGTATTTTTCACTGGTCGGGATTTGAAATCCAGTTGTCATAACTGGTCGGGATTTGAAATCCAGTATTTTTCACTGGTCGAGATTTGAAATCCAGTATTTTTCACTGGTCGGGATTTGAAATCCAGTTGTCATAACTGGTCGGGATTTGAAATTCAGTATTTTTCACTGGTCGGGATTTGAAATCCAGTATTTTTCACTGGTCCGAATTTGAAATCCAGTATTTTTCACTGGTAGGGATTTGAAATCTAGTATTTTTCACTGGTCGGGATTTGAAATCCAGTATTTTTCACTGGTCGGGATTTGAAATCCAGTTGTCATAACTGGTCGGGATTTGAAATCCAATTTTCATAACTAGTCGGGATTTGAAATCCAGTATTTTTCACTGGTCGGGATTTGAAATCCAGTATTTTTCACTGGTAGGGATTTGAAATCTAGTATTTTTCACTGGTCGGGATTTGAAATCCAGTATTTTTCACTGGTTGGGATTCGAAATCCAGTTGTCATAACTGGTCGGGATTTGAAATCCAGTTTTCATAACTGGTTGGGATTTGAAATCCAGTTTCTTATAACTGGTCGGGATTTGAAATCTAGTTTTCATAACTGGTTGGGATTTGAAATCCAGTGTTTTCACTGGTCGGGATTATCAAAATCCAGTTTTTTCATGACTGGTCAGGATTTTCAAAACCTAATGTATTTCATTAGTCAAGTTTTCTAAAGTTTGATTCTTACACCATTTCTTTAAATTATGGCTAAAGGTCTCATCAAAATCTATATTGAGTGATTATTTCACAAAAAGAATTCTGGAACATTATGCCAATTTGCTAAAAACACTTGTTGATTCTAAAAATCTGAGTACACAAAAGAATTATCTCAGATTACCTCTAGTATTCTTTCCAAAATGGTGAAATTTTTTTGCGAAAAAGAGGTAAAATTCAAATCTTTTCCTGTTGATCAACCAAAAGGATGTAAGAAATGTCCTCGGTATGATTAGCAAAAGAAATATTCAATGATATTGAAAAGCCAGAAGCGAATTGATATTGATCATGGCTATGGCGCATGTTTTAAGACAATTTTTCTGGCAATCAGGCAGTGGAAATATCTTGTGCTATAAAAAGAATCCACTCAATCCATGTCTTCTCATTTATTTAAAGTTGCAATCAAATATCCGCAAAAGGGATCTCTCAACTGTCGTCAAGATGAAGACGAATATGTGACCTAGACCCCCGGGGCCAAAGATGATTTTGATCATCTCCGAGATGAAGGAGTTTGTGAAGGATCCTTCCAGGGAAAGTTCAGATCACCGTCGAGATAAAGGCGAGTGCGATGGACCTACTGACAAACACTAAAAGATATTTGATTCCTGCTATCATCTAAAGACCCTTTTAAGCCTATATTATCAATAGAATTCCTGAGATAAAAGAAGAATCGAAACATCTCTGAGATGAAGGAGTTTGTGACGTACCCTTCCCTGAAAAAGAGAGAAAAGATCATGACATCCAAATGAAGGATGATGTAAAAGCCCGAGAAAGTTCAATGACTCAAAAAAAGAGTGCAAAAAGATCATCATGGGAAAACACCCACATATCAAACTGCCAAAGTTGCCAGAATTCATCTTTTCTCATGCAAAATTCTTTTATCAATATTTTCTCACTACTTGTTTTTATGAAATTAAGAATATTTCTTCTCTTCTCATATCAGGGAAATGGATTGCTTCCTTGAAGAAAATCATCAGTGCTAAAATTTTGAATTTAACTCTTAGGACCGAGGAGTTAACCGCAATGGAGGAAATACTCTAGGTAAATAGGGAATATCTTTTGCACATACATGCACATTTTCAAGTGTTTGAGTCAACCATAATTTTATCTTATTGGCAAAATTTTCTAGCTATTCCAAGAATGAAATAAAAAATCAATATCCATTTTGATGCAACCTAGCATTGTTTATATTTTCCAGAAGAGTTGCCTCCTTCAGAAGAAGTATCTCTTCCTGTCCCATCATGGTTTCTTCATTCGAAGATTCCGCGTGGTAGTACCCACTCAGGTTAAGGGTCAAATCTGTATTTTCTGCGAGAGGTCATTGATTTCAAAAGCTATTTTAGTCTCAACAATGAGACGCCCCATTTTGTCCCCTTTTCAAAGCTTTAGGGAACCCTATTTTCCTCCTTTTCGCAAAACCCCTTTCGGATTTGTTCGTCCAAACTCTGAAGGTCCCATTCTGACTTCTCCATTTGAGAAATTCAGATGGTAGATTTCCCCTTTTCAGGTTAAGGGTTAAGCCTGAACCTTGCTTCGCGAGGTATCTTCCTTTTCAGGTTTGGATTAAACCTGAGTCTTGTTCCAATGAGATTCCTCGTTTTGACAAGATGTTTTCTTCAAGTTCCATCATGGTTTTTCCCATTGAGGAATCCATGCTTTGTATATCCGTCTAAGAAAGGATTCCACTTGAGCTTCAGTTCACGAGGCATTTTTCCAAAAATGTCCCATCAAGGTCCTCATGTATTCCTTTCCCCATTCAAATACATCTTGATATATCTTCATTCCTTTCCCCATTCAAATACATCTTGATATATCTTCGTCCCATCCAGGATAAGGGCTAAACCTGAATCATTCCAAAAGCGTATCTTGTCTCACCCATGAGACTTGATCGAAATTCTTATTTTCCACCATTTCGGGATTTTCATCTAAAGTCCCATCACGATTTCCTCATTTCTATTATTCAGTCATGTCATTTTCGAGGATTTTGTCCCCCCAAAACCATTCAGGATAAGGTTTCAAGCCTGAAGTCATATTTTCAAAATAATTCTTCCACACCCAGTTCAGATCTGCTGACTGGAGCATTTTCAAAATTTAGAGTGTTATCTTTGCCACTAAGTTCGGCTTTCAACCGACTTAGTAGCAAAGAGGGGCATCTGTGAACACCCCAATTTTTTCAAAGTTTTATAAAAATGACCCTTTTGCCCCTGACGTCATCTTCTCAGAAAACCAAAGCTAAATTTCAGTCATTCTTCAGGTTTTCTGGATTAAATTTCATATTAATATATTCAAAATCAATTCCGGATCCGAACCCAGTGTTTTAAACCCAAATCTGAGCCTCGTTGTCCAATTTTCAAATTAAAATTACAAAAATACCCAAAATGGTTTTGAATGACTCGGGCAGTTCATCTGTCATCCTCTTGGATCCACGACCCTATATTTCTTAGTTCGAGGTTGTAAACCTCAAATATTTCCAAAAAATTCGGATATAAACCCATTTTCTGAAGAAATTTTCTCAAAATAGCTTTTTTCTCAGAAAAATTCCCTTTTTGTAAATATTTTTGCAAAAACACAAAAAATTAGTTTTAATCTTTGTCTTCTCGTAAAACTTTTAGGACTTTATTCTAAAAAAATGCAAAAAAATGGAAAATTAACCCAAAAACCAATAAAATTGGAAAAACTATGAGAAAAACAAATGGTTTTGAAGCTTTTTAAGATAATTTTTTTGAAAACCTCATTTCTTAACCATTTTATAAATTTTTTTTTAAAGGGAATCCTCTTTTTGGAAAAGAGGAAAAGTTCCAACGGACTCCTTCCGCGCATTTCCCTCTCCTCTCTCCATCGTCTGATCTTCAACAACTTTCCTCTTTTCCACCTTCCATCTTCAACAGGTTTTTCTCTCGAATCATCCACTGCTCCTTTAAGAGAAGGCCTCCACTGCTTCTCAAATCATCCATCTTCACGCAGCAATTTATCCTCCAGCATCCATCTTCTTTGAGTAACATCCATTACGAACAACCTCAATCTGTTCTCATCCTTCATCTATTACTTCCCCTTCTGCTTCCCTTCTTCTCATCATTGGATCAATTGGGGAGAACTCTGCAGCATAGTAAAGCAAGCCAATTTCTTCCTTCCTGGTCGACCGAAGGAGCTTTCATCTTCAGTCTCCAGAAGAACCACCCAATCCATGATTCACTCAATCGATCAATTTCTTCTGGGGATCAACTTCTCCGATATCGAGTTTTTCCATTCACTCCAACTTCATCCTTCCCCTTTCCTTCCTGAATTTTCTCCTCTGCAAGAAGCCGGTAAGAGCCTCTCCCTCCCATTTCTCTTTGTTATTTCTGATTTTGTTTTTCCTTCTTTTTTTTATTTTGCTCTTTCTTTCTTAGTTTTCTTTTTTTTTTATTTAATTGTCTCATCAGAGCACTACTGCGGTGTTGGTTTTGCATATAGCAAATACCGGCCCACACATTTCGTGCAATATCAATGGAGTCTTTAGATCTTGACATTTCCTTTCCTTAGTTATAAATTTTCTTCAGTTTTGTTTTTTTTGGTTTCCTGTTTTCACCACACATTTTCTCTTAGGTCTTATCATTTTAGTTGCTTTCCTGTCGCTATAATAGTCGTTTTGATGTATGTCCTCCCATTCTAGTTCATCGGTGTTGTTCTTATCCTCTGAATGTCATCACAGTGTTTGGATTGAAATTACATTAATGTCTGTCAATTTTTTTTTTTCCACCATTCAGAAAAATATCTATATTAGCAATATATTTGGTTCATTAGAATCGTTGCATTATCTGTATAGATTTCAAATATCAACGTAGCTAGTAATATGCAGTTTGAAGCATCCTTTGTTTTAAAGCCCTCCAGCAGCTCCCCACTTATATAGGCACAGTACAACAACCTCCCTTGCACCTCATGCATTAGTACATGTTTATTCATTTCGGTAGCTCTGAAAGATCATTTATTACATTCATTTTCTGGTCATAACCCAGCAGTATACACTTGCTTGTTACATTCCATCTCTGATTTCTGCACCTCACGACTCCTGTAGCTTTGGATTTCAAAGTAACATTGGAGACAACCACCATGGAACACTTCCAGTTCAAATCTTGACAATGCAACTCGCATTGGCTAATCACCAAACTTGTCTTATGCCTTAGGAGTATTATCTCTGTTTGCTGGTTATTGAATGTTTTATAGTTTACACATTAATGATGCATTGGCATTGACCAAGTCATTCAATATCTGTTTTAAGATGGAAGCAGTATTTTTATCTTTCACTATTGCTTTTAATCAAGGTGGCAATATATATACAGGGTAACCGTGAGATCATGAGAATCATCATTTCTCAAGCCAACATTTCCTCTTGTTGGATTACTGTGCTTTCCATGTTATGTGCAAGAAGAAAGGTTATAAAAAGTAAAAGAGATGGTGAAATCTTCAATGATATTTCCACTGACAACCAGTTCCACCCCCTCTTTGTTGTCTTGAACTAAGGATTTCTTTGTGTATCTGTATATATATATATATATATATATATATATATATATATATATATATTTTTTTTTTTTTTCGTTATTTAGGGTTTTCCTTGTGATTTTTATCTCTGGACTTCAATCTGAAATCCTCATTCATTTACTTATGGTATGAGCATTACCTTCCACAACCTATACCTACAAACTATCATTCCACCTTCAATACCCACCTGCTGCAATTCACAGCATCTTCATACTGCGGTAAGTGCACAATATATATTCACTAGGCATCTCTAGCAGAGCAGTCATCTGCTATACACTTACTTAGGTATAATCCACTGTGTACCTGCCCAACCATGTATACTTATGGCCATTTCCACCTCAACTTATTTCAAATCAGACTATCTTTCAGGCACTGATGATCCTGGAAATGTTGTTAGCACCAGTGTTACAGTTGCCCAATATTCGGCAGAGACCAGTCTCGCAGATGCCACCACCTTTGCAAGATAGTCACGTTTCGTCATCACAGCAGATCCCACCTCCATCGCAGACTAGCCTGCAGTATGGAGTGCTGAAGAGGTCGCCAGACGGGAAGTTTCCTATGGCACTTCAGAAATCTTCTGTTGTGCATTCTTCTGCTCTACTTCAAAATACATCGAGGCAGCCCAGACTTCAAGTTGTGTAGCAAATACCAATCAGGTTCCCACTACAGCTTGGGTTATCTGCAGGTCCAATAGCCCAAATTCAACCTTTTACTGGTTTGCCTGTCCCACGGTCACCAACTCCCGTGGCAACTTCCAAGTCTTTACAGCAGCAAATGCAAACACCTTGTTTTGCTGTAAATATTTTCTGCAAACCTCTTGTTTTGCTGTAAAAATTTGCAGTAAACATCTTGTTTTGCTATAAATACCTACAACAAACACCTTGTTTTGTTGTAGATACTTACAACATATGCTTCACATGGCTGTAAGCATCCCAGCACACACTCTCTGCCACACTTCACCATCACTTTGTGCTGTCACTCTCTTCTCCATCGGTACTTATGCCTAGTCATTTGTACACAGCAATACACTACATCCTCACCAATTACCCACTCATTTCCTGCATTTACCTATGGTAGCCCATAAAGTCACACAGCCCCTGTTTTTCTTGCACAGCCGCCTCCATCAGCTGGCTATTATCAACGCTTCCCATATCCGCCTTCCCACGTCTCACAGCAACTGCCTCATTTGTTGTAGCTTAACACCACTGTCATTCAGCTTCACTACCTGCAGCCCATTAGCTCATCTCCTCTCTCATGCTATGTATATATATATATATGTATATATACCTATATATATAACATATGCATGTATATGTATACGTATGTATAAGCATATATATCATTTCTTCTATCTTTCCATCATTCATATCTTGGTATATGAACATTTTTGTAGATATCCATATGATATATACCATTTTTCTTCCATTTTTATGTTAATCCAGTTGTTTTGCAGGGAATATGAGGAGAATATCATCACTTGAGATTTGAATTTTCAAATTTAAAACTTGTAATAAGTTAGGCCTTAATGAGAATTTACATTTCCTGTTTTAAATAAAATGAATGAGCATTGTAAATATCATGAATTGCGTGTTTTCATCCTTTTTGTCTTCATTTTTCAAAATCTCACCACAGTGAAACACGAATGGCACGTGCACCATTTCGTAAGAGGTAATTAATCCTAAGTTGATGATTTACATCAATGGCCATAGTAAGGATGTAAACAAAACTTAGTATTTTTATCTTTTATAAAATAACACTGGATCCACACTGGATCATTTTCAAAATTAATCATGTTTTCTTTAAATATTTTTCCTCTTTTATCAGAGTCTAGCTTAAAATTGATTCAATATATATCAATGGCCATAGTCAGAATATATTGAGAATTAATTTCATTTTAAACCCTATAAAAGCACCAAAAATGTATTCTATTCTTCACTTGAATTTAAATGTGGTTATTATATAATACATTCAATGACCATAGTCAGGGATGTATTATATCTTCAATCTCATTTTTAATTCATTTAAAGAATGAAATATGATCTTCAAGTCCAATTTTAAAATTATGTGAATTCATTCATCATTTAGGATAGAATTGCATCATATTTTCAAAATTCTTTTTCCAAAATTCCAAGTGATTCTTTTTCTTCATTCCCCGGATCAAATCTTATTCATGGATTTAAATTCAATTTTATCTCATTTCAAGGTTCAAAAATTCAATTTCAAAGTCCAATTTGACTTTGAAATCTCAAAATCATTTTTACATTCAAACTTCAAATTTCCAATTCAATTCAAAGTTCAAATTAACTTTGAAGTTTCTGATTCATCTTCTGATTCAAAATCAAGTTCAATCTTCTTACCTCTAGATCCAAAATCCATTTTAGGATCCAGAATCCAATCCCGCCTTGGATCTTAGACTCCAGATCCAAAATCCATTTTAGGATCCAGAATCCAATCTCATCTTGAATCTCAGACTTCAGGTCCAAAACTCATTTTAGGATCCAGAATCCAATTTCACTATGGATCTCGGACTTCAGATCCAAATTCCATTTAGAATCCATAATTCACTTCCATTTCGGATCTCAGACTTTAGATCTGAATTCCATTCCAAAACTTCGGATCCAATTCCATCTTGGATCTCAGATTTCAGATCTAATTCTCATTTAGGATTCTAAATCCAGAATCCAATCCCACCTTGGATCTTAGACTCCAGATCCAAAATCCATTTTAGGATCCAGAATCCAATCTCACTTTGGATCTTAGACTCTAGATCCAAAATCCATTTTAGGATCCAGAATCAAATCCCACCTTGGATCTTAGACTCCAGATCCAAATTCCCATTTTAGGATCCAGAATCCAATCCCACCTTGGATCTTAGACTCCAGATCCAAATTCCATTTTTATTCCAAAAATCCAAGTTTATCTTGATTCTCAAAATTCCAAAAACCAATTCTATTCCTCAATTCTATTTTGATTTCCAAAATCTTATTTTTAATTTCAAGCTTTTCAGTTGAAATTCAAATTACATTCCAAATTTCATCTCTATCTTGATTCAAAATTCTAAATTCAAAGTCCAATTATGACTTTGAATTTTCCTTTCTTCTCCTTTTATCTCAACTTCAAAATCATCGCTTTCAAAACCCAGATTTGTTCTTTTCAAACTCTGATTATTTCAAAAATTTAGAACTTTAAATCTTAAGTTCTAAAGTTAGAAACCATTTCTTCACTCTATTATCAAATTCATCTCAGAAACACTTGGGAATTTTTCAAATCATTTTTCAAAAAGAGCATACATCCTTGCATTTGCACAAGCATGATTATTTGTGCATTTGGACTTAGCATAAATTCTTAGGTAATATTTAGGCAAAGAAAAAAGGCATGAATTCGACCCTTGGTTCGATTACCCCTGGTAAAGGCGCCAGGAACGATCGAACCACGTACCGACGAGCGGATCCCGTCTCCCAGTTTTTCCACAAATATTTCAAAACGGAGGTGAGTTATTTTCTTAAATATTTTTCAAAATTAAAGTCAAGTGAGACCCCGCAAAAGAGTTTCTCTTCTCTTCTTTTCTCTTCTCTCTTTCTTTCTGTCTTTTATTTTCTCCCTTCAAAATGGAGAAAATAGAGGTTGCAAAGGAAAAGAGATAGAAGAGAGAGAAACACCAAGAGAGGAAAAATTTTGCGATGATCACAACAACTTCCATGGCTTCATCCTTATCTAAGCATCTGGCATACTCAGAACTAAATCCACGGCGGTAAAGGGTATTGGCGAGGATGAAATAACGGGCTGACATGCGCTGAATCGCACATTGCTCCTTTCTTGGCATTTCCGATGGAAATTTACAAGTTTCGATAAAATTTTTGATGTCTTGGTATCAAGGCTTCTCTTTCTGAGTGACTTGGTTTACTTGCTCAGCCGGAATATAGGCAGGTTGATCAAGTTTGCCAATCTCGAAGGAACGACAGGATTCACTGTCTTTGAATGACAAGATAGAGCCTAAACAGGCTAGGCCATCGGCTATATGATTGTATTCCCTCTTGATATGATTGAGCTGAAATTCTTCAAAGTTGCCTATGAGAGCTAAGGAAATCTTCTGATAGGGAATCAATTTTGAATCCTTGACTTGCCATTCAGCATTAACTTGACTGACAATAAGCAGAGAATCGCCAAAGGCATGTAATCTCTTGACATTGAAGTCTTGCAAAATTTTGAGGCCTTGTATTAGAGCTTCGTACTCGGCCATGTTTTGAGTACACTGAAAGTTGAGCTTGAGGGAATAAGGGATCATCTCCTTTTTAGGAGTGATCAACAAGATCCCAATCCCTATGCCAGATATGTTTCTGGCTCCATCGAAGAATAGAGTCCAAACTGGGGACTCCTGAACACTGCAGATGCGGTCATCGAGGAAATCATCTTCTGCCTTGATCTCTTCTGTCAACGGGAAATCTGACAACTGATCTGCGATGGACTGACCCTTGACTGACTTCTGAGATACATACTTTAAGTCATACTGCATCACAAGGACTTGCCATTTTGCAATCCGTCCTATAAGAAAAGGTTGTTCAAGGATGTACTTGAGAGGATTGAGTCTTGATAGAATTTTAATTTCTGAAGCTAAAAGATAATGTCTCAGCTTTTGACACATCCACACTAAGGCTAGACATGTCTTCTCCATCTGAGAGTATCTTTTCTCATAATCGATGAAGGTCTTGCTAATGTAGTAGATGGCATGCTCTATCCGGCTGCCTTCCTCATACTGTGCAAGAAATCTGCCACAAGCATTATGGTTGACGAAAATGTATAAGAGAAGCGGCTTCCCTAGTTCCGGAGGCTTCAGAACTGGTGGATTAAGGAGTTACTGCTTGATGCGCTTAAATGAGAGCTGATATTTTGATCCCCACTCAAATTTCACTTCTTTTCTCAGCAAGTGATTGAAGGGCTCACATCTCATGGCCAAATTAGAGATGAAGCGCCGGATTGGCTGAATGCGACCCTGAAGGCTTCGTAGTTCTTTGAGATTGGTAGGAGGTGGCATATCAATGATCGCTTTTGCCTTGGCAGGATCCACCTCTATGCCTTTCTTGTTGATCATGTAGCCAAGTAGTTTGCCTGACTCTACTCCGAAGACACATTTTTGCGGATTGAGTCTCAACTTGTACAGAATAAGTCTTTCAAAGATTTGGCCGAGAGCATCAAGATGATCCTCTCCTTCTTTTGACTTGACCACAATGTCATCCACATAGGCATCCATGTTCTTGTGCATCTGGTCATGGAAAATAACTGCCATTGCTCTCTGATAGGTTGCCCCATCATTCTTGAGCCCAAACGGCATGACTGTATAGCAAAATGTACCCCAAGGCATGGTAAAAGAAGTTTTTGATTGGTCACGAGCGACCAATTTAATTTAATTGTAGCCTGAGTATCCATCCATAAAGGAAAACATGGCGTGGCCCGCCGTGCTATCGATCAAAAGATCGATATTGGGGAGTGGATAATCATCTTTTGGGGTGGCCTTGTTCAGATCTCTGAAATCAATACAAATCCAGACTTTGCCATTCCTTTTGGGAACTGCCACGATGTTCGCCAACCAGTCTGGGTATTCAATAGTCCGGATGAATCCTGCCTTTAGCAACTCTTCAAGTCCTTCTTTAACTTGCGGTGCTACTCGGGGATCCATTTTTCTCAATTTCTGCTTGATTGGCTTGCAATCCGGCTTCAGCACGAGACGATGCTCGACCAGTTTGGGATCTAAGCCTGGCATATCCTCATAAGTCCAAGCAAAGACTTTTTGATGCTTTTTTAGAAAATAAACGAGCCTTTCCTTCTCATCTGGACTTAAGCTGGAGCCAATTTTGAGGATTTTCGGATCATCTTCCGAACCGATGTTGACATCCTCTGTCGGATCTTGAACCAACGGTGATGGTTCATCCTGCTTCTGAATACTAGCAAATTTTGGCAATTCTTGAATCGCTGAATCGAATTCTGCTAACTCTTTGATCTGCCCGTTATTTTGCTGACTTCTGCCCCTGCCTTTGCCTTGCAGATTCTAGCCGGTTTGGATTTTATTTGAGAAAAGTTGGTATTGACAACGAGCCTTTTGAGCGGTTTAGGAGCCATGATTCCGGCAATCCTGAAAGCGCAAAGAAGGTTTTTTGAGAAAAAGGTAAGATATTTAAAAATAGCCTTTTGTACGGAAACAGAGAATGACAATATAGACAAGGATATAAGCAAAGAATTTGTGTACATCAAGATGAGCAGAGGAAACAAATTTTCATTGATTAAGTAACTTTGATATTTACAGATGATTGTTGAAGGAAAGAAAGAAACCGGGGCAGATCTTTGCCCCTTACAAGATGACATTTGAAAAGAAAAGAGAAAACATAAAACACTGGCATTGTCTTCTTCACTGGACTCCCTTGACGAAGGTGGTCTTTCCGCCGGATGATTGACCTGTGAAACCCAAGCCTGTATTATCAACATGCCAAGCAGGGACGATCGACTCTAGAATGTTGTCTTCATTTCTGCCCAGACCCCTAAAGGGCTGATAACCGTGCTTCATCAGAAGATCAAACCCTCTCTTAGTTTTCGAGAACTGAGGAAACAGAGGGTGATCCTTGAATGAAGTGTAATCAAAGCGCCCACCTAGCTTGAAGAAGCGAGGTCCTTGCCACTGGACCACTGCTGCAACATTCTCTATCGGCTAGACTTCTTTTAATTTCAGCATGTCCAGGCTTTCACTCAGATTGATTTCATCGACTTCCCTGATGCTCGAGATGTCGGCAGTGAAAGTAGGACAAGGAATCATTGGCTGTGGGAGTCGCTCTTCCGGATCTTCTCCTAGGACCGTGGTGATCATGCCTCTTTTCGACCATTTAATGTATTGGTGAAGGGTTGAAGGAACAATGTTGGCGTTGTGGATCCAAGTGCGCCCCAGAAGAAGGTTGTATGTGGGCGGCACGTTGACCACATGGAAAAGCACAGTATGCACCAAGTAGTTGATGAAAATTTTAAGAAATATCTTCCCCTTGGCTGTCTGCCCATGGTTGTCGAAACCGTAGATTGTTATGGGATCTGGGGTATACTCTTCTTCTTTCAGTCCCATGGCCTTGGCTGTCATCTCGGGACAAATATTGAGGTTGCTGCCTCCATCAACCAGCACATGAGGGACTATCATGCCCTTGGTCTGCACCACTATGTATAAGGCATTGTTATGGAAAGAAAGAATGAGGCTTTGGCAAATCCTCATCAGAAAATGTAATGGGTGCGTTCGTCATGGCCTGGTTGACGATCTGCGCCATATCTTACGACGTTGTGCTAGGTTTGACTTTGATCTTTTTTAGTAGATCTTCTAGTACTTGCTGGTGCTCTGGGGAAGCATGGGTCAGATCCAGAATAGAGATATTGGATAAAGCAGTAATTGGCTTCTGTACTGATCCTGAAGCCTCTTCTTTTTTCGAAGCTGCCTTGACGAAGTGCTTCGGAATCTTGGGGACTAGCTTGGTCATCTCTGTTGTTACTTTGGCTGGTTCCTTGCTTGGTTTCTTATTGCTGGAAAATACAGTAATATCCACCCTCTTGGCGGAAGACTGCGCTTGACGAAGGACGAGGACCTGATGTTGATCCTGAATGTCCTGACTAGAACATGGCTGGATACTGCCTTGTAGAGAAAATGTTTGTTCTGTGATGACTGAAGCTGAATGCTTGGGAAATGGTTTGGACAAGATTTCCGGCTGTTGCTCATCCTCAATCAACAAGTTCTTGTCGATGCAATCTTGGATGATGTTCTTCAAGACAAAACAGTGTTCGGTGTCATGTCCAACAGTCCGGTGGAACTTGCAGAACTTATCAGTCCATTTTCCCATAACAACAAGAGGATCTGCCACCTTGGGGAGTTTTATCATTTCCTTCGACATCATATATTCCAAGATGTCTTTACGGGACTGTTCTAGAGCTGTAAACTCTCGATCATAACTCCATCCCTCATGTTTTTGTTGAGACACTCTGTTTTGATGTCACATAATATGATACACTGTCTTATTTGATTTCATATGATATGATAATATGTCTTCTTGAAAAATGTTATATTATGACTGGATATGTTTTGCCATATATCTAACGAGTATTTGATGCAAGGATATCTCACTCAAAAAGGATGGAGACCTCATGTTCAAGTACAACTATGGTGCAATCATACTCCTTGAAGAAAAAGCTTGTCGAGCCATGCATTTCTAAAGACCATCTAAAGAGATCGGCTACCTCAAGTTGAAGATCTTTTTTTTTTTCTTCTTTAGAGTCATATGTAACAAAACCTTCAGAAGCATGCATATTGCATACTCATTCATAAAAGCTATTTCATAAAAGTATACGATAGTTTCAAAAAGCTTCTTTTTTTAAAACCAACAATTGTACCTTCTTACAAACCTTTATGAAAAAGGTATTTTGACATGATATAATTCATGATTTCAAAAAGCAATAATTGTACCTTCTATTATATACAAGACAACTTGAAAAGTAATGATTTCAAAAGTAGGAAAAAGACAAAACATGAAAATCGGCTACACAAAGAAAAACAAATATAATACTTGTTGAAAAGACTCTAGTTACCTTTTTAAAGAAATGATTTCAAATGTGTAGGAAAAAGACAAAACATGAAAATCGGCTACACAAAGAAAAACAAATATAATACTTGTTGAAAAGACTCTAGTTACCTTTTTACAAACTCATAGAATGTCGACTTACTTGAAGTCATCATTCTCTTTGTATAGCATTAAATACCTCCTGTAAAAATCCTTGTTAATATCCTTCTCAAAGAATGTCGACTTGTTTAAAGTCTTCATTCTCTCTGTAGACATTGAAAAAGACATCATAAAGAAAACTCTTGATATGACTATATATAAATAAATATCTCAAAGCATTTATTGTACTTACACTCATTTAAAGTAAAGAAGTACTTATGTACCACAAATCATTAATTAGGATAAAGACAAAACTACATGACAGCCTACAATCCAACGTTCAATGTACTATTGTAAGAAATAGACTTTTTACATAAAATATATATTATCTAAAATATTACAACGACTATTGTACCCTATATTTTACTTTTATGGAAAGAAGACCTTCTCGAATTTCTCTAAAGATGTTTTTTGAAATGACATGACATTTCACATCTCAAAAAGGCTACGATTTCAAAAAGTAACGACTACTTTTTTTTAAGCTATATAAACACACTCAAAGAAACTATTCAGACAAGAAATGGATTTGTGAGCTTACAACGAGAAAAATTCCTATTCAATATCTGAAAGAGAGACTAGAAAAAGAAAGAGAAAAGAAAGAGAAAAAGTCAAGAATAGCTCTTTGACAACGAGTACCCTCTGAGTGAAAAGAACAGAACATTCTGAGAATCCTTCATTCGTGCATTCATATCATTCTGAAGGTTCTATGGGAAGTATTGCAACTTTCTGTTATTCACTGTTTTCCTTCTTTGTTGAAAGAAGTAGACCTCTGAGAAAGAGGGTGTTGCCCTTCTCTGTTGAGAGAAGAAGACCTCTGTGAAAGAGGGTGTTGTCCTTCTCTGTTGAGAGAAGAAGACCTCTGTGGAAGAGGGTCTGCCCCTTCTCTGTTGAGAGAAGAAGACCTTTGAGAAAGAGGGTGTTGTACTATTTATCCGGTGACTCGGATGTTATAGTGGAAAGCTCAAGTGGTTTGCTTGGGGACTGGATGTAGGTCAAGGTTTTGACCGAACCAGTATAAATTCTGTGTTTATGTGTTGTGCCTTTATTGCATTATATTTTTAATTTATCGATCTATATACAATTTCACTATTCACCCCCCCCCCCCTCTAGTGGAATTTCATTTGGTATCAGAGCAGGTTTGCTGGTTTCGACATAACAAGTCTTCCAGCACAAATGGCATCTACCTCTTATGCTTGTGATATTGAAGGTCAACACGCATCTCGTCCTCTTTTCTTCAACGGCTCCAACTATGGATACTGGAAGTGCAGAATGACTATATTTCTCAAATCCATAGATTTTGCTGTATGGAAAATTGTTGAGCATCCATACACATCTCCATCCGCAGACTATAACTTATGGTCTGATGAAGAAAAGAAAATTGCAAACCTAAATGCAAAGCCTATGAATGCCTTATATTGTGCCATTGATCAGAATGAATTCAATAGAATATCTATATGTGAATCTGCATATGATATTTGGCATTCTTTGGAGGTTATTCATGAAGGAACCAACAAAGTGAAAGAAGCCAAAATCTCATCTCTTGTTAGAAAATATGAGTTGTTCAAAATGAACAAAGATGAACCCATCATAGAGATGTTCACCAGATTCACCAACATCACCAACGATCTGAAATCTCTGGGTGTAACCCACTCTCAGACAGAAAAGGTGAAGAAAATCTTGAGATCTCTCACAACTGATTGGGAGAAAGACTACTGCTATTGAAGAAGCTCAAGATTTGTCCAAGCTTACCCTGGACGATTTAATAGGCAATCTTATGGCCCATGAAGTCCACATGAAGGAAGGATGGGAAGAGGAACAACCTTTAAAGAAAACTCTAGCCTTCCCAGCCCTATCTGAGGATGAGAACTTAGAAAAAGAAACTGAGATTGCGCTACTCACCAGAAAATTCCAGCGCTTTATGAGAAGGAACCGGTTTCCAAATAAGCACAAAGAAAGAAATGACCCAAAGGAAGATTCTATGTGCTACCAGTGTAATAAGCCAGGTCACTTAAGACGTGACTGTCCTCTTCTCAAAAGAAAATCCAAGACTGAGGAACCAAAGAAAAGGTTCTTCAAGAAAAAGGCTCTGCATGCTCAATGGGATGATTCAGAACCATCCACAAGTGAAGAGTCAAATGATGATGAAGTAGAAACCGCCAACATGTGCTTCATGGCAGAAAGCTCTGTAAGTGAATCCCTTGATTTCTCCTTTGAAGAACTTCAAAATGCTTTTCAGGAACTTTTTGAAGAATCAAGGAAAACTATTCTCAAAAATAGACATTTGAAATCTGAGAATCTAGAGCTCACTATGAAAAATGAAAAACTCAGTATTGAAAATTCTGAGTTACAAAAAAAAAATCTTCTTATTACTTCTGAAATCTCTTCTACTAGCTCCAAGACTAAAAATCTGCAAGTAGAAATTTCAGAATTAAAAAGTAAAACTGGGAACCTTATGAAAACGGTTTTCAAGTTTACTAAAGGAAAAGAGAACTTGGATAAACTCCTATCCTCTCAAAAAATCTCTTTTTACAAGAATGGTATTGGCTACTCTCATTTCAACAAGCCTTCTTGTATGAATCAAAAGACCACTTTTGTGAAAGGTTCTTCTGAACCTAAAAAGGAGTATTATAATTTTAACTTCTTGAACTCCTCTAAAGCTGTAGACAAACCCAAATCTAAATGGATATGGGTTCCAAAGTCTAACAAAAAGGGACTCGACTGGGTACCAAAAAGAAGTTTTACTTAATGTTTTGCAGGCTCCAAACAAGAAGAACAGATGGATACTAGACAGTGGGTGTTCAAAACACATGACTGGACATCCAGACCTTTTTGCTGTTCTTCATCATAAAGAAGGAGGAACCGTCACCTTTGGAGATAACAACAAAGGTTTGATAATTGGTATTGGTAATATTGGCAATATAGATAAACCTCTTATCAAAGACGTTCTCCTAGTTAAAGGCTTAAAACATAACCTTCTAAGTATTAGTCAAATGTGTGACACAGGTTATAATGTTAGCTTTAATCATGATGCTTGTCTTATAGCAGACACCAACGAGAATATCATCTTAAAAGGTATAAGAAGAAATAATATATATGAACTATACCTAGAAAACATCACTGAACATTGCCTTATAGCTAATAATGACACTCAACATTTATGGCATATGAGAATGGGTCATGTCAACTCCAAATACATGTCTAAATTAACTAAAGATAAGTTAGTACGTGGGTTACCCAAAATATCTTTTAAAAAAGATTATTTTTGTGATGCATGTCAATTAGGAAAACTGTCAAAATCATCTTTCAAATAAAAAAATATCATTTCAAGTAAAAGACCTTTAGAGCTTCTCCACTTGGATCTTTTTGGTCCTTCTAGAGTAGCTAGTCTGAATCATAATAAATATGCTTTTGTCATTGTAGATGATTACTCACGATTTACTTGGGTAATATTTTTGAAAAACAAAAGTGATACATTTTGTCAATTTGAAATTCTATGTAAAAAATTACAAAATGAAAAATCTTGTTCTATTGTTAAAATCCGTAGTGACCATAGAGAAGAATTTGAAAATGAACTGTTTGTAAATTTTTGTAACTTGCATGGTATTTCTCATAACTTTGCCTTTCCTAGAGCTGCACCTCAAAATGGTGTAGTAGAAAGAAAGAATAGAACCCTTCAGGAATTTGCTAGAACTATGCTCCAACACAATAATCTTGCTAAATCTTTTTGGGCAGAAACTGTTAATACTGCATGCTATATAACAAATAGAGTTCTCATTAGACCCTTATTAAATAAAACTCCCTATGAATTATTCTATGACAGGACTCCAAGAATAGACTATTTTAAAGTCTTTGGATGTAAATGCTTTATCCTAAACACAAAAGATAGCCTAGATAAATTTGATGCTAAATCTATTGAAGGCATATTTTTAGGATATTCAAGTCATAGTAAAGCATACAGAGTTTTCAATAAGAGTTCTCATACTATTGAAGAATCTATGCATGTTAGTTTCTGTGAATCTATTGATCAATCTGTTCATAAGCAAACTAACGATGATGATGTTGAAAGTACAGATTTATTTTTAGATAACACAGCTAAGTCTAATGAAGATGATCATCAAAGAACATTTGCCAAAATCAGAGATCATCCTCAAAAGCAGATTTTGGGAGACCTGACAAAGGGGGTTCAAACTAGAGCTCAGCTAGAACGGATTGCAAACATGGCATTCATTTCTCAACTTGAACCAAAGAAGATTGATGAAGCCATCATCGATGAGTTCTGGATGCTAGCCATGACTGAAGAACTGAATCAATTCCAAAGAAATGATGTTTGGGATCTTGTAACAAGACCAAAAGATCATCAGATCATTGGGACAAGATGGATCTTCAGAAACAAGCTAGATGAAACAGGTAATGTTATAAGAAACAAAGCAAGACTAGTAGCTCAAGGATACAACCAGGAGGAAGGTATTGATTTTGATGAAACATTTGCTCCTGTTGCTAGACTTGAATCTATTAGGATGTTTTTACCATATGCAAGCTATATGGATTTTAAACTATATCAAATGGATGTTAAAAGTGCTTTTCTAAATGGTTTTATAAATGAAGAAGTTTATGTAAAACAACCTCTAGGATTTGAAAATGAACAATATCCAGATCATGTCTTCAAATTAAAACGTGCTTTATATGGTTTAAAACAAGCACCTCGTGCTTGGTATGACAGACTTAAAACTTTTTTAGTAGAAACTGGTTTTTCTATAGGCAAAGCAGACTCTACTTTATTTGTAAAAATAGTGAATAATCATACCCTAATTGTTGAAATATATGTGGACGATATCATCTTTGGATCTACTAACAGCACTCTCTGTGAAGAATTTTCTAAGTCCATGCAGAAAGAATTTGAAATGAGTATGATGGGAGAACTCACCTACTTTCTTGGACTGCATATTATGCAAACCAAGGATGGAGTTTTCATCAATCAATCTAAATATGCTCGTGAACTTCTGAAGAGGTTCAACATGAACTCAACTGCTTCAAAAACCACTCCTATGAGCACAACCACTGTTTTGGACAAAGATGAAGATGGTAAGTCTGTTGATACAAAGGTATACCGAGGTATGATAGGATCACTTCTGTATTTAACTGCTAGCCGTCCAGATATTATGTTCAGTGTTTGCTTGTGTGCTAGATTTCAGTCAAATCCAAAAGAATCACATCTTAAAGCTGTAAAAAGAATGAGATATTTAAAAGACAGTTGATTTTGGATTATTCTATTCAAAATCCTCTACATTTGATCTAATCTCATACAGCGATGCTGACTTTGCTGGAAGTAAATCTGACAGAAAAAGCACAAGTGGAACATGTCATATGCTAGGGCACTCACTAGTTTCATGGTTCAGTAAGAAACAAAACTATGTATCCTTATCAACTACTGAAGCTGAATACATTGCTGCTAGCCTAGCTTGTACACAAGTTATCTAGATGAAACAAACTTTGAAAGATTTTGGTTTAAATTTTGAAAATACAACTATTTTCTGTGATAATACTAGTGCTATAAACCTATCTAAAAATCCTATTTTACACTCACAAACTAAGCATATTCAAATAAGACATCACTTCTCAAGAGAACAAGTCTTAAACAACATAATTAAACTCGAATTCATTCCCACTAATCAACAGTTAGCAGACATCTTTACTAAACCATTAAAACATGAAGACTTTACACGAATTCGAAGAGATTTAGGAATATGCAAACTAAGTGACTTATAATTAATCTCACCTACTAAGACTAAAACATCTTATGAGTTCTATTAAAATTTTATTCGGTTTCATTCTTATCAATTTCTCATATTTATGTTTTTAAAAGGTCAAACTATGTCTCTATATTCACGTATACTCTAAATACTTATAAAAACTCATTCATCATGACACATTTTTTATGTCTTTCAACTTGTCATCTTTCAAGTACACATCTATAATGACTCTTTGTCCTATTACCTTTCACTCATATCCATAAGAACTAATTATATTAAGTAAATGCTATCATGACATTGTTCACATCACTCACCTCCTAACACCTCTTATCACTTTTTGTCTTCTAGTGAAAACCTCTCTTACGATAAGCTAGCCTATCTTCAAACATGATATTATATTCCTCACTTATTCTATTTTTTATATTCATGCAATATACTTCCGTTCATGAACTTTTCTCAAAAATTATACTTCACTAAAATCTTCATACCTTTTATATCAAATTCGAGTGATTATCCTTCCTATTTGTTTTACCACCTTTTAAGTTGTTATATTTCACGTAAATTTTTTTTACTATATCATCTATTATATCATTGCTTAAGAACAATCAACTATCGTCCTTTCACTTTTCACACCCTTTATGAAAATTTTATAAAATCTCCTTTTTTTGACAACTTACACTTTTTTCCCTCTCTCTCTAAGTTCATACGAAGTGACTCTCCATCTGTGACCATGACCTCATATATTTTATATCTCTCTCCAATCGAGATTCTTTAAAACCATGTCCTTTAGAAAAACTTCATTTCACATCTAACTCCACTTTATGTCATACATCTCATGTCTAACATCAAGTGATTATTGTCCTTTATAACTATTCACACTCCTTCCACGCATACCAAAAATATAGTATTCTTAAATAAGAAATTATTGCATCTCCTCATATATTTTTGTTTGTCCTATACCAAACTCCTTCTTCACGTATTTGGAATGCCTTCACATAAAATAAATTTTTGAAAAGTTGTTTGTTTTATTAGGCCATTATTCACTCTATAACTTTTCTTGCATGATCTTCACAAAATCTTTAAAATCCTTGAAACATTCACTCTCTTAAGGTTATTAAGACACTCCATACTCAATAAATGATATATCTCAAACTTCGACAAACTCTCCCATAGTAAACTTTTCTCTATATAGAAAAATTTCAAAACTATGTCCTTAACATACACTATCTTCCAACAACTGATTTGATTTGTCATTCACAAGCCTCTCTATTTCCAACTGACGATCTAAAAATCCTTCACTTCCAATGTCATTCATTTCTTATCACCATTACTTTTCTCCTTCTATTTAATAGATTGATTCATCTCTCATTCCCCACGACTATCTCTATTCTCTTACAAACTCATACTCCTTCCAAGCTCTTCTCTCTCTTTCTCGCTTAGTCTCTGATTTTCTTAAGCTCTTGCAATGACCTCCTCCTCCTCCTCCTCAACCAATGTGATCACTGCAGCTGATCTCAGGTTTCCTGATCTATTTCACTTTTACAACTCTCTTTCCTCACGACCAATTCATGAAGGAGAATCGGTTCACTACGAAGACTTCGCCTCCTTTGGCCTTGAACAATCTCTCCCCGAACTTAAACACTTGCTAGACACTTCATCCCAAGTTTCCTACTATCCCGAACTTGTTCGTCTCTTCTACACAAATCTTTCCACCGATCATAACTACACTACCATCACCACCAAGGTCCGAGGATGCATGATGTACTTTGATGCTTCCTCACTAGGCAAGATTCTCAACCTTCCTTCCACCAGCACCGATCTAACAAATATAGTACCACTCGACCACTCGATACTTCAAAAAATTCTTTTCTGTACTCACTTCACACACCTTCCCTGGCACATGAGAAATCTCCAACCCCATGCTCAATTGCTTGCACATATTCTTCTTCACAATCTCTATCCCAAGCCTCCTCGCAAGGGATTAGTACCCAGAAAAATCTCTCTCCTCATCTACGCAATCTTTTGCTCTACTCCGATAAACTGGTCCCACATCATCTTCGACCTCTTTATTCGCTATCAAAAATTTCAACCTCTTCTTTTTGGGTGTTTAATAACTCCCATTTTAAAATACTTCAAGGTACCCCTTCAAAATGAAGTTATCCTCTATCCTTCGCAGATCCTCAATACTACTTCTTTCAATCCCAGGTCCATGCACACTGATAATACAGGCTCTGATGACGCGGATCCTTCATCCGAATATGATTACCTTTCTGCAATCATGGATGTCCAGACAACTCAGGATCTTCTCCTTCGGAATCAAGCCTCGATGCAGCAGACCCTTCAAACACTCCAACAGGATCAAGCCGCTCGTACACATCAATCCTCTCCACCTTCGGAGTAAACTTATTTTTTTTGGGACTGTAATAACTTTAATGTGTGGACTGTAATAACTTTACTTTGTTTTTGGTTTGTAATAACTCTGCTTACTCTGATCCCTTCCTTTTTGTCCATGACAAAGAGGGAGAAAAACCTGTCTCCATTATCGGAGAAAAATACTCTCTTTAACATCTTTTTCAATAGTTTTATGATATTATTATTTCTATGCATAATATCTTTTTGACAGGGGGAGCTGAAAGTGCACTAGGATAGAGGCAACGAGCACTAGAGGGGGGGTGAATAGTGCTTTTAAAACTTTTCTGCGGAATATTGAACGATTTTGCAAATCTCAAAGCAAACACACAAAGAACACAAGATTTTATCCTGGTTCGGTCAAACCCGACCTACATCCAGTCCCCAAGCAAAATCCGCTTGAGATTTTCCACTATCAACCTTGTAAACTACAAGATCACACAGACCATAACCGGTCCCACTTTCAGTAACAACCCAACTGAAAGCAGACAACTCCTTTACACCAAGGAGTCCTTCTTTTTACAGAAAAGAAATAAGAACTTACAATACAACCTATGAGCCTTCCTTTTGAATGCAAATGAGATGCAATTGGCTTTTGAGGTTGTTGAAACACTCTACTCACGAATTCACTATCTCTCAAAGTGATTTGAGTGAAAAACTGAAGTGAAAATATCACGAGAGTGAGAAAATCAATACTTTACTGAATAAGAGTGAAAAGCAAGATTCAAATCGATTGAATTGTTGTTTTTGAGTGTAAAATGCACTCATATTTATAGTTAAAAGATTCCATACGTTGAGAGTATGAAAGGGTGTCAAAACTGTCCATTTTGAACGATCAAAACGTTTGAAAAATGAAAAGACACGCCTTTTTGAAGTTTCAGGAAAATGGCAAAATTAGTCGACTGAAACATCAGTTAGTCGACTAATAGTTAGTTATTAGTAGACTGACAGTTATCGTCGGTCGACTGATCTGTTAATCGAGCCGTTTGAAAATCTAAACTTTTGAAACTTAGTCGACTTAAGAAAAGTTAGTCGACTGATAATATCATCAGTAGACTGAAAAACCTTTTAGTCGACTGCTGCTAAAAACTTTTGAAAAACAAACATTTTGTTCGGTCGACTGATAAAAAACATTAGTCGACTGCTGCTAAATTTTCAGAAAACACATGTTCTGTTCAGTCGACTGAAAAACCATTAGTCGACTGCTGCAAATTTTCTAGAAAACAGACATTCTGTCAAGTCGACTGATAAAACCTTCGGTCGACTAATTTGACAAGAATGACTTTTTAGAAAATATGGCGCGAAAGGATTAGTCGACTGATAAGTCTATTGGTCGACTAATAAACATGAAAATTTAAGAAAAGAGTTTTCTAAAAAGATTTTCAAAAGAGTTTCTTTTAGAAAAGTTTTTCTAAAGACTTTTAAGGTGAAATGCAACCTAAATATGCACTCTAAGTAAAGCTCTTACAAGAATCTAAGACTTTTAATGAATTAAACATTTGCACACTAGTCTTCAAGGATTCTTCACTGAATTCTTTAATTTCTTCATAGCCTTAGCTCAAATGCAATTGATTCTACTTGCTCATCATCAAAACCTTGTACTTGAAGTATCATGTATGGCTTCATTGTCGTAACAATCTCCCCCTTTTTGATGATGACAAACTTAATCAAAGATGAAGCATTTAGATGCATAGATGGAGATTTTACTCCCCCTATCAATATGCTGCAAAACATTAAAAGTTAGCACATTTAAAGCACATATATCACATATTGATTGGTTTGCATTTTCATTCATCATGTATTCATGTATTTAGAAATACATTCATTCAAAGCTTTCTTTTTCTCTCAATTTTGCATTTCTCATGCAAGATCTCCTGTAATGTAATTGCTATCATCTTTTTCTCAAGATCTCCTTGCAATTTCAAAGTAATGCTATCTTTATCTTTTTCTCCCCCTTTGTCAGAATCAAAAAGAGTAAGGGCAAAAATAGCATAAGCAGAAATAGAGATAAGTTTAAAATATTACAACCCATAAAGTATGTTTTTCAAAGATCAAAGATCAGAAAAGAGAGTTTAGCAAATCCTTAATGGCAGTTACATCCTTCTGAATTGAAGCAAGTTGTTGAGTCACATCTTCACGAAAGGTGTGTTGATGTAGCTCCAAAGCTTCCAGTCTCTGCATAACTTCATCATGGTCTTGATTTGTCGAAAATTTCTTTCTTTTTGCATGAGATGAAGGTGTCGCAGAAGGTGAAGGTTCAGAAATAGATGGTTCATTAGGATCAGATGGTTCAGTTTGATCAACACTTAAGGGAGGCAGATATTTAATTTTCATTCTTTTAAAAATTGTTTGATCAAAGAACTCTTTTTGCTCAATGTACTTGTCATTTGTTAAAGGAACTTTAAAATGTCTAAAAATACGGGTTAAAAGACAACCATAAGGAAGAAATGGTTTTTGTTTTCACAAGTTTGTAAAATACACATTGGCCCAGTTGACAGAAATATTCCCAAATAAAACATAAAGAGCCGTAGATAGATCTGTGGAATAATAATCAAAAGAACCAGTTTTGGGTAGAACATTGTGGGCAAGGATTCGTCCAGCAATGCGTGCACGAGTTTGAAGATTAGTATTTTTGAAAGGAGGGCAGTGAGGTGCTTCTGGAAGAAGAATTTGTTCAAAAAATCTTTCATCATTCATTTCAATAGTGTTGAAAAGAGTGTCTGAAGATGGAATTTCAAGAATTTCTCCAAGTAATTTTGAATCAAACTCGATTTCAACATCACAAACAAGAGAAGATAAAATTCCAGTTTCATGGTTCATTTGTAAATTTGTGTAAAACAAGTGAATGAGAAAAGGATAGTGAAGTGTATCTGCATAAGCATCAAAAAGATGTGAAATACCAGGAAATAATTCTCTTATTTTGTAACGAGAAAACAAGTGAAATAGAACATTTCGGCCTGGTAAAATAGGTAGTGCAGAAATTGATCCAAAAGTGTCATAGAGAAGAGGGTTACAAAGTAATCTTAGTGAAAAACCATGTCTTGAAGTAGGTGTAGGAGGAGGAGAACCTAAACCTTTTGCAGATGTAGACTTCGTGCGAGGCATGGTTACTAAAATGTCAGCTTCCAAATGACGTCCGACAAAGGGAAAAAGCTTTCCTGTGATAAAAAACGAAGGACAATGTGGTGGCTGACGGTGAGGAGAGGTCGGCCAAAAGGGGATTCCAGTAATGCACTGTCACGGCAAGAGAGTTCCGGAGTGTTTTGAAGATGCGCCAGTCGCTGCAAGAGGATTCCGGCGTTTGAAGATTACAGCCAGAAGATTCCGGCGTCTCCTTGTTACGGTAAGAAACTCCCGACGATGATGGAGTCGAACGGTACTCCGAGGGTTTTTCGGAAGAGAGAGAGAGAGACAAAGGAGAAAGAGGGGTTTTCGGTTTAAGGGTTTTGTTAAAAAAATTGAAAAGGTGCGAGAATGAAACGATGCCTTCTTTAAAAAACGGGTTTTTTTAAAAAACAAATCCAAGGGATGTCGGGTCCCTTCATTTAAGTTTTTAAAAAAAAAAATTAGTTGACTAAAAATGCGACTAATTCTAAAAATATCATCAGTCGACTAGAACTATATCGGTCGACTAATATGATGCGATACATTCCAAAATATAAAAACACCAGTCGACTAGAATTTTATCGGTCGACTAATATAGTGCAATTTAGAGATTTTGTTCAAAAATCAGCATTTTTATAAATCAAAAAACGAGCAAATACCTAGCTCTCTCCTAATTCTCATCAAATGCAACATGTAAAGATTCTCCATTACAAGATGTTCTTTTATTGAAAATACGATATGCTTTATTTCTAGAAGAATATCCAAGAAATATTGATTCATCTGATTTTGAATCAAACTTATCAAGATTATCTTTGGTATTTAACAAGAAACATTTACTACCAAAAATTTTGAAATATGAGATCTTGGGTATACGATCATAATATAATTCAAAACATGTTTTATGTAAAATTGGTTGAATAAGAACACGATTTAAGACATAACATGCTGTATTAATTGCTTCAGCCCAAAAATATTTTGGTAAATTTTTATCTTGAAGCATGGTTCTAGCACATTCTTGCAAAGTTCTATTCTTTCTTTCAACAACTCCATTTTGTGGATCCGCTCTAGGAAAAGCAAAGTTGTGAGATATACCATGTAAATCACAAAACTTTAGAAAAGATTCATTTTCAAATTCACCACCATGATCACTACGAATTTTAATAATAGATGTAGATTTTTCATTTGTAATTCTTCTACAAAGTTTAGAAAATTCTGAAAAAGCATCATTTTTGCTTTTTAGAAAAATCACCCATGTAAATCGAGAATAATCATCTACTATAACAAAAGCATACTTGCTACCATTCAAACTTTGAATTCTAGATGGTCCAAATAGATCTAAATGTAAAAGTTCAAGAGGACGTTTTGTTGAAACTATATCTTTTGCTTTAAAAGAACTCTTGATTTGTTTACCCCTTTGACAAGCATCACATAAGTGATCCTTTTTATATGGTATTCTAGGTAGGCCTCTTACAAGATCATTCTTGGATAATTTTGAAATAATTTTAAAATTAACATGTCCAAGTCTCTTCTGCCATAACCATTGAAATTCATTTGAAACAATAAGACATTTTTCATTAAAAGAGGGTAATTCATCTAGATATAGTTCATACACATTGCTTCTTCTTTTACCTTTAAAAATGATCTTTTTAGATTGAAAATCAGAAATTAAGCATAAATCATTTTCAAAAGAAACATGAAAACCTTTATCACATAATTGACTAATAGATATTAAATTATGCTTTAAACCATCCACTAAAAGAACATTTTCTATCAAGGGAAATTTTGGATTACCAATATTACCAATACCTATCACTTTTCCCTTGTTATTGTCACCAAAGGTGACGGTTCCTCCATCCTTATTTTGGAGGGTGGAAAATAACTCCGGCCTTCCAGTCATATGTTTGGAACAGCCGCTGTCCAATATCCATTTGCTCCTTATGTTGTGTACCTATAACAAAATCAGAAAACAGAGCATTTGACCCCTTTCTATTTTTGGGTCCATGAGAGTTAGTCTTAGGAACCCATATCCATTTGGATTTTGGTTTCCTTTGATAATAAGTATTCTTTCTATAAAAGGATTTAGAATAAACATGTCTAGAACAATCATATCTAGATGCATTTCTATTAGAACTAGAAAGTTTAGTTCTATGAACAAAAGATTGAGAATAATGTCTTTGATTTTTCACCACAAGGTTTGGTCTATTTTGAGTATCAAAGAAGCTATATCCCAATCCGGTTTTATTTACCGAGCATCTTTGAGAACCAAGAAGTTTTTCTAGATTCTCTTGACCATTTGTAAATTTGGTCACTATAGAAAGAAGATCATTTGACTTTTCTTTAAGACTAAATATTTCTTTTTGTAAGAGATTGGTTCTAACTCCAATTTCTTTTATCTCAATTGCCTGGCAAGAATTTTCCTTCTTGAGATCTTCTATTTCTTGAAGTAACACTTTATTTTGAGAGTCAAGAGTTAAATTTTCAGTTTTTAACTCTTTATTTTTAGAACTAAGACACTTAAATTTAGCATACAAATCATTAAATGCTTCAAATAACTCATCATAGTCAAATTGACTTACCGATTCTTCTTGTGCTACAAAACACATGTTCGCGACTTCTTCATTTGATTCTTCATCGGAAGAGGAGTCACTATCATCCCAACAGGCTTGAAATGCCTTTTTCTTCTTGAATTGATCCTTGGGCTTGAATTTGAGAAGAGGACAATCTTTCTTGATATGTCCTACCTTTTTGCAGTTAAAGCACTTTACTTCATTGGGAATGGAAGAATCTGCTTTCTTTGCCTTTCTTTGAAATTTTCCCTTTTTGATGAATCTTCTGAATTGCCTTGTGATGAGGGCAATATCTTCATCTTCATCTTCTTCAGAATCTTCTGAGTCAGAAGTAGCCTTAAAAGCAAGAGACTTCTTTTTAGGCTCTTCTTCTTGTCTGTCTTGAAGTTGGACCTCATATGCCATTAGGTTACCAACTAAGTCTTCAAGAGTGAGAGTATTGAGATCATTTGCTTCTTTAATAGCAGTGGTTTTTCTCTCCCATTCAGGAGTTAAACACCGTAGAATCTTTCTGACTAAATCCACTTGTGAATATTCTTTTCCAAGGGATTTCAAAGTGTTAGTTATATCGGTCATTCTAGTTACCATGTCCGATATAGATTCATTTTGCTTCATTTTGAACAATTCAAATTTGTGAACTAAAGAAGCAATTTTAGATTCCTTTACCTTTGACGTACCTTCGTGTGTTACGAGAAGAGTATGCCAGATTTCATTAGCTGTAGAGCATTGAGAGATGCGATTGAACTCTACCTTATCAACGCCACAATATAATGCATTCATGGCTTTGTCATTCAGTGAAGCAGTCTTCTTTTCTTCATCGGTCCATCGGCTGAAATCAGTTGATGGAGTTTGGTACTTTTCTGAAACAACTCTCCAGATATCGAGATCCATGGATTGCAGGAATATTGTCATTCTTACTTTCTAGTATCCATAGTTTGTTCCATCGAAGAGAGGAGGACGAACAGAGGAGCTTCCTTCTTTGTGCTGAGATGTTGTAGTTGCCATGCTAGATGATGGTCAAATCAAAGTAATAGCAAACCTGTGCTCTGATACCAAATAAAAGTGCACTAGGATCGAGGCAACGAGCACTAGAGGGGGGTGAATAGTGCTTTTAAAACTTTTCTGCGGAATATTGAATGATTTTGCAAATCTCAAAGCAAACACACAAAGAACACAAGATTTTATCCTGGTTCGGTCAAACCCGACCTACATCCAGTCCCCAAGCAAAATCCGCTTGAGATTTTCCACTATCAACCTTGTAAACTATAAGATCACACAGACCATAACCGGTCCCACTTTCAGTAACAACCCAACTGAAAGCAGACAACTCCTTTACACCAAGGAGTCCTTTTTTTTACAGAAAAGAAATAAGAACTTACAATATAACCTATGAGCCTTCCTTTTGAATGCAAATGAGATGCAATTGGCTTTTGAGGTTGTTGAAACACTCTACTCACGAATTCACTATCTCTCAAAGTGATTTGAGTGAAAAACTGAAGTGAAAATATCACGTGAGTGAGAAAATCAATACTTTACTGAATAAGAGTGAAAAGCAAGATTCAAATCGATTGAATTGTTGTTTTTGAGTGTAAAATGCACTCATATTTATAGTTAAAAGATTCCATACGTTGAGAGTATGAAAGGGTGTCAAAACTGTCCATTTTGAACGATCAAAACGTTTGAAAAATGAAAAGACACGCCTTTTTGAAGTTTCAGGAAAATGGCAAAATTAGTCGACTGAAACATCAGTTAGTCGACTAATAGTTAGTTATTAGTAGACTGACAGTTATCGTCGGTCGACTGATCTGTTAATCGAGCCGTTTAAAAATCTAAACTTTTGAAACTTAGTCGACTTAAGAAAAGTTAGTCGACTGATAATATCATCAGTAGACTGAAAAACCTTTTAGTCGACTGCTGCTAAAAACTTCTGAAAAACAAACATTTTGTTCGGTCGACTGATAAAAAGCATTAGTCGACTGCTGCTAAATTTTCAGAAAACACATGTTCTGTTCAGTCGACTGAAAAACCATTAGTCGACTACTGCTAATTTTCCAGAAAACAGACATTTTGTCCAGTCGACTGATAAAACCTTCGGTCGACTAATTTGACAAGAATGACTTTTTAGAAAATATGGCGCGAAAGGATTAGTCGACTGATAAGTCTATTGGTCGACTAATAAACATGAAAATTTAAGAAAAGAGTTTTCTAAAAAGATTTTCAAAAGAGTTTCTTTTAGAAAAGTTTTTCTAAAGACTTTTAAGGTGAAATACAACCTAAATATGCACTCTAAGTAAGGCTCTTACAAGAATCTAAGACTTTTAATGAATTAAACATTTGCACACTAGTCTTCAAGGATTCTTCACTGAATTCTTCAATTTTTTCATATCCTTAGCTGAAATGCAGTTGATTCTACTTGCTCATCATCAAAACCTTGTACTTGAAGTATCATGTATGGCTTCATTGTCGTAACAGGAGCATATTTTCTCATCATAAAAAAGGGGGAGAATGTTGAGACACTCTGTTTTGATGTCACATAATATGATACACTGTCATATTTGATTTCATATGATATGATAATATGTCTTCTTGAAAAATGTTATATTATGACTGGATATGTTTTGCCATATATCTAACGAGTATTTGATGCAAGGATATCTCACTCAAAAAGGATGGAGACCTCCTGTTCAAGTACAACTATGGTGCAATCATACTCCTTGAGGAAAAAGCTTATCGAGCCATGCATTTCTAAAGACCATCTAAAGAGATCGGCTACCTCAAGTTGAAGATCTTTTTTTTTCTTCTTTAGAGTCATATGTAACAGAACCTTCAGAAGCATGCATATTGCATACTCATTCATAAAAGCTATTTCATAAAAGCTATTTCATAAAAGTATACGATAGTTTCAAAAAGCTTCTTTTTTGAAAACCAATAATTGTACCTTCTTACAAACCTTTATGGAAAAGGTATTTTGACATGATATAATTCATGATTTCAAAAAACAATAATTGCACCTTCTATTATATACAAGACAACTTGAAAAGTAATGATTTCAAAAGTAGGAAAAAGACAAAACATGAAAATCGGCTATACAAAGAAAAACAAATCTAATACTTGTTGAAAAGACTCTAGTTACCTTTTTAAAGAAATGATTTCAAATGTGTAGGAAAAAGACAAAACATGAAAATCGGCTACACAAAGAAAAACAAATATAATACTTGTTGAAAAGACTCTAGTTACCTTTTTACAAACTCATAGAATGTCGACTTACTTGAAGTCATCATTCTCTTTGTATAGCATTAAATACCTCCTGTAAGAAATCCTTGTTAATGTCCTTCTCAAAGAATGTCGACTTGTTTAAAGTCTTTATTCTCTCTGTAGACATTGAAAAACACATCATAAAGAAAACTCTTGATATGACTATATACAAATAAATATCTCAAAGCATTTATTGTACTTACACTCATTTAAAGTAAAAAAGTACTTATGTACCACAAATCATTAATTAGGATAAAGACAAAACTACATGACAGCCTATAATCCAACGTTTAATGTACTATTGTAAGAAATAGACTTTTTACATAAAATATATATCACCTAAAATATTACAATGACTATTGTACCCTATATTTTACTTTTATGGAAAGAAGACCTTCTCGAATTTCTCTAAAGATGTTTTTTGAAATGACATGACATTTCACATCTCAAAAAGGTTACGATTTCAAAAAGTAACGACTTCTTTTTTTTAAGCTATATAAACACACTCAAATAAACTATTCAGACAAGAAATGGATTTGTGAGCTTACAACGAGAAAAATTCCTATTCAATATCTGAAAGAGAGCCTAGAAAAAGAAAGAGAAAAGAAAGAGAAAAGAAAGAGAAAAAGTCAAGAATAGCTCTTTGACAAAGAGTATCCTCTGAGTGAAAAGAACAAAACATTCTGAGAATTCTTCATTCGTGCATTCATATCATTCTGAAGGTTCTATAGGAAGTATTGCAACTTTCTGTTATTCACTGTTTTCCTTCTTTGTTGCAAGAAGTAGACCTCTGAGAAAGAGGGTGTTGCCCTTCTCTGTTGAGAGAAGAAGACCTCTGTGAAAGAGGGTGTTGTCCTTCTCTGTTGAGAGAAGAAGACCTCTGTGGAAGAGGGTGTGCCCCTTCTCTGTTGAGAGAAGAAGACCTCTGAGGAAGAGGGTGTTGTACTATTTATCCGGTGACTCGGATGTTATAGTGGAAAGCTCAAGTGGTTTGCTTGGGGACTGGATGTAGGTCAGGGTTTTGACCGAACCAGTATAAATTCTATGTTTATGTGTTGTGCCTTTATTGCATTATATTTTTAATTTATCGATCTATATACAATTTCACTATTCACCCCCCCCCTCTAGTGGAATTTCAGTTTTGGCTTTTCATGTTGCTTTGCTTCTGGCTGAGGCGCTGACTGGACGGGTTGTGGCTTAACAAACTTTCTCTTCTGGGCTGCAGAGTTTGTCCTTTCAGCCTTGGAGTGTCCTGAATTCTTGTTACGATTTTTCTTGTTTTCTTGCTTCCAGAACTACTGTTGTTGTTGGAATAATCCGCGGAGTAAGCCATGTGTGTCTTCTTCTTTTGATCAGGATTCTCTCTGACAAAAGGATACCCTTCATGCAGGCCATTGTTCAAGCCGGTCTCGAGCCATTCGGCTCTTTCAATCAGCTTGATGAATGATTTGGCAGAAGAGGTAGAAAAGAGGTTCCTTAGAGGCTGAGCAAAGTTGTTCAAGATAATTTGCAGGGCGTACTCTTCTGGAACGGGAACCTTCATTCTGTTACAGGTGCTTCTCTACCACCGAAGTGTTCCATTTTATCGAAAACCACATGTTTATTACAACATCACTGCTTGGAAAAGCAGTATAGGTTCAATAAAAGGAAGCAGTACAACTTTGTCTAGAGAAACCCTGGAACTTGATGTTGCCTTGCTTCGCATATCGCAACGCATGTCCAACACCTGAAATCCCCATAAAATGGGGTCAGAACCACTGATGGTCTGGTAAGCATGCAGTCATACATCCATTCAACTCAAGTACAAATAATGACCACTCAGGGTCGCAATGTGTAATAACGACGCTCAAGCCTCCAAGACTTAGCATATATCGCAAGAGCCTCCTCAAGGCTATCAGTTGAATGTCCGCTCGAGTCCTCATGACTTAGAGCAAGCCTTTTCAGGGCTGTGATTTGAATAATCGTTTAAGTCTCCAGGACTTAGCCATGATCTCTTCTGGGTCTCAAATGGATGTCTAGCTCAAGTCTTCATACTTGGCACATCTGTATCCCACGCATCTAAGGACAGTTCCTCGAGCTTCACTTAGTCGTGCAAATACAACATGGGTGTTTGCCCAGTGGGTCCAGTCGTATACCGAACATGACACCTTCACAAAGGTTATGCAGGACTGACTCAACACGTTCATCCACTCATAGATTCAAGCATCGATGAACCTAAGCTAATGCACTGTTTCGATATTTAACTTCTTTCACCCTTGATACGCGGGCGAAGCATTGTTCGGGCATCAACGCGACATTCTGGGGGTTGATTATTCTATGTATTTTAGATACCCCAGAGGCCTGTTGACCCTATCCATAGTAGGGCAGTGTGTTTCAACTAGGAGAACCCTACTGTAAGACCCACAATTTTTCAGAAAATATCTGAATAAAATTCATGAGGCATTTACCGGTAAAAATAACATTTTTTCTCAGAATGCAAAACGAATCAATTCCTGCGAGCCAGTTATACTTAGGATATTCGTCGATTCGCGAATATATGCTCAAATACTCTGGAAGCCATAACTTCCTACCTGAACGAAATCAAAGGATTCCTGCGAGCCAACTTTCTTAGTTACGTCAATACGAAGGGAATGGCGTACTCAGAATTTTTCAGAAAAAAATGCCGAAAAGTCGACATTTTTACCGGACCCACGAGAATCTTGGTGGGACCCACGGTAATCTTTTCTCAGAAAATATCTGGAATATTCCTGAAATATTCCCAAAATATTCCATAGGATATTCCAAGGAATATTCCAAGCATATTCCAAAGAATATGCCAAAGCATATTCCTTTTTAAAAAGCATATTCCATGGAATATGCCTTTTAAAAAGCTATAAATAGGGGCCCTCCCCCTTTAAAAAAATCGACCCCCCCTCCTCTTGCCTCCTCTTTCTCCCTCCTACTTTCTAAAACCTCCCCCAGTAGGCTTGAGCCCACTTGACCTAGCCTAGCCCACTTGACCTGGTCCTAACCCACCTGACCTAGGTCTGAACCTACTTGACCTAGTTCAAACCCAGTTGACTTGACTTAAACCTGGTTTGGTTTAAAGTCAAAGTCAAAGCCCTTTTTGGTCCATATTTCGGTTTGGATTTCTGATCATGCATATAATTCAGGGTTTATTAACATTTAAATATGCATGATTTTATAAAATAATGTTTCAAAAACCCAATTTTATGATAGTTTTTGAGTAAATGGTTAAAATGATTTAAAAATAGAAAATGCAGGAAAAATAGTTTTATTTTACATTTTTATGCCTATTTTAGTTTTTGTAGTTTGGTTAAAAATAAAAAATGGAGAAAAATAGTTTTATATTCATTTTAAGTGTTTGTTTTTTTTAGAAAAGAAAAAAATATATAGTTAGATTAGTTTTTGAGTTTCTTTATAAATAAATAGTTTTGTTTTTGAAAAATTTCATAATAAACCGATTAATAGGTTTTCTTTACTTTTAAAAAAATGAAAAATATAATAAAAACAAATCATTACATGGTTTGTAATTTTTGGAAAATTGAAAAAGAAAAAATTGAAAAAAATATATATATAATAAAACCAATTTGAAACGGTTGGTATTTCTAAAAAGAAAACTAAAAACAAATAAACAAACCGGCTTGAACCGGTTTGCATTTGTTTCAAACCGGTTCCAGCCGGTTTGTTGTGTTTAAAAACCCCAAAAACAAAGAAAACCAGGCGCCTCTTCCATACGCCTGAAGCCCCCTTTTCCCCTCTTTCCCTCTCTTTCCCTCTTTTCTCACAATCCTCCATTAATATCGGCATCCCTTCTTCCCTACCTTCTCCTTCTCCCTCTTTCTCTGTCTACACTCCAGCCGGTAGCAATGGAGGATTCTTCAGTCCGGTGAATGGCGCACGGTGGAGGCCGCCGCCAACTTCTCTTCCAATTCCTTTCTGGTTCACTGTGAGTTCTCTCCTTCTGATCTTCATCTCCTCTTCTTCTTCAGTTTTCTTCTTCATCCTCTCTGATTCATCTACTTCTTCTTCTTCTTCCGATCTCCAGTTCTTCTTCTTCTTCTTCTTCTTCTTCTTCTTTTTCACTTCTACATTCTTCTTCTTCATTGTCTCCTAAATCAGTGATGTGATTCTTTCAGAAAAAAAAAAAATGTGTAATCTCTGTAATTTTTCTTGATTGTTTTACCTAGAGCTCCTCTTTTCCAGATTTGTTGGATCTACCATAAGTTGATTTCTGTTTCATTGTTAATTTCAATTTCTGTTTGTTTTTTTTTTTTAGTTTCAAAATAAGAGTAGTCCAGATTCTGTTTATTCGTGAATTTCATTACATCTGAATATTTGTGCTTGCTTGAACTTATCGGATTGTGAATCTGCAATTCTTGAGCTACCGGATTTGCATTATAACTGCCATAATTTCAGTATTTACCAGCATTCTCTGTTCATCGGCATCTTGTTGCCGTGAATCAATCCACTGGAAGAAGGTGATTCACCTTATCCGGCAGTCTCACCTGAGTTACTCACGGCACCTGAAGTTTATTTTACAGCAGATTTTGAATTCATTTCAAGGATGAGCACTTGATTTCATTTTTTTTCTTGTTTTTACTCAATGTAACTTTTGTTGTTAATTTCCAGTTTCTAGATGTTTTTATCATATATTGATTTCATGTTTTGCTTTCTTACATTCTAGTTCTTGTTAAGTTTGGTTTTTACCCGATTTCTTGTTTTTAAATTCAGTCATTTTCCTGTTTCTATTTTACATTTCATTTTCTATTTTTTTTTTTGATAACATAGGTCAATTTGCTGTTTTTCCAATCAAGGATTTTTCTTGTTTTGCTTCAGTCAATATCTTTTACAAATTTGTTTCTTTTGTTATGTCTGTGTAAGTTTCCAGCTTGTTTTTCATTAAGTCATTCCTTGATGATTACAATTTTTGATTTTACTATTTTCAAATGTTTTAGTGTTGTATTTTTCAATAGTGTAAGTGCATAGCTTGTTAATAAAGTGTTAATTGTCTTTACTGTTCATTAATTGAAATAATTAGATTTCATAAAGTGGAGTGTTAGTTACTTGTGTTAGTTAAGGTAGTTTCAATTGTCATGGAATTCTTTTGATGATATTCTTTAGTGTTCTTTAACATTTAGCTAGTTAATATAGGTTTTTATTTCTATCTCTGGTACTGCTCGTGTTCATTTGAATTGTGCAGGATAGCACATACTGGAGCGGAAGTGATTACGTGACACGAAGTACGAAGAATAAAGTCTTTTTACTTTTTAGTTTAGAATTAGGAATTTGATTGGGTTTGTAAATATTGCACTTTACGCCCTCTGCGAAGGGTATTCATTTGTTGTAATAGCTAGTTGTTTTTACTTTTCTTAAACATTTTACATTTCAATAATTCAGCAATAAAGAATAGTTTAGAATTGTGTGCTTGAATACAAAATATTCTCGTTCCCTGAGTTCGACCCGGTCTCATCCACTAGTGAGAACCGGTTTTTATTATTTGATGTCTGGTTTTCACATGTTTTTCTTTTAAAAATCTTTTCAAAAATTAGAACGATTTAAAAGAAGACATCAAATTTTTGGCGCCTTTGCCGGGGAACGGTGTAATATTAGTATTTGCTTTATTGCCTAGTGTTTGTGTTGCATTTAGGTTTAGAACCACGTATGTGCATATCTTAGAGAAGAGCTTATTTTTTTGCACAGCCCACCTACTAGGACCCCCTTAGAGGTGATTGTGTACGATTGGTACCGTACACATAGATTTCATATTTCTTTGCATAATCTTTGTTATGTGTAACTGCGTGGTGTTTGTTTAGTTTTTGTTGTTTTTTCACTCGCTTTGTGGTTTGCGTGGTTTGGCCGCTTAGTGCGTTAGTTAGGTAGAAAACCCAAAGTTAGGACGTGTGCTACACCGGTCTACTCCAAGGTGTATGCAATGGCTGACGATCATCAATTGATCCATCCTTTGAGGGAGTACTTCATGCCAAATACGTATACTCCCACCTCCTGCATCACGAGACCTGATGTAGGAGCGAGCCATTTTGAGATTAAGGCCAATGTGATTCAAATGTTACCTTCGTTTTATGGCCTTAGCAATGAGGACCCATATCGTCATCTCGACGAATTCCTTGAGATTTGCTCGACTGTGCGAATCAATAATTTTGGAGAAGATGCTATGCGGTTAACCTTGTTTCCGTTCTCTCTCAAAGATAAAGCCAAGCACTGGTTAAAATCTCTTGAGACGGTTCGTATTACTACTTGGGAAGAAATGCAAAGAGAATTTTTAAAAAAATACTTCCCAATTGGTAAAACGAATCAGTTTCGTAAAGCTATAACCAGTTTTTCTCAAATTGAGGGAGAACAATTTCACGAGTCTTGGGAGAGATTGAAAGATCTTCTCCGCAAGTGTCCCCATCACCAGGTGCCTCGTTGGCAGTTGGTGCAGTATTTTTATGACGGGCTTACTGAAAAGCATCGTCAAATGGTTGATTCGTCTTGTGGGGGCACTTTTATGCTCAAAAGTGAGGACGAGGCATGGTCTCTATTCGAGACCTTGAGTGAAAACACGATGCATCATAACTTGTCTTCACGGCTCGATAGGACTACATCTCTGTCTAGTGGTCCTAGGAAGGTTGGGATTTCCGAAGTTGGGTCCGAATTAGAATTGCGTACCAAGGTTGACCAATTGACTAGGAAGTTAGATCAATTCCTAGCCAATTCTTCGAGAAATCAAGTAGAAAGAGTGTGCGAGCTATGTGCTAGCCCTGCACACTGTGTTGCGTATTGTCCGGCAGCACCATTATATCCTGAATTCGTTCAGGAGAAGGTGAATGTTGCCCAAGGTTTCGCTAAACCCATGCCTGATTCATTTACATCATCATATAACCCAGGTTGGCGAAACCAGTCTATTTCCCCATCCCATCAGCCCTCCCAGACACAGTATAGACCCAGTAACTCTTCACAAGGTTACTCGCATCCTATATTTCCACAGGTTCATTCCCAGTATTGTCTACCTTCTCCTCAGGAGCCCATTCCAAGTTCATCATTTCAAGAGAAGATGTTAGAAGCCTTTTCTGATATCAAGGCAACTCTTTGTTCCCATACGCAGTCAATAGCCAAGCTAGAAACTCAAATGAGACAGTTAGCTCAGACATTGTGTAGACAAAGTCAGAGGAACCTTCATAGTCAGTCTGTTGTCACATCCAAGGGAGAGGATTCCATGTTATTTGATTTGCAAACCACTACTTCACATCATGAGCAAGTCAAATCTGTTACATCCCTTCAGTATGGGAAGGCGTGTCACCCTACTCAGGAATCGACTCATGAACCCCATATCATTTCTATTGACGAGTCGATCTCTATGATACCTCAACAGAAGGGGCCTTACTCACAACATACATTTTCATCATATAAAGCCCCATTTTCTCAGCCTTTAGGATCACCAATTGTTTTGAGTAAGCAAGAGGTGCAGATGCAGAAGGTGCTTGACCAAGTCAAGCCTGATCATATTCACCACTTGTCTGAAGTTGCATTCATTGATACTCGGTCGGTCCTAGACTCTCGATTCTTGACCAGTCTCTCAGATGAGACTAATCTCCGTTCTTCATGTCAAGAGAGTCATGATACTATATTTGGAGGTAGAAGGGATGGAAACACAGTGCGTAGTGTCACAGATGACACTCTTTTCTATATAGAGCCCGGTTGAGTCTGACTTCATGTCCATTGATCTCATGGACGATGAAGGTTTTTCCAGTGATCCGTCTGGCTGGGGACGTGAAACTTAGCGCTTTGTGGGAGGCAACCCATATCTTGTAGATTTGTTTAGAATTTATAGATTTTATTTTGTTTTTACTTTTTCATGAGTTTTTCATGTTCTTTTTGTTTCTTTCATGAGTTTTGTGTTTTGTCATGTATACATTGCATTTATTACATTCATAGAACGTGTATTTTTTCATGTCAGGTCATTCTACTCTTTTCCCTCATTTAATTTTCTCATGTGCATTCACTTAGTTTCATTCAAGCATGGGGGAGTGCCACTGGGACAATGTCATTCAAGCATGGGGAAGGGTGTAGAGTGCACACCTTGATATTTCTGTTTACGTTCTTGCACATGTTTACACATATCTCATGAAAAGTAGATTTTTAAAGAAAGAGTTTGAACTTATATGAATGTTATTTCAAATCTAATGTTTTTAGAGGATTTTTAAGCCCCACGAAATTTTTTTCTGACATAGATCTAAAAATTATGGTTGTTTATGCGGATTTCAAAGAAATGATGATAGATACATGTTAGAATTTATTTTGAATCATAAATATGAATATGCACAGTTCTATTTTTGAAAAACTAAGCAAATGAACAAAAGTGTAAAAAATGAGCTCAAGAGAAAAAAATATATAGCATGTGTTAGGTTGTTTGGATAATTCCACAATCCTTAGTAGATGGAAATTAGATGTAAGTTGAAACTTTTAATTCCATTTCAGAAAAGGAGAGTGGAAAACTTTGTGATCCTAAGTAACTGAGAACAGATACAAGTTGAAATATTTGACTCTCATGTTATAAAAGTGAATGAAGGAAGTCACTTTTATGTCTTAGTTGATATCTTTTTGTATGTATTGAAAAAGTATAAAAGATATTGACATTGCACAAGGCATAAAAGCAGACCACACGGAAGCTATAAGAGAAGAATAAGTGCGCAAAAAGAAAAAGCGTGAAAAAAAATGAAAAAATAGAGAAAAGAGTTGAAAAAGAGAGAAAAGTTCAATGCTTAGAAGTGTGATTAAGAAAACCTGTGCAGAAAACATATGAGTGAGGATAAGTAAATAATAATATGTTTTTATTGGATTTTCTAAGAATAAAACATAAATAATTGTGATATTTAGAAAAGTGAAAGAAATTCTTTTCTGTGGTGGTATATAAAAGACTCTAATTATGTTTTGATTTTGAAATAACAGGAAATATTTGTGAAAATAAAGTCTTTAATTACCTACTGCTTATGAGGGTGTGTAATATTATGCATACATGACAGAGATGTTTGTGGGTAGCATCACTGCAAACCCTCACGAGACCTTACTCGTCCACTGGGGTAACCCAGGGGTTGAAAGGGCTTGTTGCATGAGCTAAATGCAACCGTGATTCCTACGAAAGTGAGTTAGGTGATAGTTTGATTTCTTGCATTTTTCTAGTTTGCTCGAGGACTAGCAAAACATAAGCATGGGGGTATTTGATCATGCATATAATTCAGGGTTTATTAACATTTAAATATGCATGATTTTATAAAATAATGTTTCAAAAACCCAATTTTATGATAGTTTTTGAGTAAATGGTTAAAATGATTTAAAAATAGAAAATGCAGGAAAAATAGTTTTATTTTACATTTTTATGCCTATTTTAGTTTTTATAGTTTGGTTAAAAATAAAAAATAGAGAAAAATAGTTTTATATTCATTTTAAGTGTTTTTTTTTTTTAGAAAAGAAAAAAATATATAGTTAGATTAGTTTTTGAGTTTCTTTATAAATAAATAGTTTTGTTTTTGAAAATTTTCATAATAAACCGATTAATAGGTTTTCTTTACTTTTAAAAAAATGAAAAATATAATAAAAACAAATCATTACATGGTTTGTCATTTTTGGAAAATTGAAAAAGAAAAAATTGAAAAAAAATATATATAATAAAACCAATTTGAAACGGTTGGTATTTCTAAAAAGAAAACTAAAAACAAATAAACAAACCGGCTTGAACCGGTTTGCATTTGTTTCAAACCGGTTCGAGCCGGTTTGTTGTGTTTAAAAACCCCAAAAACAAAGAAAACCAGGTGCCTCTTCCATACGCCTGAAGCCCCCTTTTCCCCTCTTTCCCTCTCTTTCCCTCTTTTCTCACAATCCTCCATTAATATCGGCATCCCTTCTTCCCTACCTTCTCCTTCTCCCTCTTTCTCTGTCTACACTCCAGCCGGTAGCAATGGAGGATTCTTCAGTCCGGTGAATGGCGCACAGTGGAGGCCGCCGCCAACTTCTCTTCCAATTCCTTTCTGGTTCACGGTGAGTTCTCTCCTTTTGATCTTCATCTCCTCTTCTTCTTCAGTTTTCTTCTTCATCCTCTCTGATTCATCTACTTCTTCTTCTTCTTCCGATCTCCAGTTCTTCTTCTTCTTCTTCACTTCTGCATTCTTCTTCTTCATTGTCTCCTAAATCAGTGATGTGATTCTTTCAGAAAAACAGAAAAAAAATGTGTAATCTCTGTAATTTTTCTTGATTGTTTTACCTAGAGCTCCTCTTTTCCAGATTTGTTAGATCTACCGTAAGTTGATTTCTGTTTCATTGTTAATTTCAAGTTCTGTTTTTTTTTTTTTTTTAGTTTCAAAATAAGAGTAGTCCAGATTCTGTTCATTCATGAATTTCATTACATCTGAATATTTGTGCTTGCTTGAACTTATCGGATTGTGAATCTGCAATTCTTGAGCTACCGGATTTGCATTATAACTGCCATAATTTCAGTATTTACCAGCATTCTCTGTTCATCGGCATCTTGTTGTCGTGAATCAATCCACTGGAAGAAGGTGATTCACCTTATCCGGCAGTCTCACCTGAGTTACTCACGGCACCTGAAGTTTATTTTACAGCAGATTTTGAATTCATTTCAAGGATGAGCACTTGATTTCATTTTTTTTCTTGTTTTTACTCAATGTAACTTTTGTTGTTAATTTCCAGTTTCTAGATGTTTTTATCATATATTGATTTCATGTTTTGCTTTCTTACATTCTAGTTCTTGTTAAGTTTGGTTTTTACCCGATTTCTTGTTTTTAAATTCAGTCATTTTCCTGTTTCTATTTTACATTTCATTTTCTATTTTTTTTTTTTGATAACATAGGTCAATTTGCTGTTTTTCCAATCAAGGATTTTTCTTGTTTTGCTTCAGTCAATATCTTTTACAAATTTGTTTCTTTTGTTATGTCTGTGTAAGTTTCCAGCTTGTTTTTCATTAAGTCATTCCTTGATGATTACAATTTTTGATTTTACTGTTTTAAAATGTTTTAGTGTTGTATTTTTCAATAGTGTAAGTGCATAGCTTGTTAATAAAGTGTTAATTGTCTTTACTGTTCATTAATTGAAATAATTAGATTTCATAAAGTGGAGTGTTAGTTACTTGTGTTAGTTAAGGTAGTTTCAATTGTCATGGAATTCTTTTGATGATATTCTTCAGTGTTCTTTAACATTTAGCTATTTAATATAGGTTTTTATTTCTATCTCTGGTACTGCTCGTGTTCATTTGAATTATGCAGGATAGCACATATTGGAGCGGAAGTGATTACGTGACACGAAGTATGAAGAATAAAGTCTTTTTACTTTTTAGTTTAGAATTAGGAATTTGATTGGGTTTGTAAATATTGCACTTTACGCCCTCTGCGAAGGGTATTCATTTGTTGTAATAGCTAGTTGTTTTTACTTTTCTTAAACATTTTACATTTCAATAATTTAGCAATAAAGAATAGTTTAGAATTGTGTGCTTGAATACAAAATATTCCCGTTCCCTGAGTTCGACCCGGTCTCATCCACTAGTGAGAACCGGTTTTTATTATTTGATGTCTGGTTTTCACATGTTTTTCATTTAAAAATCTTTTCAAAAATTACAACGATTTAAAAGAAGACATCATTTTCTGAACCCAGACTTAGCCTACTTGAGCTGAGTTCGAACCTGCTGAACCCAGTTGAGTTGGACCAAACCCTGTTTGGTGTAGACCACTTGGGTTGAGTAGCTTGACCTACTCTACCTCTTTCTCAACTAAGTCAGCTTCATCTGACTTAGTTTGACTTCTCGAAGGAAGGCTCTTTCAATCAGCTTGATGAATGATTTGGCAGAAGAGGTAGAAAAGAGGTTCCTTAGAGGCTGAGCAAAGTTGTTCAAGATAATTTGCAGGGCGTACTCTTCTGGAACGGGAACCTTCATTCTGTTACAGGTGCTTCTCTACCACCGAAGTGTTCCATTTTATCGAAAACCACATGTTTATTACAACATCACTGCTTGGAAAAACAGTATAGGTTCAATAAAAGGAAGCAGTACAACTTTGTCTAGAGAAACCCTGGAACTTGATGTTGCCTTGCTTCGCATATCGCAACGCATGTCCAACACCTGAAATCCCCATAAAATGGGGTCAGAACCACTGATGGTCTGGTAAGCATGCAGTCATACATCCATTCAACTCAAGTACAAATAATGACCACTCAGGGTCGCAATGCGTAATAACGACGCTCAAGCCTCCAAGACTTAGCGTATATCGCAAGAGCCTCCTCAAGGCTATCAGTTGAATGTCCGCTCGAGTCCTCATGACTTAGAGCAAGCCTTTTCAGGGCTGTGATTTGAATAACCGTTTAAGTCTCCAGGACTTAGCCATGACCTCTTCTGGGTCTCAAATGGATGTCTAGCTCAAGTCTTCATACTTGGCACATCTGTATCCCACGCATCTAAGGACAGTTCCTCGAGCTTCACTTAGTCGTGCAAATACAACATGGGTGTTTGCCCAGTCGGTCCAGTCGTATACCGAACATGACACCTTCACAAAGGTTATGCAGGACTGACTCAACACGTTCATCCACTCATACATTCAAGCATCGATGAACCTAAGCTAATGCACTGTTTCGATATTTAACTTCTTTCACCCTTGGTACGCGGGCGAAGCATTGTTCGGGCATCAACGCGACATTCTGGGGGTTGATTATTCTATGTATTTTAGATACCCCAGAGGCCTGTTGACCCTATCCATAGTAGGGCAGTGTGTTTCAACTAGGAGAACCCTACTGTAAGACCCACAATTTTTCAGAAAATATCTGAATAAAATTCATGAGGCATTTACCGGTAAAAATAACATTTTTTCTCAGAATGCAAAACGAATCAATTCCTGCGAGCCAGTTATACTTAGGATATTCGTCGATTCGCGAATATATGCTCAAATACTCTGGAAGCCATAACTTCCTACCTGAACGAAATCAAAGGATTCCTGCGAGCCAACTTTCTTAGTTACGTCAATACGAAGGGAATGGCGTACTCAGAATTTTTCAGAAAAAAATGCCGAAAAGTCGACATTTTTACCGGACCCACGAGAATCTTGGTGGGACCCACGGTAATCTTTTCTCAGAAAATATCTGGAATATTCCTGAAATATTCCCAAAATATTCTATAGGATATTCCAAGGAATATTCCAAGCATATTCCAAAGAATATGCCAAAGCATATTCCTTTTTAAAAAGCATATTCCATGGAATATGCCTTTTAAAAAGCTATAAATAGGGGCCCTCCCCCTTTAAAAAAATCGACCCCCCCTCCTCTTGCCTCCTCTTTCTCCCTCCTACTTTCTAAAACCTCCCCCAGTAGGCTTGAGCCCACTTGACCTAGCCTAGCCCACTTGACCTGGTCCTAACCCACCTGACCAAGGTCTGAACCTACTTGACCTAGTTCAAACCCAGTTGACTTGACTTAAACCTGGTTTGGTTTAAAGTCAAAGTCAAAGCCCTTTTTGGTCCATATTTCGGTTTGGATTTCTGATCATGCATATAATTCAGGGTTTATTAACATTTAAATATGCATGATTTTATAAAATAATGTTTCAAAAACCCAATTTTATGATAGTTTTTGAGTAAATGGTTAAAATGATTTAAAAATAGAAAATGAAGGAAAAATAGTTTTATTTTACATTTTTATGCCTATTTTAGTTTTTGTAGTTTTGTTAAAAATAAAAAATGGAGAAAAATAGTTTTATATTCATTTTAAGTGTTTGTTTTTTTTAGAAAAGAAAAAAATATATAGTTAGATTAGTTTTTGAGTTTCTTTATAAATAAATAGTTTTGTTTTTGAAAAATTTCATAATAAACCGATTAATAGGTTTTCTTTACTTTTAAAAAAATGAAAAATATAATAAAAACAAATCATTACATGGTTTGTAATTTTTGGAAAATTGAAAAAGAAAAAATTGAAAAAAAAATATATATAATAAAACCAATTTGAAACGGTTGGTATTTCTAAAAAGAAAACTAAAAACAAATAAACAAGCCGGCTTGAACCGGTTTGCATTTGTTTCAAACCGGTTCCAGCCGGTTTGTTGTGTTTAAAAACCCCAAAAACAAAGAAAACCAGGCGCCTCTTCCATACGCCTGAAGCCCCCTTTTCCCCTCTTTCCCTCTCTTTCCCTCTTTTCTCACAATCCTCCATTAATATCGGCATCCCTTCTTCCCTACCTTCTCCTTCTCCCTCTTTCTCTGTCTACACTCCAGCCGGTAGCAATGGAGGATTCTTCAGTCCGGTGAATGGCGCACGGTGGAGGCCGCCGCCAACTTCTCTTCCAATTCCTTTCTGGTTCACTGTGAGTTCTCTCCTTCTGATCTTCATCTCCTCTTCTTCTTCAGTTTTCTTCTTCATCCTCTCCGATTCATCTACTTCTTCTTCTTCTTCCGATCTCCAGTTCTTCTTCTTCTTCTTCTTCTTCTTCTTTTTCACTTCTACATTCTTCTTCTTCATTGTCTCCTAAATCAGTGATGTGATTCTTTCAGAAAAAAAAAATGTGTAATCTCTGTAATTTTTCTTGATTGTTTTACCTAGAGCTCCTCTTTTCCAGATTTGTTGGATCTACCATAAGTTGATTTCTGTTTCATTGTTAATTTCAATTTCTGCTTGTTTTTTTTTTTTAGTTTCAAAATAAGAGTAGTCCAGATTCTGTTTATTCGTGAATTTCATTACATCTGAATATTTGTGCTTGCTTGAACTTATCGGATTGTGAATCTGCAATTCTTGAGCTACCGGATTTGCATTATAACTGCCATAATTTCAGTATTTACCAGCATTCTCTGTTCATCGGCATCTTGTTGCCGTGAATCAATCCACTGGAAGAAGGTGATTCACCTTATCCGGCAGTCTCACCTGAGTTACTCACGGCACCTGAAGTTTATTTTACAGCAGATTTTGAATTCATTTCAAGGATGAGCACTTGATTTCATTTTTTTTCTTGTTTTTACTCAATGTAACTTTTGTTGTTAATTTCCAGTTTCTAGATGTTTTTATCATATATTGATTTCATGTTTTGCCTTCTTACATTCTAGTTCTTGTTAAGTTTGGTTTTTACCCGATTTCTTGTTTTTAAATTCAGTCATTTTCCTGTTTCTATTTTACATTTCATTTTCTATTTTTTTTTTTGATAACATAGGTCAATTTGCTGTTTTTCCAATCAAGGATTTTTCTTGTTTTGCTTCAGTCAATATCTTTTACAAATTTGTTTCTTTTGTTATGTCTGTGTAAGTTTCCAGCTTGTTTTTCATTAAGTCATTCCTTGATGATTACAATTTTTGATTTTACTGTTTTCAAATGTTTTAGTGTTGTATTTTTCAATAGTGTAAGTGCATAGCTTGTTAATAAAGTGTTAATTGTCTTTACTGTTCATTAATTGAAATAATTAGATTTCATAAAGTGGAGTGTTAGTTACTTGTGTTAGTTAAGGTAGTTTCAATTGTCATGGAATTCTTTTGATGATATTCTTTAGTGTTCTTTAACATTTAGATAGTTAATATAGGTTTTTATTTCTATCTCTGGTACTGCTCGTGTTCATTTGAATTGTGCAGGATAGCACATACTGGAGCGGAAGTGATTACGTGACACGAAGTACGAAGAATAAAGTCTTTTTACTTTTTAGTTTAGAATTAGGAATTTGATTGGGTTTGTAAATATTGCACTTTACGCCCTCTGCGAAGGGTATTCATTTGTTGTAATAGCTAGTTGTTTTTACTTTTCTTAAACATTTTACATTTCAATAATTCAGCAATAAAGAATAGTTTAGAATTGTGTGCTTGAATACAAAATATTCCCGTTCCCTGAGTTCGACCCGGTCTCATCCACTAGTGAGAACCGGTTTTTATTATTTGATGTCTGGTTTTCACATGTTTTTCTTTTAAAAATCTTTTCAAAAATTACAACGATTTAAAAGAAGACATCAAATTTTTGGCGCCATTGCCGGGGAACGGTGTAATATTAGTATTTGCTTTATTGCCTAGTGTTTGTGTTGCATTTAGGTTTAGAACCACGTATGTGCATATCTTAGAGAAGAGCTTATTTTTCTGCACAGCCCACCTACTAGGACCCCCTTAGAGGTGATTGTGTACGATTGGTACCGTACACATAGATTTCATATTTCTTTGCATAATCTTTGTTATGTGTAACTGCGTGGTGTTTGTTTAGTTTTTGTTGTTTTTTCACTCGCTTTGTGGTTTGCGTGGTTTGGCCGCTTAGTGCGTTAGTTAGGTAGAAAACCCAAAGTTAGGACGTGTGCTACACCGGTCTACTCCAAGGTGTATGCAATGGCTGACGATCATCAATTGATCCATCCTTTGAGGGAGTACTTCATGCCAAATACGTATACTCCCACCTCCTGCATCACGAGACCTGATGTAGGAGCGAGCCATTTTGAGATTAAGGCCAATGTGATTCAAATGTTACCTTCGTTTTATGGCCTTAGCAATGAGGACCCATATCGTCATCTCGACGAATTCCTTGAGATTTGCTCGACTGTGCGAATCAATAATTTTGGAGAAGATGCTATGCGGTTAACCTTGTTTCCGTTCTCTCTCAAAGATAAAGCCAAGCACTGGTTAAAATCTCTTGAGACGGTTCGTATTACTACTTGGGAAGAAATGCAAAGAGAATTTTTAAAAAAATACTTCCCAATTGGTAAAACGAATCAGTTTCGTAAAGCTATAACCAGTTTTTCTCAAATTGAGGGAGAACAATTTCACGAGTCTTGGGAGAGATTGAAAGATCTTCTCCGCAAGTGTCCCCATCACCAGGTGCCTCGTTGGCAGTTGGTGCAGTATTTTTATGACGGGCTTACTGAAAAGCATCGTCAAATGGTTGATTCGTCTTGTGGGGGCACTTTTATGCTCAAAAGTGAGGACGAGGCATGGTCTCTATTCGAGACCTTGAGTGAAAACACGATGCATCATAACTTGTCTTCACGGCTCGATAGGACTACATCTCTGTCTAGTGGTCCTAGGAAGGTTGGGATTTCCGAAGTTGGGTCCGAATTAGAATTGCGTACCAAGGTTGACCAATTGACTAGGAAGTTAGATCAATTCCTAGCCAATTCTTCGAGAAATCAAGTAGAAAGAGTGTGCGAGCTATGTGCTAGCCCTGCACACTGTGTTGCGTATTGTCCGGCAGCACCATTATATCCTGAATTCGTTCAGGAGAAGGTGAATGTTGCCCAAGGTTTCGCTAAACCCATGCCTGATTCATTTACATCATCATATAACCCAGGTTGGCAAAACCAGTCTATTTCCCCATCCCATCAGCCCTCCCAGACACAGTATAGACCCAGTAACTCTTCACAAGGTTACTCGCATCCTATATTTCCACAGGTTCATTCCCAGTATTGTCTACCTTCTCCTCAGGAGCCCATTCCAAGTTCATCATTTCAAGAGAAGATGTTAGAAGCCTTTTCTGATATCAAGGCAACTCTTTGTTCCCATACGCAGTCAATAGCCAAGCTAGAAACTCAAATGAGACAGTTAGCTCAGACATTGTGTAGACAAAGTCAGAGGAACCTTCATAGTCAGTCTGTTGTCACATCCAAGGGAGAGGATTCCATGTTATTTGATTTGCAAACCACTACTTCACATCATGAGCAAGTCAAATCTGTTACATCCCTTCAGTATGGGAAGGCGTGTCACCCTACTCAGGAATCGACTCATGAACCCCATATCATTTCTATTGACGAGTCGATCTCTATGATACCTCAACAGAAGGGGCCTTACTCACAACATACATTTTCATCATATAAAGCCCCATTTTCTCAGCCTTTAGGATCACCAATTGTTTTGAGTAAGCAAGAGGTGCAGATGCAGAAGGTGCTTGACCAAGTCAAGCCTGATCATATTCACCACTTGTCTGAAGTTGCATTCATTGATACTCGGTCGGTCCTAGACTCTCGATTCTTGACCAGTCTCTCAGATGAGACTAATCTCCGTTCTTCATGTCAAGAGAGTCATGATACTATATTTGGAGGTAGAAGGGATGGAAACACAGTGCGTAGTGTCACAGATGACACTCTTTTCTATATAGAGCCCGGTTGAGTCTGACTTCATGTCCATTGATCTCATGGACGATGAAGGTTTTTCCAGTGATCCGTCTGGCTGGGGACGTGAAACTTAGCGCTTTGTGGGAGGCAACCCATATCTTGTAGATTTGTTTAGAATTTATAGATTTTATTTTGTTTTTACTTTTTCATGAGTTTTTCATGTTCTTTTTGTTTCTTTCATGAGTTTTGTGTTTTGTCATGTATACATTGCATTTATTACATTCATAGAACGTGTATTTTTTCATGTCAGGTCATTCTACTCTTTTCCCTCATTTAATTTTCTCATGTGCATTCACTTAGTTTCATTCAAGCATGGGGGAGTGCCACTGGGACAATGTCATTCAAGCATGGGGAAGGGTGTAGAGTGCACACCTTGATATTTCTGTTTACGTTCTTGCACATGTTTACACATATCTCATGAAAAGTAGATTTTTAAAGAAAGAGTTTGAACTTATATGAATGTTATTTCAAATCTAATGTTTTTAGAGGATTTTTAAGCCCCACGAAATTTTTTTCTGACATAGATCTAAAAATTATGGTTGTTTATGCGGATTTCAAAGAAATGATGATAGATACATGTTAGAATTTATTTTGAATCATAAATATGAATATGCACAGTTCTATTTTTGAAAAACTAAGCAAATGAACAAAAGTGTAAAAAATGAGCTCAAAAGAAAAAAATATATAGCATGTGTTAGGTTGTTTGGATAATTCCACAATCCTTAGTAGATGGAAATTAGATGTAAGTTGAAACTTTTAATTCCATTTCAGAAAAGGAGAGTGGAAAACTTTGTGATCCTAAGTAACTGAGAACAGATACAAGTTGAAATATTTGACTCTCATGTTATAAAAGTGAATGAAGGAAGTCACTTTTATGTCTTAGTTGATATCTTTTTGTATGTATTGAAAAAGTATAAAAGATATTGACATTGCACAAGGCATAAAAGCAGACCACACGGAAGCTATAAGAGAAGAATAAGTGCACAAAAAGAAAAAGCGTGAAAAAAAATGAAAAAATAGAGAAAAGAGTTGAAAAAGAGAGAAAAGTTCAATGCTTAGAAGTGTGATTAAGAAAACCTGTGCAGAAAACATATGAGTGAGGATAAGTAAATAATAATATGTTTTTATTGGATTTTCTAAGAATAAAACATAAATAATTGTGATATTTAGAAAAGTGAAAGAAATTCTTTTCTGTGGTGGTATATAAAAGACTCTAATTATGTTTTGATTTTGAAATAACAGGAAATATTTGTGAAAATAAAGTCTTTAATTACCTACTGCTTATGAGGGTGTGTAATATTATGCATACATGACAGAGATGTTTGTGGGTAGCATCACTGCAAACCCTCACGAGACCTTACTCGTCCACTGGGGTAACCCAGGGGTTGAAAGGGCTTGTTGCATGAGCTAAATGCAACCGTGATTCCTACGAAAGTGAGTTAGGTGATAGTTTGATTTCTTGCATTTTTCTAGTTTGCTCGAGGACTAGCAAAACATAAGCATGGGGGTATTTGATCATGCATATAATTCAGGGTTTATTAACATTTAAATATGCATGATTTTATAAAATAATGTTTCAAAAACCCAATTTTATGATAGTTTTTGAGTAAATGGTTAAAATGATTTAAAAATAGAAAATGCAGGAAAAATAGTTTTATTTTACATTTTTATGCCTATTTTAGTTTTTATAGTTTGGTTAAAAATAAAAAATAGAGAAAAATAGTTTTATATTCATTTTAAGTGTTTGTTTTTTTTAGAAAAGAAAAAAATATATAGTTAGATTAGTTTTTGAGTTTCTTTATAAATAAATAGTTTTGTTTTTGAAAATTTTCATAATAAACCGATTAATAGGTTTTCTTTACTTTTAAAAAAATGAAAAATATAATAAAAACAAATCATTACATGGTTTGTCATTTTTGGAAAATTGAAAAAGAAAAAATTGAAAAAAAATATATATAATAAAACCAATTTGAAACGGTTGGTATTTCTAAAAAGAAAACTAAAAACAAATAAACAAACCGGTTTGAGCCGGTTTGCATTTGTTTCAAACCGGTTCCAGCCGGTTTGTTGTGTTTAAAAACCCCAAAAACAAAGAAAACCAGGTGCCTCTTCCATACGCCTGAAGCCCCCTTTTCCCCTCTTTCCCTCTCTTTCCCTCTTTTCTCACAATCCTCCATTAATATCGGCATCCCTTCTTCCCTACCTTCTCCTTCTCCCTCTTTCTCTGTCTACACTCCAGCCGGTAGCAATGGAGGATTCTTCAGTCCGGTGAATGGCGCACGGTGGAGGCCGCCGCCAACTTCTCTTCCAATTCCTTTCTGATTCACGGTGAGTTCTCTCCTTTTGATCTTCATCTCCTCTTCTTCTTCAGTTTTCTTCTTCATCCTCTCTGATTCATCTACTTCTTCTTCTTCTTCCGATCTCCAGTTCTTCTTCTTCTTCTTCTTCTTCTTCTTCACTTCTGCATTCTTCTTCTTCATTGTCTCCTAAATCAGTGATGTGATTCTTTCAGAAAAACAGAAAAAAAATGTGTAATCTCTGTAATTTTTCTTGATTGTTTTACCTAGAGCTCCTCTTTTCCAGATTTGTTAGATCTACCGTAAGTTGATTTCTGTTTCATTGTTAATTTCAAGTTCTGTTTTTTTTTTTTTTTAGTTTCAAAATAAGAGTAGTCCAGATTCTGTTCATTCATGAATTTCATTACATCTGAATATTTGTGCTTGCTTGAACTTATCGGATTGTGAATCTGCAATTCTTGAGCTACCGGATTTGCATTATAACTGCCATAATTTCAGTATTTACCAGCATTCTCTGTTCATCGGCATCTTGTTGTCGTGAATCAATCCACTGGAAGAAGGTGATTCTCCTTATCCGGCAGTCTCACCTGAGTTACTCACGGCACCTGAAGTTTATTTTACAGCAGATTTTGAATTCATTTCAAGGATGAGCACTTGATTTCATTTTTTTTCTTGTTTTTACTCAATGTAACTTTTGTTGTTAATTTCCAGTTTCTAGATGTTTTTATCATATATTGATTTCATGTTTTGCTTTCTTACATTCTAGTTCTTGTTAAGTTTGGTTTTTACCCGATTTCTTGTTTTTAAATTCAGTCATTTTCCTGTTTCTATTTTACATTTCATTTTCTATTTTTTTTTTTTGATAACATAGGTCAATTTGCTGTTTTTCCAATCAAGGATTTTTCTTGTTTTGCTTCAGTCAATATCTTTTACAAATTTGTTTCTTTTGTTATGTCTGTGTAAGTTTCCAGCTTGTTTTTCATTAAGTCATTCCTTGATGATTACAATTTTTGATTTTACTGTTTTCAAATGTTTTAGTGTTGTATTTTTCAATAGTGTAAGTGCATAGCTTGTTAATAAAGTGTTAATTGTCTTTACTGTTCATTAATTGAAATAATTAGATTTCATAAAGTGGAGTGTTAGTTACTTGTGTTAGTTAAGGTAGTTTCAATTGTCATGGAATTCTTTTGATGATATTCTTCAGTGTTCTTTAACATTTAGCTATTTAATATAGGTTTTTATTTCTATCTCTGGTACTGCTCGTGTTCATTTGAATTATGCAGGATAGCACATATTGGAGCGGAAGTGATTACGTGACACGAAGTACGAAGAATAAAGTCTTTTTACTTTTTAGTTTAGAATTAGGAATTTGATTGGGTTTGTAAATATTGCACTTTACGCCCTCTGCGAAGGGTATTCATTTGTTGTAATAGCTAGTTGTTTTTACTTTTCTTAAACATTTTACATTTCAATAATTTAGCAATAAAGAATAGTTTAGAATTGTGTGCTTGAATACAAAATATTCCCGTTCCCTGAGTTCGACCCGGTCTCATCCACTAGTGAGAACCGGTTTTTATTATTTGATGTCTGGTTTTCACATGTTTTTCATTTAAAAATCTTTTCAAAAATTACAACGATTTAAAAGAAGACATCATTTTCTGAACCCAGACTTAGCCTACTTGAGCTGAGTTCGAACCTGCTGAACCCAGTTGAGTTGGACCAAACCCTGTTTGGTGCAGACCACTTGGGTTGAGTAGCTTGACCTACTCTACCTCTTTCTCAACTAAGTCAGCTTCATCTGACTTAGTTTGACTTCTCGAAGGAAGGCTCGAAGCCAGAAAAGCAACCTGGAGTCGTTTCTTCCACGATTTGAAGTAAGTTCGCTTCGTTGATCCTCTCTCTCAAGTATTTGATTGTTTGTATATAGCATATACTTTCTGAAGTAGTATCTTGCTTTAGTTCTTGATTGAGCCCTTTTTGGACACTCCGGTGTTCACCCGCTCGTCTCGTAACTATCGTCGGATATATCTATGTTCAAATACGCAGTATATGTGTTTTAAAAATGTTATCTCGCCCTAGTTCTTGGTTGAGCCCTTCAGAACACTTCGGTGTTCACCCGCTCGCTTCATAACTATCGTTGGATACAGATCTAGGTGTATATCTGCTGATTCTGCCGACGCGTCCTATATCACACAGGCTATGTAATTTACCTTTGCCGTTGTGTCGTATGATGCCAAGGCTCCCTGTTTTCTGCACTTCTGATTACTGCACTTCCGATTATGCATTTACTTACACCGTCGTTTCGAACGATGCCAAGGCTTCTGCTTTCTGCAATGTATTTACTTACGTCGTCGCGTTGAACGATGCCAAGGCTCCTGTTTTGATATATATGTAGAATATTTTGTTCAGTTACACACCCTGAACAATAGTATATGCATTTCATTTATGCCGCCGCTGTATAAAGCACAGGCTTCTGCCACTACAAGAAAATTGTTAATTAGCGACAAAAATTTGCGACGGATTTTTTCCGTCGCTAATTAGTGACAGATTAGCTAGAGAAACAATCTGTCGCTAATTCGCGACAGATTAGCGAGGAAACAACTTTTATCACTAATCCGTCGCTACTTAGCGACGGATTAGCGACAACAATTTTTTATCGCTAATTCTTATTACAAGAACACCATTTTAGCGATGGATTTAGAGAGGGAACTCTGTCGTCGCTAATCCGTCGCTAATTAGCGATGACTTAGCGACATAATATATTTCGTCACTTTTTTGGTATTTTGATTTACGACGGCTTAGCGACGAAATTATTCCATCGCTAAATGTCGCGTAAATCCCTAATCCCATCCCTCTTTCTCTTTTTCCTGTTTCGCTGTCTTGCGCCCGCCCGCCGCCCTCTCCCTCCCGCCGCCCGTCGGCTCTCGCCACCGCCCGGCCGCCGTCGCTCGCCAGCCGCTGCTCCCCGTCCACCGCTCTCCAGCCGCCGCTCGCCAGCCGCCGCTCACCAGCCGTCCACCGCTCGCCAGCCGCCGCTCCCCGTCAGCCTCCCGCCACCGCCCGGCGACGCGCAGGTAATCATTTCTGGTACGGTAAGTCATCTTCACTCTTCTTATTCTTCTCCCGCCCCTTTTAGTTTTTCCGGCAGGGGGTCGGCCCCCCTGCCTCGTTAGTTCCACAGAGCCTGGTGCCAACATTCCCTTTTGTTTCCACAATTAGGAATTTGAATTTTCAGATGAGCTCGTTCCTACTGGATGGTGTTGAATCGAAAAACATGATCATTGTACTGGCATTTACCTTTTACACCAGTGACTTTGATCCTTTGTTGATTTTTTAGAGTGATTAAGGTGTGCTAAAATTATCTTGAATTCCTACTTTGCCAAACATCATTAAGAACGATTGGATTTCATGTCGAATAAATATTCTCTGAAAGCAGAACAACCCATCCATGGTGGTCAGATGCCATTCATTCAGAACTGATCCATGGTTGTTGTTTTTTTCCATATTTTACACAAGGAAACTGCAGTCTTGGGTCTAGAGATGGTCGCTTTTTCAGGGCCATAAAACGCCATGGCTAGTACCCTTGACCCCATGGCTTGTGCTGGGTTCGGCTTATGCAAAGGAGATAATGGCCACAGGAATTGAATCCAAACTGCCTGTCTAGCAGTTGGTTCCGTTCCAACTCCGCTAACCGCTAGGGTCATTGGCTGTTGATTCATACAATGATGGCATCCATCGCTGAACTGCCTTTCTTGAGCTTCAAAGAATTTTGTTGAGCTCTGGCTGAGAACCAAACAACCCATCCATGGTGGTTGGATGACATTCATTGCATTAAGGAATGACAGCTGAGGGGGATCCTGGCGGTTTCATAAAGAAGGCCTCGTTAACAACTAGGCCCATGCACCCTTGTGCCCTAGGCATGCCAGGCAAACCTGCATAAGAACTTGTAGCACAGGAAGCCTTCTAATCTTTTTCCCCGTTTCCCTCCTTTTTTGAGGACTTCTTTTTACGTCCAACACTCGGGTGACTTCACGTTACGCTTCTAATTCTTTCATTCAAACATGGTTACTATACAGTATTCAATCAATCAGACCTTACAAGATGGACCCATTTACTACATGATTTCTATATCAAAGCAAAAGCAACAAAAAGCTTATGTTTCCACACCAAGCCACTGACCGTTCTCTTCCAGAAATGGTCTTTAATATCATTTAATTGTTGAGAACATGTAAATAAAGCTAACAAAACATCTCAACTATATACATATATATATATATATATATATATATATATATATATATATATATATAATGAAACATTAAATATTTCAAAAATAAACTATATCAGTTATATATTATGGAGAGAAGATGGCCAAACACATCACAAATATGATATATAAAAAATATTTAATAAGACAATTTAACATTTTTAAAAAATCATTAATTTTTCAAACACAATAGTCACCACATTGAATAAATGATTTAATTACAGAATAAATAAACAAACTACAATACACTAAAACACACACAAAAGAACCTAAAAATACCCATCAATACTCACCACATTGAAAACATCTCTTGTCTACCTACAATGATACTCAAAATAATTGTATAAGCTACTAGAACAAGAGTATAATTATAATGTCACTTATGAGCTACACAAAACACACAAAAACATGACTATTATAATGTTAATCTTTTAGTTTTTCATTCTTGTAAAAGTTCTGTTTAGTCTTTTTGCTTCCTTTGCATAAGTGTTTGTGTTTCCCTAATTAGCTTTAATATTCATTGCAGTACATTACTTGCACACTTTATTTCATCGCATTTCATCATTAGATATATCATCATCAGTTTAGTTGTTTTTTGTATTGCATAAGTGTTTGTGTTTCCCTAATTAGCTTCAATATTCATTTTAACACAGTGTTTTTTGCAGATTTCTCAACGGAACTCGCTTGTGCCACGCCACCCGTGGTAAGTAAGTGACAAAAATAATGCAAATCGGGTAAATACTCGTGGTGAGTAAGTGATGCAAGCGCATCACATGTTATTTACTTTATTGAATGTAACACTTTATTGTTCACATACTCACTTAGTTGTTGATATCTAGGACTGCTTTGTTGGAGTTCGGAGATCATGCTGAGCATGATTTTAATGTATGAATATGGAAGTGTTCTTATTTTTGGAGTACGGAGTCCATGCTAGGCATGGTAGTAGTTAGTGGGATATTAAAGTGTGTTTGCTGAAGGTACATGTTTGACATTTGTTTGATATGAATTATTTCGATGTATTGCAATGTTTGATGTGATGGTATCCATGCTTACATGTAGTTACTTTCAATTTGATTATGTCTTTCATGTGAAATTGTATACTGAAAGCATGCTTCAAATGAATGTATCGTGTCATGAATAGTTTGCACATGAAAATATTAAGTTATCAATGCATGCATCATAATTCTTGTGATTGTATGACATCATATATTGCATGATAAATTTGATATTTTCTTCATCATAGCATTCTGATGGTTCTCTTTTAACTGGTTAGGATACTATTCGTAACATCATATGACAAAATGACTGCAAACCGTGAATGGATGTACCGTAGGATAGTGGACAATGAGTTATCGCATGAATATATGGATGGTGTTAACAGTTTCATTGAATTTGCATCGGCAAGTGTCAGTAGAGTAGATCCCACGGGTCGGATTAGGTGTCCCTGCAAGATTTGTAAGAATAATCGATTTGTAGAACCTCATGGCGTTAGACATCACCTATACAGGAAGGGTTTTGTGAGTGATTATCAGAACTGGACGTTTCATGGAGAAGAATTTAGAAACGATTTTGATGCACGGGTGAATGTGATGCACGATAATCCATATACGAATTTGATATTTGATGCCGCAGGAACAGAACTGGGTTCTGCTATGAGTTCTAGTGATGTAAGAACTGCCGTAGATGAAGAATCACCAAATGATGCAACTAGTAGATTTTATGATTTACTTAGAGATGTTGATGAGCCACTTTGGAACGGTTGTGAGAGTCACACTATCTTGTCTGCAGTTCTTCAACTAATGAATTTGAAGTCCGAGTATAATTTGAGTCAATCATGTTTTGACCGTTTGTGCATGATTGTGAAGAGTATGTTGCCCAAAGATGAGAAATTGCCACAAAATTTCTATCGTGCGAAAGTTATGGTCAACGCTCTAGGTATGGGTTACAAAAAGATTGATGTTTGTCCAAATCACTGCATGTTGTATTTCAAGGAGCAGGAAAACAACATATCATGCCCGTCATATGGGCATCCTCGGTTCAAGCCAAAGACAAGAGGCAATGGTAGCACGAGATCAAAGAAAGTTTCATACAAGTCGCTCCGCTACTTTCCTATCACTCCTAGATTGCAGCGATTGTATATGTCTTCAAGGACAGCTAAACACATGAGATAGCATGCAAATAAAGTTCGACACGATGAAAACAAGATCACGCATCCTGTTGACGCTGAAGCTTGGAAGCACTTTGATCGTACTCATCAGAACTTCGCAATGGAAGTGCGAAATGTTAGACTCGGTCTATGTACAGATGGATTTAATCCATTTGGGGGTAGATCAACTCCATACTCATGCTGGACAGTATTTGTAACTCCATACAACCTTCCACCAAGCTTGTGTATGAAACGTCCAAATCTTTTCTTGTCTCTGTTGATCCCTGGTCTGACCTCACCTGGCCAAAATCTTGATGTATATCTAAGGCCATTGATTGATGAACTAAAAGTACTGTGGGATGACGGTGTTACCACGTATGATGCCCACAAAAAACAAAATTTCAACATGAAGGTTGTTGTTCTATGGACAATCAGTGACTTCCGTGCATATGGTATGTTATCTGGTTGGAGCACACATGGGTTTGTCCGTACTGCATGGAGGATTCCAAAGCTTTTAGATTGAGGCATGGAAGGAAGCCTTGCTGGTTTGAGTGCCATCGTCGATTTCTACCCAGCGATCATCCGTTCCGACGTCAAAAGAATGCGTTTAAAGCAGGCACAACTGAAACAGAAGGTTCATCCTCAAGATTGTCCGGCATAGAGATTCTAAGAAGATTGCGATACTTTCCAGATGTATTAACAGATGTCTGCAGTCCTACACCCTTCCGTGGATTTGGGAAGGATCACAATTGGACGAAAAAATCTATTTTTTGGGAACTACCATATTGGCCGACCCTATTGATACGACATAATTTGGATATGATGCATATAGAGAAAAATGTGTTTGATAATGTGTTCAATACAGTAATGAATATTAAAGGAAAAACGAAGGATAATCCGAAGGCCCGTATGGATTTAAAATTAATATGTAAAAGACCAGAATTGGAACTCAAAGAGTATAATGGCAAAGTACTGAAACCAAAGACGAAGTACGTGCTCGGACCTGATCAAATAAAACATGTATGTCAATGGTTGAGACAATTGAGATTTCCAGATGGATATGTCTCTAACATTGCTTGGGCTGTGAAGATTGACGATAGACAGTTATATGGGTTGAAGAGCCATGATTGTCATATCTTTATGCAACAATTGATACCCCTAGCATTCCATGATATGTTAGACAAACCTATATGGGGGGTATTGTCTGAGTTGAGCGGATTTTTCAGAACATTGTGCGCATCAGAGGTCATTGTATCAGATGTAAAGAATCTCGAGAACTCTGTCATCACCACTGTTTGTCTGTTAGAAAAGATATTTCCGCCAGTATTTTTCAATGTTATGGAACATTTGATCATACATCTGCCATATGAACTAAGGGTTGGTGGCCCTGTGCAATATCGATGGATGTACCCATTTGAAAGGTATATGTTTTTTTATATTTGTCTCTTTAATGACAGATATTTAAAATTTGAAATGTATATTCTTGTCAGATGCATGTTCGACCTAAAAAAAAAGGTTCGTAATAAAGCAAGAGTAGAAGGCTCTATTTGTGAGGCGTACACTTTAGAAGAGATTTCAAATTTCTCATCTATGTACTTCGAACCTCATATTCCAACACGTTACACATGCCCGCCCCGTAACGATGATAGAGAACAAGTAACTGTGGCTGACAAGCTGTCGATATTTCAACCACTTGAGCATGCATTTGGTAGTTGTCGATCAAGGCTATTGACAGATTGAGAGCAAGATGCAGCACACATCTATATTCTTTTTAATTGCTCAGCGATCGACCCATACATCGAGTAAGTATATATATATGCAACTCAATTATAAATCCTTTTATGTTCTATATGTGGATACATGGCTCGGTAATATAAGTATTTGTGGTTTGCAGACAATTTGATCTGGAGTTGCAAAGCGAAGTTTCACATCTCACTGATGCAGAAGTACAAAAAGAACATGAAACTAAGTTTGTGGAGTGGTTGAAACAGTTGGTAAAGAAGCTAACATAAATTTTGTACTTATAAACAACACTAAGTTACTTAATTGATCGTGATCACAATCATTGTTTATGTCTGTGCGTAGGTTCGCCATGGTGATGTTAAAGATCAAGGAATATGTGATTTAGAAAATGGTCCGACCAAAGTTGTGCAATGCTACAACGGGTATATCGTAAATGGTTATCGATTCCATACAAAAGACTACGGTATAAATAAATCAACGATAAATAGTGGCGTGTGTGTCAAGGGTAGCAGCTACGGTGAAAATGAACATGATTACTACAGTGTTATAGAGGAAATAATGGAGTTGACTTACTTAGGCATGAATAATAGGGTTACGATATTCAAGTGTCATTGGTTTGATCCAACTGCAACAAGACTCGACAAAGCTTCAGGCATTGTGGAGGTGAATCATAAATCCAGGTTTGGAACATATGAACCATTCATATTAGCCTCGCAAGCTCAACAAGTTTATTATACTTCATATCCGAGTATAAAAAAGTCAGATAGAAATGAATGGTGGGTAGTTTGCAAGGTGAAGTCCAAACTATACCCCGAGTATGATCAGTTACAGGAAGATGAGTTAGCTGAAGACAGCGATTACTATCAATCAGATGATGTCTATGACTTCGCTTATGGTCACGATGTTGTGCATGATATGCATGTCATATCTCCATTGGCCGATGAAACATTCATAGAGGAATGTGATCCAAATGATGTACCAAGTGGATGGGCATTACAATGCTTGCTGTGAATGACTTGAATGCATTGTAATACTTGATGTGAATTATTTGAATGTATTGTATGACATATGTTATTTGTTAGAATATGGTTCGTGGAGGTTATAGTGGTCGCTCATCCAGTAGTAGCCAGGCTCAGCCTTCATCCTCACGGGCTCCTGTGATAGGTATAGCATATAACTAATTGGATGCTTGATTAGTTCAAATGCGCATTCTGAGAATTTCTAATGTATTTTTTTACAAATGATGTTGCGCCTGTACACGACCCACCTACACCAGTTGATCACACAAGTCAACAACCAACACAGGAAACAGGGTCTTCTCAGGCTGGCACAAGAAGACTCATTCGAATAGTGTATATCGATAATCGACCGTAAGTATTTTGTTTTCAATTATTGCATATCTTTTAAATATTTTATATTGATATTTACTGTGTAACAATTCATGTGCAGCACGAGGTTTGAGCCACAAGAAGTAGTACGGGAGATTAGGAATTCACTTCTTCAACATCTACCAGGACCAGTTGCTCAATGGAAAGAGTACCCAAAGGAGGTGTTAGATAGATTGTGGTCCTCATTCATGGTATACAGTTGTTCCTCATAGTTAATGTGTTTCATATTTAATTTATTTAAGCAATGTCTACTAACTTTCTAAAAATATTTATAGGCTTCGAATCGCTTCGCAACTACGGTGGAAGAAAATGATGCAAGAAAGGTGTGGCAGAAGGTGGCTGCCAATCGATTTGCAGACATGCTGCACACTATGAAGACTGCAGCAAAAAAAGCATCTGGCGTAGTAGATGATCCATTACTGTGGAAGGGCCATGGTCCTATTACTATCAGGAGAGATTACTGGGATGAAATGTGTGATAAGTGGGCGGGAGATGCATTTAGAAATCGCTCTGCAAAGGCTGCACAAAATTGATCGAAGATGCCAGAAGCCCATCTACACACAGGTGGATCTAGGACATTTGGGAGCCACCTGAAGAAAATGGTAACTCATTAATATATAATATTAATTTTATAAGTATTGTTGCAAACTTGTGTACTAAATCTTTTGTTATTTAACTTCGTAGGAAGCAGAAAAAGGAGGCAGTGTACCATATAAGGATGTGTTTGTTGAAACACATAAACGGAAGACCATGGGAGTTTTCGTATCAGAGAAGGCGAGAACGACAACGGTATGTATTAATTCTATTAATAATCATTGCAATATATATGCAAGTTATCATAATGTTATCATTAATTATTAATGAATACTTTAAACATTATTTTGTAGGAGGCATATAAGCAACAGATGGTAGAGCGATATGGTGATGACGCTACTCAGCATCCATCATTTGATCCTACAGCATGGGTGACTGCAGCAGGTGAACCCAAAAAAGGTCGCGTGTTCGGGTTTGGGAGTAATATGAACACTTCACCAGTTATTGGTTCTTCCAATTACGGCTCACCGACTTCTTGCACCGACATAAGCTCCAAGCAGCCGACTATTCTTTCTGGTGATGATGTACGCCAGATCGTTAATGAATCACTGAATAACTACTTCCAATACATTGTCGCCCCCTTTCTCCGAAATGAGATCAAGGCCGTTGTTCTGGAAAGGCGATCTTCCATTCCAGGTCCTTCTCAGGTATAATCACATATTCAGTTTTTTGTCTGCCTTAGAACACATATGAGCATAATCGAATCACATATATAACTTTTTGCCTGCCTAAGAGCACATATGAGCATGCTATAATAACATATAGAGTTTTTTGATTGCCTTAGAGCACATATGAGCATGCTATAATAACATATAGACTTTTTTGATTGCCTTAGAGCACATATGAGCATGCTATAATCACATATAAAGTTTTTTTGCCTGCCTAAGAACACATACGAGCATGATAGAATCACATATAAAGTTTTTTTACTGCATTAGAACACATATGAGCATGCTATAATCACATATTCAGTTTTTTAACTGCCTAAGAACACATATGAGCATGTTATAATCACATATTCAGTTTTTTGACTGCCTTAGCACACATATGAGCATGATAGAATCACATATAGACTTTTTTTATTGCCTTAGAGCACATATGAGCATGCTATAATAACATATAGAGTTTTTTATTGCCTTAGAGCACATATGAGCATGCTATAATCACATATAAAGTTTTTTTGCCTGCCTTAGAGCACATATGAGCATGCTATAATCATATATTCAGTTTTTTGACTGCCTAAGAACACATATGAGCATGTTATAATCACATATTCAGTTTTTTGACTACCTTAAAACACATATGAGCATGCACAAATCACATATAGAGTTTTTTTACTGCCTTAGAACATATATCATTTATGATAGAATCACATATAAATTTTTTTGCTTTACCTGCCTTAGAGCACATATGAGCATGCTATAATCACATATTCAAATTTTTGACTGCCTTAGCACACATACGAGCATGATCGAATCACATATATAGTTTTTTGCCTGCCTTAAAGCACATCTGAGCATGGTAGAATCACATATAGAGTTTTTCTAGCTGCCTTAGAACACATATGAACATGCTATAATCACATATTCAATTTTTTGACTGCCTTAGCACACATATGAGCATGATAGAATCACATATATATATAACTTTTTGTCTGCCTTAGTGCACATATGAGCATGATAGAATCACATAGAGTTTTTTTATTGCCTTAGATCACACATGAGCATATGATAGAATCACATATAGTGTGTAATTTATTTCATTATATTTTGTTTATCAATACTGACTGTTCTTTTCTTGTGTATGCTGCTAGCGATAATCAGCGTAGTGGAGCTGAAGGGACAGATAAAGACAATGAACAAGAAGACACATAAAATCTTGGCGATGATTAGAGAACTCTGTTGAAGAAGTTCTATTTTTTTATGTTTCCTAATTGTAATTGTTGAATTGTAAATAATTAAACTTGTTAATTTTAAGGTGGAACGATTAATTGTTGTAGATTCTTGTTATATGAAATTTTTTGTGTGGTTTATTTTTTATTTACAAGAAATATAAATTGTACAGTTCTCGGTATTTAATTTTCAAATATTTTTTTTTTATTTTTTTTCGTGTTTGCGACAGATTAGCGACGGAACCATCCGTCGCTATTCTTATTAATCTAGCGACAGCATAGCGATGGAAGTAAATCCGTCGCCAAGCCGTAGTCGCCGTTTAGTACCGGCGGATTGGCGACGGAATATAGAGCTCGTTAGTCCATCGCAATTAGCGACGGACCTGGCGACAGAATAATTCCGTCGCCAGTTAGTGTCGAAATATTCGCGACGTAAGCATACTGTCGCCTCGTTGTCGCTAATCCGTCGCTAACATGTGTAGCGACGGAATGTGGTCGTCGCTAATCTACTGCTTTGTTGTAGTGTGCTTATACTACATATATGGCACATAAATGAGCGTTCAAATGGAGACCAAACTCCAAATCGCCAATGTGATTCCCTTGCCGCTCCTCGTTCAAGATTCTGCTTGACGAATGAAGACCCTATTAGAAAGGCTTCAGTTTTTGGCAAAATGCTCTTTACGTAAATACTAAGTCATTTACGTATGGCCTGGCTATGACCCAGGGTTCCTGCAACCTTGATGGATGCAAAGTACGCACAATGGTGCACATCCATTTCCCGAGTTAAGCGTAGCGATTTCCCGCCAAAGAGGGGAGATGCTACTGAAATGGATAAAAGAAACGCACGCTTTCTCCGTAAAAGAGAGGAAGTGCTGCAAAAATTTCTGAAGAAGCTAATAATAGCTCGGAAAGAACGTAGCAGGATACTCTTACATATAGCAGAGTGCTACCCAGTTCATGGAATGCCTTCTACAACGTAGAAGGGTTCGTCGCACCACTGCCGGTAGAGCAGGGGAGGTGCTGACGAAATGGTTGGCAGAAGAGCTTTCGGAACCAATGGAACGGCATAATGATGTCCGTTGATGGAACGATGCCAGAATGGCTCGTATCATTGTGCCTACGAGGGCACCTTGCTCGTAAGGGCCGTCGAGCCAGAGTAGAGGTTGCGCCTTGACTAGGTCTGGACTCGTTGCGTAAAAATACGCCGAGTAGCCGATCTGTTTAGATCGAGTCATATGCATGCTCATTGAGAACTGTTACGCAATCAGACTCGTAAGGGCTGCTGAGCCAGAGTGTGTTGTTTCCACCCAAAAGAGGTGTGATGCTTGTGGTGGCCGAAGTGCCAAGAGCGGTGTTCTGCATGCATATGAATAAGACTTAAGGTCGCACATACCCCATGGTTGAAAATCGTGTTAGGGGTACCCCCTCAGTTATGACTGTGTTGGGGCGGACTGAATGGGGTCGGGTACATACTCCCGTAGTACTAAGGCACGGGCTATCTAAATTGCATGTTGATTCTGTCCAAGTAATTGTAAGACTGGCAGACCCCTTCAGGAATTATGCTCACTGTGGAATGACAGTGATGGTACAACCTTGAGTGACACGTATTTTACTTTGGACCTGATAGAGTCTACGATGGCCTCAGTCACTCATGGGTTTTGGGGTCGTGGTTATCCTTAAGATCTAAGGATTGAACCCAACTACTGCAAGTAGATGATGCATCCGAATATTAGCCCAGTAGGGTTCTCCCAGTTGAAACACACTGCCCTACTATGGATAGGGTCAACTGGCCTCTGGGGTATCTAAAATACATAGAATAATTAACCCCCAGAACGTCGCGTTGATGCCCGGACAATGCTTCGCCCGCGTACCAAGGGTGGAAGAGGTTAATTATCGAAACAATGCATTAGCTTAGGTTCAGCGATGCTTGAATGTATGCGTGGATGGCCGTTGTTGAGTCAGTCCTGCATAACCTTTGTGAAGGTGTCATGTTCGGTATATGTAAACACCCCAAATTTTTACTCACCTCCCCGACATTTCCACCAAGCATCATCATTCAGCCTTTTGAAATCGCCGGAGGGCAAAATGGTCATTTTCTGAGCCTGGACCTTACAGAAGTCTAAATTGCATTTGCAACTCTCAAAATTTCTCTATTTTTAGCTCAGATGTTCAAAATTTTATTCCTGACGGGAGACAGGCATCTCCAAGTCTTGGTTTAAGATTCTATTGCATAAGACATGGCATTGCATATCATTGCATGAGCATTTCATATCACTGCACTGCACAGCATGTCATTTCGAGGTCCAGAACTCTTGATTTCAAAATTTTCAATCCAGATTCGAATTTTAACTACTTTCAAAATTGATTTCAAAACCCTGGGTCTTTAAAATTATCAATTCTTCCCATTTTACCCCCAAGACTCTGAATTTCAAAATATTTCCTCATGAAAATGATCTGGATAGTTTTCAATATGGATTTCAGCCACTTTAACTCAGATTTTGCCTTTTTGTCAAACTATTTCAACTATCATTCTTTTACAAAATCGGCCTACAGGGGCCAACTCTTTCCAAAAATTTCTGTTTCACCAATTAGTCCAGATTTTATGAAAATTCCAAAAAGAAGTTGTTGTTTTATCCTTATTTCAATAAAGAAGCAATGTGGGACCCACACTGAGGTGGTGTCACATAGGCTTTTCTTTTGAAAAATTTGAATTTTGAAAAACCCAAAAATATAGGAGCCTTGTCCCCTGGATTGGTGCCACTTGTCTTTTCTCTCTCCTCTCATCTATCTGCCAAGTGTCAGTGTGGGGCTACCTTAAGAAGCCACCACATGTCATTAGACCCCCTCTTCATTCCATGCCATGTGTCAACATCCACCATCTTCACCCTGCGCCATGTGTCATTCCATAGATCACCCTGAGATGCCAAGTGTCATGTGTTGTCCTGTCCAGAAAAAGCAAAAGTTGTCTCCTCTGAGGTGGCGCCATTTGAAGAGTGTCTCCTGCAGGGGACACGTGTCAACCTCTCCCTCTTTCAGAAAAGTAGACTGACACATGTCTCTTCCTACTTTTCTGAGAAAAGTAGGAGACACGTGTCACTCCGAGCTTCCTCCGGAAAAAGTAGAGTTGTCTCCTTCTGAGGTGGCGCCATCTGAGGTATTCTCTCCTGCAGCAGGTGACACGTGTCATTCTCTACTCTTCTTATAAAAAGCAAATGACACATGTCATTCTCTGCTCTTCTCAGAAAAAGTAGAGGACACATGTCATTTTCTGCCTCCTTCAGAAAAAGCAATAATTCAAATATTCAAACTCCAGGTTGAGGTGGCGCAAATCCTGAAGTCTCCTCCCTAAATTCATTTATTGAGATGGTGCCACGTGTCCCTTGCCCTCCTTTTCCTCCCTGCTGCCACATGGCATTGTAGGATCCACTCTGAGGAAATGCCACGTGTCCATCCTCCATTCCTCCAGAGCCAACCTCCATTTGAAATTCAAATCTCTCTCTGAGGTGGCGCCATTTGAGAAGGCTTCTCCAGACAGCTGACACTTGTCTGCCACATGTACAGACCTCCCTGCATCAGAAAAAAGTAGAAAAACCCCCCTCTGAGGTGGCGCATTCTGCTTCCTCCATTCCTGTTCTCCTGCCACATGGCAGTGTGGAGCAACTTGGAGGGGGCGCCACATGTCAGCCTCTCCTTTCCTGCAGAAAAGTAGAATTTGAATTCCTCTGAGGTGGCACAGTCTGCTTCTTCCAATCCTGTCCTTCTGACACATGGCAAGAGCCTCCAGAGATGGCGCCACATGGCATGCTCCTATTGTTTCCAGCTTTACACCTCAGAACACCTTTTGAGGTGGCACCAATCCAGAGCCCCACTTGGCTTCCTTTCTTTTATTTATTTTATTCTTTTAATAAAAATAGCCCCATGAGGTGGCGCCACCTGAGGACTCCCTACAAAAGGAAAATTTTGAATTTCAAACCCCAGGTAGCACCCTCTGAGGTGGTGCCATCTGGGAGCTTCCTGCAGAGAAAATCAAGCAGACCCAAATTTTGAAAAATTTCAAATTCTGCTGAGGTGTCTCACCCACAAAATTCTCATTTTTTATTTTCTCAAAAATCAAAATTGCACCCCTGAGATGGCGCCACATGGAGGGCTCAGATTGAGCCTGTTTGAAATTCAAATTTTTCAGAAAATTCTATAAAAACAAGGGTTCACGCCCAGCCTAGGCAGACCATTTTTTTTTAGAGTTCCTTTTGAACTTGGAAATTCGACCTAGCCTTCCTGAGAATCTGATTTTGAACTGTGGGAATTCATGCCCCTTTTGGCTCAGTGGAGAAGGTGCAGTGAAGTTCGTGCAGTGGCCAACTCGATTCAAGCGTAGGTCAATTTTGGTGGATCATCCGAAGCCCGGATCGAAGGACGAACGAAGCCCTTGGTAGAAGTCCCTTTCCAGAGCTTCAACGCTGCCCAACGAAGCAAGGTGCACCTTTTTTTCTCGATTTCATCTCATGATTCGGTTCACGCGTCGTTTGAAGAAAGAGCTCATCCGAGGGATGGATTGAGTTATTCTTATGAAACGACATATATAAAAATATTCAATTATGCCTCCTTGATGATTTTTAGCATTCATGCATTTAGCTAGATTTAATTTGCATTTTATTTCATTAATTTAGCATGTTTCATGAGTTAATTAGGATTAATTTAGCATTTATTTCAATTCTGCTCAGTTTCAGTAGTTCTCTGTTTTTGTTAGTCAGTCCACACGTCATTTCATGCATGTATATTTTGTTAAAAAATCCAAAAAAATCATAGAATGCGCCTATAAGTTTCTCTAGAAATGTGCCAAAAATTAGGAAGCATTTGAATTCGTTTACTGCGGTAAACGTTCAAAAAGGTGAGTCGGGTTTTACCACCCGGGATGCATTTTAAATTTTTACTTCCGACTTGTACAATCGAGATCTCCCTCATAGGAGATCTTATTTTCGATCCAAAAGATGTTCTGAACTCGGGAGGATGTCTAGTTTTTAACCTAATTTTCTAAGATTGTTCTGATTTTTTGTTATGTCTGAAAAAAATCCGAGAGTGAGGAACACGTGTCAGAGCCTGATTTGGGCCTCTCAGACTTTGGATCGACTTAGGTCGATGGGTTATCTTTAGGTATTGATCCAAATCCAAATCTGTAAAAAATAAAAGTTATGTCCGGGATGTCCTCTGTTTGAATATGAAAGCTTGTGATTTTTAGAACAGTGGTGATACCTTTTTCGGATTTGTCTTGTCAGTCACCTGTTTGGTCACATTTGTTTGTTCTGTTATTTTAGGCGTGAAATATTATATTTTTATCTGTGTTTCTGTTGATCAAATGCCGAAATAATTAACATGAAAGTTGTTTCTGTAAGTGTCGTGAGTAACTCTATTAAATATCAGAAATTTCCATGTCTGTTTTCTATTTGTTTAGCATTTTATATTAGATTAGGTTGATTTTTACCTCCGTCAGAACCAAATCCCTATTACCGAACTCACCATCGCTCAAATCCCGAGGCTGTAAAAACCAAAAATGTTCCATTTCGAGTCCTTTAGCAATTTGCAAATTATCAGAAGTTTTCATGGTATAAATCTTGCATTATCATATTAAACATTGCATTTGGTTCGGGTCCATAGGCGAAATCCACCCTTTTTAGGACTTTCTTTAAATTTTAGCATTCAAATCATATCATTTCATGATTTTTAGCATTCTAGGCTGTTTTTTAGAGTAGTAAGATGCTCCATTCCGAATTTGGTGTAATTTGGAATCCATTTGAGGTTCGGTTTAGCCATAATATCAAAACAGGGCCCCGCGGGACCCGAATCCAAGCGAAAAACAAGCGAAATTCGTTATTTTGGATAAATTGTAAAGTGTCAAATTCTGATTTTACAGTCTTAATATGTTTAACAACATGTCATCATATCTCATTATGCATTTCATCATCATTTGATTCAATTTGAATTTCAAAATCTCAATTTTTATCAAAATTTCCTTCAAAAAACCCTGATTTTAAAGGTATAACTTTAACATTAGGGGTATTTTGGTCATTTTGACCACCATTTCGAATTTCAAAACTATTTTCCACCGAATTTCCTGCATTTACATCATTTCAAATATCAAGGAAGCATGAGAATAGGGTTTATATCCAATTAAATCCAATAATTTCATAATATTATTGGAGAATCTTGGAAAAACCCACATATTTGAGCTAACCGTATTTCAAGTTTGGCAGGGACATTCAAATGAAGGAGGTGAAGTCTACAATTCCCTTTATTTCATTTAGTTAGTGATGTAATAATGTAAATTTTGGAATAAGATTTTAATTTCCTGCTCAGACTAGGATGCATATCATATAGTTTAAATTTATGCAATATCTTGTTTCTATGATTCATGCATTTTATTTCAAAAGCACTATGGATGTTCACGAATGGCACATGCACCAACTCTTAGGGAGTTGATGAACTCGGTGGAATCCATACTTACGGCCCTACTCGGAATATGGACGAGACCCATGTCCATCATCTTTCTACCAGTCACATTGAGCCTACACTCTTAGGCTATCTTAAAATGCACATCATATTTCTAATATTTTCAAAGTATTGTGCATTAAATCAATTAAACTCTGAACATACTCATGGCCACAGTCAGGATATGCGAAGGATTTATTTTGACTTAATGCACATTTTCCAACAAATTTGTTAGAAAATCTTTCAAAGTGCATTCATACATCCATATCATTTGCATCATGAAATCCTTGGTTTTCCCATGATTTTCTTAAGAAAACTTCATTCTCAAGAAATCGATTTCTCAAGAAACTCTAAAGATTTTCCAAAATCGGTTTTCCCAAGTTAAGTTTTCACAATTTTCCATGGAAACCAGTCTCTCAAGAAACTTCTAAGTTGGATTTCCAAGATCAAAGTTTCCCTTGATTTTCCATGGGAAAGGTTATTCTCTTCAGATTTTAAAAGGAGTCTCCTAATCTTTCTCAAGAATCAAAAATCAATTTTCAAGGGTAAGATTCCTAAGATTTTAATTTCCCAAGTTTCCATTTTTCCTCTCCAATGAGTTTTCCTATAAATTTTCCATCATTTTTCCTAAGAAAATTCTCAAAGTCTGAGTTTTCCCGAGCAGTGTTTCCCTTTTTCAAATGTTCACCTTTTCTCAAGAATCACTTCTATTTTCCCAAGATTTTCAACCATTCATGATTTTCCCGAATCTTCATAAATTTTCTCGTGATTTCAAAACCTCTTTCATCTTAGTTTCTTGAGAAATTGACTTTCACCTTTTTCCTGAGAAATAGCTTTCAACTCCAATGCATTTACCAAGCATACATCATGTTTTTCCCAAGCTGCATTTTACAAAATTTCATAGCACATGCCTGAATTCTCTGTGCATATAGGATAGAACACAATTTTGATGATTTAACTAAGTCAAGCACAATTTTGGTCCTTGGTTCGATTACCCCTGTTAAAGGCGGCAGGAACGGTCGAACCTCGTACTGACAGGTCGAGCCCCATCCCATGGATTTTCCCGCAATTTTAAAAAACGGAGGCGAGTATTTCAAAACGATTTCCAAAATCCGGTCAAGTTTGAATCGCGAAAGCATTTTCCTCTCTCTTCTGCAAGGAAGGGAAGACGGGAAAAATTTTGCGACGATAACAGGTTTGGCGACCGTGATGGGACCTGTCCTTGTCTGGTCAAAATTGTGCTTGACTTAGTTTAATTATTGAAATTATGTCAGCTCTTTACTTTTGATATCATGCGAACCTAGGAGCCTAGATTCTGACCTAGCTGACATTGACTGCATATAGACTAGGCATGGTTTGGTAGGACCAGATTGAGGAAATATTTTCATGCTCACATAGACTTATGTCTAAATACAACTCTCCTCAATTTAGGATCTGAATGCAAACAATGTATGCTTCTTCAAAGTTTTCAAAAATCTATCTCTCTAGGATTTAGAGCCCTCTATTTCTTGCATGTGATCATTTTTCAAAATCTCCATTACCTATTATTACCCGGTCTTCACGTTGCTGGGCTTTCTTCCAGAACCCTAGTTCGGGACAGAGCCTCACAACTGGGCCACCTATTTGGGTTAACACCCCCTACCACGTACCGCGGGCCACAGTCCGAAGTATATCGGTAGGCGCTCAAGGATGTTGGAAAACCTTACCTTAGAACTAGAGTTGAAATTATATGCCACGTACCTCAGATTTCGGTTCGGGTATATCGGCATAACTGGATTGGACAAAGATGATCTGAACCTAGAGTTAGGATTAGGGTCCTACAGTTGTTTTCAAAATGATGCATCTAGAGTCAGCCTTTTAGAGAGTGTTGAATGTGCATGAATGCTTGTGCAGGATGTGATTGTATGCTACTTTTATTTCCCTCATATTTTCCCAAAAATATTTTCAAATTTCCATATTCTCATCCTTTCCCTTCATTTTCTCAAACCCTGGATGATTTTCTCAAATATCCAATTTCTTTCAAAACTCCAGAAGATTTTTCATTCTACCTTTCTACTGGATCTCGAATTTCCAGCTGCATTTTCATCCTGCCTGCAATTTTCCAAAATCATATGTTTTCTCTCATTGGATTTTCAATTCTTTTGTCTATTTGCAAAAATTCTTCACCTTATTGTCCTCGTGCATACCTTGATTATTGCGGTGGAAATTGTTTACCCACTTGCCTTCTCCTTATTCTAAATTCGTTTGCGGATTGTTTTCCAAGAGATATCTCTTTCCTTCAAAATGGTGTTTTTCCTCATGGTTGACGACCTCGCCTAGGTAACAAGGCACATTTTCCGTTGTTATTTCTCTTACAAAAAATGACAACACAATTGTCGTGATTTCAGCGGCGGCTCCATCCCTAGTAATGGGATATTCTTCCAATTGTCTACCATATCGTCAATAATCATTTTTTTTCCCAATCCAAAGTTCCCTCAGAGTCTAATCAAGACTTCATCCTGCAGAGAGCATCTGCAACATTTGAAGGTTTGAACAAGGTCAGGAAGAGGAACTGCATCACCAGAGTACTCCTCAGCCTCAGAAGAAGAGATGGGCTCCCCGCGACCCGTCAGAAGTCAAGAACAACAGCAAGAGGACGATGGCATAGATCCTCAGATGTACGCGATGTTTCAGAAAATGATGAAGAGGATGATGAGTGAGCAGGCTGGCACCAACTCAGACAAAAATCCATTCAGTCAGAAAATTAGTGATCATGTGGCCAATAAATCAACCAAGGAGCATGTTCAAGATACTTCGAAGGAAGAAGAATCAGCAGATGATACCGAGGAAGAATGCGAGATCATTCATGGAGCAACTCGCAAACCAAAGGGCCAAGCAATAGAAAAACCGCTTCAAGCACAGTTCAGGGAAATGACCAAAGTGGCAAAAGATCTGCAAGCCCGCGACAAGGGCAAGAAAGTCTTCACTAGCGAGGACTTCTATGATGGCCTTGAAGGGGATGAAGATCTAGAGAACCTTCCTTGCAAGTTCATCAAATTCGATGGTTCTGGTGATCTCAAAGCCCACCTCGCCATGTTCTTCGCCGAATGCTCCAAATTCAAGAGAGACAATAGGGCCCTATTTCTCTGTTTTCCTCGTAGCCTAGAAGGCACTGCCGCCAAGTGGTACTCTGAGCATATCAATCCAATCGAGCTGCGAGAATTCGATAAGGTGGTCAACCTATTCATTGAGCGATTTTTGTTCAATACTGAAGTGCTCCCAACATTGAGCCATCTCTGCAATCTAAGGCAGAATGAAAATGAAAAGGCAAGGGACTTCATTCGCAAATGGAGAGAGACATACAACAAAATGAGGGATCCTATATCAGAGAGGCATGCCTTATGGCAATAAAAAATAAGGCAATAAGGCACAACACAATAAACACAGGATTTATACTGGTTCGGTCGAGTTACTGACCTACATCCAGTCCCCAAGTAAAACACTTGAGCCTTCCACTATAACATCCGAGTTACCGGATAAATAGTACAACACCCTCTTCCTCAGAGGTCTACTTCTCTCAACAGAGAAGGGAAACACCCTCTTCCTCAGAGGTCTACTTCTCTCAACATAGAAGGGAAACACCCTCTTCCTCAGAGGTCTACTTCTCTCAACAGAGAAGAGAAAACACCCTCTTCTTCAGAGGTCTACTTCTCTCAACAGAGAAGGAAAACACCCTCTTTCAGAGAGGTCTACTTCTCTCAATAGAGAAGGGATACAATCAGAAATCAGAAAGTTACAACACTTTCCTATAGAACCTTCAAAATGATATGCAGAGTATGAATGCACGTATGAATATTCTCAGAATGATCTTTTTCTTTTCTTACACACTCTTGTATTTTTCTGAGAGCTTTTCTTGACTTTTTCTCTTTCTTTTTCTAAGCTCTTTTCTTAGAGTGTCGAGCAGGAATTTTTCTCGTTGAAAGTTTGCTTGTCTTTTCACACTGTTGTGTTTGTATATATATAGTCTTTAGAAAACCAGTCTTTTTGAAATGATTGTCCTTTTGGGATATGAGAAGTCAGGTCATTTAAAAAACAACTTAGTGAAAAAGATAAGTGTACTATATTGCTTTTTTAAAAAGTCTTCTTTCCATACGAAGCATTTTTGGAGTACACTATTCGTTGGTGTATTTTAAATGAGTTATTCTTTGTATTAGGTCTTTTCTCATAATAGATGTTCTGTAGTATTTTTGAACGTTGAAGTGTAGTTTATCATGTAGTTTTGTCTTTACTCAATTTAATGGTTTGCAGTACATTGAACGTTGGAATATACTCTATCATGTAATTTTGTCTTTACTCAATTTAATGAATATTAGTATATTAATATTTTTCTTACAAGTCGTCACTTATAATAAATGTATGTAAGTGTGATAAATGTTTGTTGAGTACTTTATTTATAAATGGTCATTTCTTAAAAGCTTTTTGTAATAGCATTTAATGTTTACAGAAGGAATGATGACTTTAAGTAAGTCGACATTCTTGAGTGTGGGTTTTATTTATAAATAAATAGTCATTTTTCAAATGCTTTTTGAGGTGGCATTTAATGCTTAAAGAAATAAATGGTTATTTCTTATTTTAATAAAATAATATTTATTTTCTCAAATCGTCAATTCTAAAATGAATGGTTGTGAAGTACACTAAATGCTTGAGTAATACTTATATTACAAATAGTCATTTCTCAAACAAATGTTTGTGTATTATCTTTTCATAATTTGTCTTTTCTTACATAAATGTTTATGTATTATGAACCAAAATTTCTTACGTAAATATTTGTGTATTATGAACTAATGCATTTTGTCTTTTCTTACATAAATGCTTATGTATTATGAACCAATACATCTTTTCATATTTTGTCTTTTCTTCATAAATGCTTATGTATTATGAACCAATACATCTTTTCACATTTTGTCTTTTCTTCATAAATGCTTATGTATTATGAAACAATACATCTTTTCACAATTTGTCTTTTCTTACATAAATGCTTATGTATTATGAACCAAATTTTCTTACGTAAATGTTTGTGTATTATGAATTAATTCATTTTGTCTTTTTCTTTCATATTTGAAATCATTAGCTTTTATATCTTTTCAAGTTGTCTTTTTCATAAATGCATGTTAGAAGGTACAATTAATGCTTTTGAAATCATGAGCTATTATATCTTGTCAAAATGACTTTTTCATAAATGCTTGTAAGAAAGTACAATTAATGCTTTTGAAATCATGAGCTATTATATCTTGTCAAAATGTTTTTTTCATAAATGCTTGTAGGAAGTACAATGATTTGTTTCAAAAAGGTGTTTTTTAAATGCTACAATATACATAACGTATCCTTTTATGAAAGCTTAACTTTTTGTAAATAAATGGTTTGTATGATTTCAAAGCATATAGTCTAATATGAAATATGCATGCTTTTGAAGGTTCTGTTACATATGACTCTAAAGAAGAAAAAAATCTTCATTTTGAGGTAGCCGATCTTCTTGGATAATCTTTATGAATGTATGGCCCATCAAGCTTTTTCTTCAAAGTAGTATGATTGCATCAAATAGTTGCACTTGATCAAGTTGTCTTCACTCTTCTTAAGTGAAATAACCTTGCATCAAATACTCGTTAAATACATAGCACATCATATCCAGTCATAATATAACATATTCAGTTTCACATATGAAAGCATATCATATTTATCATATCTCATGAAAGCATATCATGTATTTATCATGTATCATATATATGCATCATGAAAGCATATCATATTTATCATGTATCATCAAAACATTGTTTCGCAACATTCTCTCCCTTTTTGATGATGACAATATATGCTCCCCCTGTCAATAAGCCATATATATTATGATGATTTAAATATGATATCATAAATAAAAAATGCATAGAAATAGTAATCATAAAAAACACCAGAATTAACATAAAAAAAGTTTGTGTATACTTCTTGTGTATGAGATAAATAGTTAAACGTTTTTCTCCTACATAGGAGAGGTAGGTTTTCTCTCCCCCTTTGTCATTGACAAAAAGGAGGGATCAGAGTCAAAGAGTTAATATTATAGACAAGGTTGAAGCAAGTTGAAGACAACAAGTCAAGAAATGGATTTCAAATAATACATGGGGCGATCCATTGTTTTGAGACAAACATGGATTTTCAAATAAGACATGGATAGAGACGAGGACAAAAATAATTAATGAGTGATATGAGTTGAAAGAGATAAAGAAATGTCATGATTGCTTATTTAATATATAAATAGTTTTTATGGATAGACGTGAAAGGAAATAGGTCATAGGGTGATCATGTGATGTGTACTTTGAAAGATATGACATTTTTGAAAGAAAAGAAAAAATGTGTCATGATTAATGTGTTTTCATATTTGTAATTTTTATGAGTATACGTAAATATGAGAAGGACACACTTTGACTTTGAATAGTGATAAGAGAGATGATGAGACAAAAAGAGAAAGAGTCACAAATATATTCGAAAAAAAAATAAGAATTGATAAATGATAGATTAAAAAATAAGAATAGACATGGAGGACTCAGATTCAAAAATCTAAAATATATAAAAAATGTATTCGAGAGATGAAATGAGGAGACAAAAGATATTCATGAGTGAAGAGTAATAATTGCTTATATAAGAAGTATTTTTTATGGATATGCGTGGAAGGAGTAAGAGTAGACATAAAGAAAAGTGAGATGACATATATGGATTTTCGAGTAGGATAGGAAAATAAAACACGAAAAAATTCATGATTGATATGAGATGAAAGACATAAAATAAAGTTATGATTGACATGAATTAATGTTTATTTGATAAACATATTTTTAAAGAAACTCGATTGGAGGAAGTTCATAGTTTTTAGAGAATGAAGTTAAGTTTTAAGCTAGTAAAGGAGTCAAAATCACGGATTGAAAAGAATGGAGGCTCAATTCGTATGAGAGAGAGAGAGAGAATGATGGTACTAAAGGTACTAATGAGAATAAAAAAATGAAGGACAAGTTTTTCGAATAATTTTTCATAAAAGGTGTGAAGGATGAAAGGACGATAATAGATTGTACTTAGGATATGATATAACAGATGATGTAGTAAGATTTTACGTGAAATATGACAGTTTGATTTTGAAAAAGGTGGTGAAGAAAATAAGAAGGATAAACACTCGATTTATTTACCATAAAGTTTAGTGAAGTGTCTTAATAGGAGGAAAGAAAGTCATGAAAAGGGATATATCACTTGAAAAAATAACATAAGTGAGGAACACAATATCATGTTGAATCTCGGATAGCTTATCGTAAGAGAGGTTTTCACAAGAAGACAAAAGTGATAAAAGGTGTTATGAGATGAGTGATGTGAACAGAGTCATGATAGCTTTACTTAATATTAATTTTTCTTATGGATATGAGTGAAAAAGAAATAGGACAAGGAGTTATTATTGATGTGTACTTGAAAGATGACAAGTTGAAAGACATAAAGAATGTGTCATGATGAATGTGTTTTTATGAGTGTTTAGAGTATACGTGACTATAGTTTGACTTTGAATAGTGAAACAAATACATATAAAAAAAACATTGATAAGAAGAAAAATAAGATTTTAATAGAACTCATAAGAAGTTTTAGTCTTAATAAATGTGATTAATTATAAGTCACTTAGTTTGCATATTCCTAATTCTCTTCTAATTCGTGTAAAGTCTTCATGTTTCAAAGGTTTAGTGAAGATGTCTGCTAATTGTTGATTAGTGGGTATGAATTCGAGTTTAATTATGTTGTTTAAGACTTGTTCTCTTACAAAGTGGTGTCTAATTTGAATGTGTTTAGTTTGAGAGTGTAAAATAGAAAAGTTTTAAGTCTCGTACCACGCATGAGGTGCTTGTTTTAATCCATATAAAGCACATTTTAGTTTTAAAACATGATCAGGAAATTGTTCATTTTCAAAACCTGGAGGTTGTTTTACATAAAACTTGTTTATTTATAAAACCATTTAGAAAAGCACTTTTAACATCCATTTGATATAGTTTAAAATCCATGCATATGCTAAAAACATTCTTATAGATTCAAGTCTAGCAACAGGAGCAAATGTTTTATTAAAGTCAATACCTTCCTCCTGATTGTATCCTTGAGCCACTAGCCTTGCCTTGTTTCTTACAACATTACCTGATTCATCCAGCTTATTTCTGAAGATTCATCTTGTCCCAATGATTTGATGATCTTTTGGTTTTGGTACAAGATCCCACACATCATTTCTTTGGAACTGGTTAAGTTCTTCAGTCATTGCTAGCATCCAGAACTCATCTATGATGGCTTCATCAATCTTTTTAGCTTCAAGTTGAGAAATGAAGGTCATATTTGCAATATGTTCCAACTGAGCTCTTGTTTGAACCCCCTTGGCCAGGTCTCCCAAAATCTGCTTTTGAGGATGATCTCTAGTTTCAACAAATGTTCTTTGATGATCATCTTCATTAGATTTAGCTGTGTTATCTAGGAACAAATTTGTACTTTCAATATCATCATCGTTAGTTTGCTTAAGAACAGATTGATCAATAGATTCACAAAAACTGACATGCATAGATTCTTCAATAATATATGAACTCTTATTAAAAACTCTATATGCTTTACTATGACTTAAATATCCTAAGAATATGCCTTCAACAGATTTAACATCAAATTTATCCAGGCTATCTTTTGTGTTAAGGATAAAGCACTCACATCCAAAGACTTTAAAATAGTCTATTCTTGGAGTTCTGTCATAGAATAATTCATAGGGAGTTTTATTTAATAAGGGTCTGATAAGAACTCTATTTGTTATATAGCATGCAGTATTAACAACTTCTGCCCAAAAAGATTTAGCAAGATTATTAGGTTGGAGCATAGTTCTAGCAGATTCCTGTAGGGTTCTATTCTTTCTTTCTACTACACCATTTTGAGGTGCAGCTCTAGGAAAGGCAAAGTTATGAGAAATACCATGCAAGTTAAAAATTTTACAAACAGTTCATTATCAAATTCTCCTCCATGGTCACTACGAATTTTGATAATAGTGGAAGATTTTTCATTTTGTAACTTTTTACATAAAATTTCAAATTCACAAAATGTATCACTTTTGTTTTTCAAAAATATTACCCAAGTAAATCTTGAGTAATCATCTACAATGACAAAAGCATATTTATTATGATTAAGACTAGCTACCCTAGAAGGACAAAAAAGATCCAGGTGGAGAAGCTCTAAAGGTCTTTTACTTGAAACAACATTTTTTGATTTGAAAGATGATTTTGACAATTTTCCTAATTGACATGCATCACAAAAATAGTCTCTTTTAAATGGTATTTTAGGTAACCCACGAACCAAGTTATTTTTAGCCATTTTAGAGATATATTTAAAGTTAACATGTCCCATTCTCATATGCCATAAATTTTGAGAGTCATTATTTACTTATGAGACAATGTTCAGTAATATTATCTAAGTATAATTCATATACATTATTTTTCTTTATACTTTTTAAAACAATATTTTCGTTTGTGTCCACTATGAGGCATGCATCATGTTTAAAACTGACATTATATCCTATGTCACACATTTGACTGATGCTTAAGAGATTGTGTTTTAAACCTTTAACAAGGAGAACGTCTTTGATAAGAGGTTTATCGATATTACCAATATTGCCAATACCAATTATCAAACCTTTGTTGTTATCTCCAAAGTTGACGGTTCCTCCTTCTTTATGATGAAGAACAACAAAAAGATCTGGATGTCCTGTCATATGTTTTGAACATCCACTGTTTGATATTCATCTGTTCTTCTTTTTCAATGCCTGCAATAGATCAAGTAGAAACTCTTTTTGGTACCCGATCGGGTCCTTTTTTGTTAGATTTTGGAACCCATATCCACTTTGATTTGGGTTTATCTATAATCTTACAGGAGTGCATGGAATTGAAATTATAATACTCCTGCTTAGGTTCAATAGAACCTTTGACAAAAGTGGTCTTTTGATTCGTATAAGAAGGTTTACTATAATGAGAGTAACTAATACCATTCTTGTAAAAAGAGAATTTTTGAGAGGAAAGAAGTTTGTCCAGGTTCTCTTTTCCTTTGGTAAACTTGAAAACCGTTTTCATAAGGTTTTCAGTTTTACTTTTTAATTCTGAAATTTCTACTTGAAGATTTTTAGTTTTGAAGCTAGTAGAAGTGATTTTAGAAGTGAGCATAAAATTTTTCTTTTTCAACTCAGAATTTTCAATACTGAGTTTTTCATTTTTCTGGGAAAGCTCTAAATTTTCAGATTTTAAAACTTTATTTTTGAGACTCATTTTTCTAGATTCTTCAAATAGTTCTTGAAAAGCATCTAGAAGTTCTTCAAAGGAAAAGTCAGAAGTTTCACTTACAGAGCTTTCTTCTGCCATGAAGCACATGTTTGTAGTTTCAGCTTCATCATCACTTGACTCTTCACTGGTGGATGGTTCTGAATCATCCCATTGAGCATGTAGAGCCTTTTTCTTGAAGAACCTTTTCTTTGGTTCCTCGATTTTGGATTTTCTTTTTAGGAGAGGACAGTCACGTCTTACGTGAGCTGGCTTGTTGCATTGAGGACAGTCACGTCTTACGTGAGCTGGCTTGTTGCATTGATAGCACATAGTCTCTTCTTTTTTATCCTGCTTTTCTTTGAGCTTTTTGGAAAACCTGTCCTTTCTCATGAAGCGTTGGAACCTTCGGGTAAGAAGAGCATTTTCAGAATATTTTTCTGAATCATCATCCTCTGAGAGAGTTGGGAAGGCCAGATTTTTTTGTGTAGGTTGTTCTTCTTCCCTTCTTTCTTTCATATAGACTTCAAAGGCCATAAGATTTCCTATTAAGTCATCCAAGGTGAGTTTAGATAGGTCTTGGGCTTCTTCAATGGCCGTAGTCTTTTTCTCCCAATCTGAAGTAAGAGATCTCAACACCTTTTTTACCTTGTTAGTCTAAGAATAAATTTCTCCCAGTGATTTAAGATCATTGGTGATATTGGTGAATCTAGTGAACATTTCAGTAATGGTTTCATCTTTGATCATCTTGAAAAGTTCATATTTTCGAACCAATGATGAGATCTTAGCTTCTTTTACTCTGTTTGTTCCCTCATGAATAACTTCCAGAGAATGCCAAATATCATGAGCAGAATCACAAATGGATATTCTGTTAAATTCATTTTGGTCTATGGCACAGTATAGAGCATTCATGGCTTTTGCATTTAGGTTTGCCATTTTTCTTTCTTCATCAGTCCATGAAGAGTAGTCTGATATAGGAAAAGAATATAGACATTCTACGATATTGTATACAGCAAAATCTACAGACTTGAGAAATATGATCATTCTACATTTCCAGTAGCCATAGTTAGTGCCATTAAAAAAAGGAGGGCGAGATGAGTGTTGACCTTCGATGTCACGAGCATAAGAGGTTGATGTCATTTTTGTGCCGGAAGACTTGTTATGTCGAAACCAGCAGAACCTGCTCTGATACCAAATGAAATTCCACTAGAGGGGGGGTGAATAGTGAAATACAATGCAGATCGATAAAATAAAAAATAAGGCAATAAGGCACAACACAATAAACACAGGATTTATACTGGTTCGGCCGAGTTACTGACCTACATCCAGTCCCCAAGTAAAACCCTTGAGCCTTCCACTATAACATCCGAGTTACCGGATAAATAGTACAACACCCTCTTCCTCAGAGGTCTACTTCTCTCAACAGAGAAGGGAAACACCCTCTTCCTCAAAGGTCTACTTCTCTCAACAGAGAAGGAAAACACCCTCTTCCTCAGAGGTCTACTTCTCTCAACAGAGAAGGGAAAACACCCTCTTCCTTAGAGGTCTACTTCTCTCAACAGAGAACGAAAACACCCTCTTTCACAGAGGTCTACTTCTCTCAACAGAGAAGGGATACAATCAGAAATCAGAAAGTTACAACACTTTCCTATAGAACCTTCATAATGATATGCAAAGTATGAATGCACGTATGAAGATTCTCAGAATGATCTTTTTCTTTTCTTACACACTTGTATTTTTCTGAGAGCTTTTCTTGACTTTTTCTCTTTCTTTTTCTTAGAGTGTCGAGCAGGAATTTTTCTCGTTGAAAGGTTGCTTGTCTTTTCACACTGTTGTGTTTGTATATATATAGACTTTAGAAAACTAGTCGTCTTTTTGAAATGATTGTCCTTTTGGGATATGAGAAGTCAGGTCATTTCAAAAACAACTTAGTGAAAAAGATAAGTGTACTATTGGTGTATTTTAAATGAGTTATTCTTTGTATTAGGTCTTTTCTCATAATAAATGTTCTGTAGTATTTTTGAACGTTGAAGTGTAGTTTATCATGTAGTTTTGTCTTTATTCAATTTAATGGTTTGTAGTATATTGAACGTTGGAATATATTCTATCATGTAATTTTGTCTTTACTCAATTTAATGAATATTAGTATATTAATATTTTTCTTACAAGTCGTCACTTATAATAAATGTATGTAAGTGTGATAAATGTTTGTTGAGTACTTTATTTATAAATGGTCATTTCTTAAAAGCTTTTTGGAATAGTATTTAATGTTTACAGAAGGAATGATGACTTTAAGTAAGTCAACATTCTTGAGTGTGGGTTTTATTTATAAATAAATAGTCATTTTTCAAATGCTTTTTGAGGTGACATTTAATGCTTAAAGAAATAAATGGTCATTTCTTATTTTAATAAAATAATATTTATTTTCTCAAATCGTCAATTCTAAAATGAATGGTTGTGAAGTACACTAAATACTTGAGTAATACTTATATTACAAGTAGTCATTTCTCAAACAAATGTTTGTGTATTATCTTTTCATAATTTGTTTTTTCTTACATAAATGTTTATGTATTATGAACCAAAATTTCTTACGTAAATATTTGTGTATTATGAACTAATGCATTTTGTCTTTTCTTACATAAATGCTTATGTATTATGAACCAATACATCTTTTCATATTTTGTCTTTTCTTCATAAATGCTTATGTATTATGAACCAATACATTTTTTCACATTTTGTTTTTTCTTCATAAATGCTTATGTATTATGAACCAATACATCTTTTCACAATTTGTCTTTTCTTACATAAATGCTTATGTATTATGAACCAAAATTTCTTACGTAAATGTTTGTGTATTATGAATTAATTCATTTTGTCTTTTTCTTTCATATTTGAAATCATTAGCTTTTATATCTTTTCAAGTTGTCTTTTTCATAAATGCATGTTAGAAGGTACAATTAATGCTTTTAAAATCATGAGCTATTATATCTTGTCAAAATGACTTTTTCATAAATGCTTGTAAGAAAGTACAATTAATGCTTTTGAAATCATGAGCTATTATATCTTGTCAAAATATCTTTTTCATAAATGCTTGTAGGAAGTACAATGATTTGTTTCAAAAAGGTGTTTTTGAAATGCTACAATATACATAACGTATCCTTTTATGAAAGCTTAACTTTTTGTAAATAAATGGTTTGTATGATTTCAAAGCATATAGTCTAATATGAAATATGCATGCTTTTGAAGGTTCTGTTACATATGACTCTAAAGAAGAAAAAAATCTTCATCTTGAGGTAGCCGATCTTCTTGGATAATCTTTATGAATGTATGGCCTATCAAGCTTTTTCTTCAAAGTAGTATGATTGCATCAAATAGTTGCACTTGATCAAGTTGTCTTCACTCTTCTTAAGTGAAATAACCTTGCATCAAATACTCGTTAAAGACATAGCACATCATATCCAGTCATAATATAACATATTCAGTTTCACATATGAAAGCATATCATATTTATCATATCTCATGAAAGCATATCATGTATTTATCATGTATCATATATATGCATCATGAAAGCATATCATATTTATCATGTATCATCAAAACATAGTTTCTCAACAAATCCAACTTTCAAGTTGGTCCATATTTTTCTTTTGTTGATCCAAGTTCCGACTCGTGATCTCTCTACTTCATTCGAGCTCTAACTCGAGCTCTTCATTTTTCTCTGTTGATCCGAGTTCTGACTCAAGATCTCTTTATTCATTCGAGCTCATATTCGAGCTCTTCATTTTCTTTTGTTGATCCGGGTTCCGACTCGAGATCTCTTTATTCATTCGAGCTCTTCATTTTCTTTTGTTGATCCGGGTTCCGACTCGAGATCTCTTTATTCATTCGAGCTCAGATTCGAGCTCTTCATTTTCTTTTGTTGATCCGGGTTCCGACTGGAGATCGCTTTATTCATTCGAGCTCAGATTCGAGCTCTTCATTTTCTTTTGTTGATCCGGGTTCCGACTCGAGATCTCTTTATCCATTCGGGCTCAGATTTGAGCTCTTCATTGTCTTTTATTGATCCAGGTTCCGACTCGTGATCTCTCTACATCATTCTTGCTTTGATTCGAGCTCTTCATTTGTTGATCTGGGTTCTGACTCGTGATCTCTGTATTTTATTCGAGCTTTGACTCGAACTCATCATTCTCCTTTGTTGATCCAAGTCATTTCGATCCTCAGGGTCTGTCAATTGCTCAAAATTGATATTTCGCCCACCAATTCAAATCTTTGGATCAGTCAATTCTCAATTTTGACTTCAGAGTCACCCAATTTCCAACTTCAAATTCCAATTCTCAAATCCAATTACCAAATTCTCAATTTTGACCTCTAGGTCACTCAATTTCCAATTTTCGACCTTTGGGTCACTCAATTCTCAATTTCGACCACCAGGTCATCCAATTTTCATTTCCCGTTCAGGATAAAGGGATAATCCTGAAACCATTCATAGAAGCGATCCAACTCTCTATAATGGTCTTCGTTCTTCATTGAACTGATAGTGTTCCAAGTGAACTGATAGTCGTTCTTCATCGAACTGATAGTGTTCCAAGTGAACTGATAGTCGTTCTTCATTGAACTGATAGTGTTCCAAGTGAACTGATAGTCGTTCTTCATTGAACTGATAGTGTTCCAAGTGAACTAATAGTCGTTCTTCATCGAACTGATAGTGTTCCAAGTGAACTAATAGTCGTTCTTCATTTATATGATAGTGTTCCCAAGTGAACTGATAGTTGTTCTTCATTGAACTGATAGTGTTCCCAAGTGAATTGATAGTC